>NW_027491474.1:600000-990000 GCF_021521415.1 Bidens hawaiensis
GACACACTATTTTCCACTACAAGGCATCACCCTCAAGCTTTACATCAGACATATTCATTTCGGATTGAAGGGGTTTATATATAGGGTGTACCAGCGGCTAACCCACCACTCCTTCAATCTTCTGTGAATAATTCCCTCAATAATTCTTGAATTTAATGTCTCACAGCTGCCACGCTAACTATAAGTCCCTAATTTCAAGTTTCGCTTCAGACATATTCAACTCGTGCTGAAGGGGTTTATATATAGGGTGTACCAGCGGCTAACCCACCACTCCTTCAACCTTTGTCGAATAATTCCCTACACGAACCTTGAGTTCACGACTCCTAGTTGCACAATAGCATATTGCTTATACACGTATACACCTGTGACCTTGATGCAATTATATTCCGGACTATAATTACGAGCTCACCTTGTATCAATGTATATTACTCTATTGCGTGCGGCTAGAAAATTTGACACGACACCACACACATACACACAACCATGCTCCATGAATGCTAGAATTATGACAAATTTTGGCTTAAATGATGTATAAATTCCCCAAGGTTTATATGATTGAGTAGATATGACTTGTGCTTTCCAGCATGAGCCCTGAGTAGCCAAAATTTGTGGATGCAAATAAAAGAATACTTATAAGCATAACAAAGCAACATGATATTTATTGAATAACACAGTTATTTGATACATGCTGCAAATTTATATTGACTTCTAGACAATTAGATTACAAGAATATAGACTAAGAGAACAGATGAGGGTATTTCTCCTTCATCTGATCTTCGCGTTCCCATGTAAACTCGGGTCCGCGTTTGTTATTCCATCGAACTTTCACAAGCGGTATGCGGCTACGCTTGGTCTTCTCGACCTCGCGATCCATGATCTCGACGGGTTCTTCAACGAAAAGCAGATTGTCGCTAATTCGAACCTCGTCGACGGGAATGTGAAGGGCCTCGTCAACAAGACACTTCTTTAATTGCGAAACATGAAAAACGTTGTGAACTCTACTTAGTCTAGTATGCTTGTGTAGGGCTTATCACTACATTATTAGTTGACCTATCTTTATACCTTGGATTTACAAATATAAACAAGCTTAGCAGAGTAGGTTGTAGGAGTGGAGGGTTAGCCGATGGTACACCCTATATATAAACCCCTACAACCTAGTCTGGTACGCTTGTCTTGTCTTACAAACCTTTTCAAAACCGGGCTTTATACCCAAGCATGGTAGGATAAGTTGTAGGAGTGGTGGGTTAGCCGATGGTACACCCTATATATAAACCCCTACAACTAAGTCTAGTATGCTTGTGTATAATCCCTTTTTCCTTAAACCTATGAATTCACTCATCTACTTTATGTAGTTGACGTTTTTGTTACATGTTTTCAGGAAATGAAGCAGGAAGTAGCAAATAGCTGATAGAGGCCTTAGATGGAAGACATTTAGGATTGATGTTAGCATTATCCGTTGTAATGGAACGAATTTGCTACCTGTTGAATTGTTGAAATGTTGACATGTTTTAAGTTTATGCATTTAGACTTTTAAATCTATTGTGCTCAATCAATCACGACCCCGTCGCCACGCCTCGGTTTTTCCGCCAATTACGACCGGGGTGTGACAGATTGGTCACACCCCTTCAATCTTCTGTGAATAATTCCCTCAATAATTCTTGAATTTAATGTCTCACAGCTGCCACGCTAACTATAAGTCCCTAATTTCAAGTTTCGCTTCAGACATATTCAACTCGTGCTGAAGGGGTTTACATATAGGGTGTACCAGCGGCTAACCCACCACTCCTTCAACCTTTGTCGAATAATTCCCTACACGAACCTTGAGTTCACGACTCCTAGTTGCACAATAGCATATTGCTTATACACGTATACACCTGTGACCTTGATGCAATTATATTCCGGACTATAATTACGAGCTCACCTTGTATCAATGTATATTACTCTATTGCGTGCGGCTAGAAAATTTGACACGACACCACACACATACACACAACCATGCTCCATGAATGCTAGAATGATGACAAATTTTGGCTTAAATGATGTATAAATTCCCCAAGGTTTATATGATTGAGTAGATATGACTTGTGCTTTCCAGCATGAGCCCTGAGTAGCCAAAATTTGTGGATGCAAATAAAAGAATACTTATAAGCATAACAAGGCAACATGATATTTATTGAATAACACAGTTATTTGATACATGCTGCAAATTTATATTCTTGTAATCTAATTGTCTAGAAGTCAATATAAATTTGCAGCATGTATCAAATAACTGTGTTATTCAATAAATATCATGTTGCCTTGTTATGCTTATAAGTATTCTTTTATTTTCATCCACAACCATACTTAGCCACCCTAGCAACCATACTTAGCCAACAAGGTGAGTTCATAGCCCCCCTTTTTCTTTTAAGCTTTTCAAATCATTGGGGTGGAAACATGGTAACTGTACACGTTTTGACAAAACTCATTTATTCAAACATTCTTTATCATAGACATTCTTGGCAAATCTTTTGCAAACAATGAACATTGGGGAAACAAGTAATCATGGAAGGTTACTCATACCTTAACTTTCTCGGAAGTTGTGTATGTCTAATCAGTTATTCAGGAGTAAACATGGGAATCATTGATCGCTTAGGGAACATTGGACGTTTGGAAATCAAAGTCATGTGCCCGTTATACATTATCATGAAAACACATCATTCATTGGACAGTCTAGTGGTCGTGTGAACATAGGCAATATAGGTCACACTAGTGCATATGTTTGGTCTCCAAGTGGTCGATTGGTAGACAGGCCGTCACTAGATGTGGGATTCTAAAGTGTTCGATTTAGAATACACGTGACCTATGGGGTTCTTAAGTGTTCGATTAAGAATCCGAAGGATTTCCTAAGTGATCGATTAGGAATCCAAGAGATACTAAAGTGGACGCTTTAGAATTCTCTCATGGTATCCAAAGTGATCGATTTGGGTTACCATCATGGAAATCAAGTAGCATCGTGTGGTCTTGTGTGGGTTGATGTCAGGTCTCGTGTGATCATTATGCATTATCATCATTATCATCAAGACATGGTTCCATATGATTCTTTGGTATCTTTATACATATATCCTTGATACCATTACACCTGTATGCATGGGAATAATACTTGGGATCATTATACATAACTCTTGCAGTCTTGGTTGAGTTGATAAGCATACCCAAGCATAAAGGATATGTTGTAGGAGTGGTGGGTTAGCCGATGGTACACTCTATACATAAACCCCTACAACATAGTCTAGTATGCTTGTGTAGGGCTTATCACTACATTATTAGTTGACCTATCTTTATACCTTGGATTTACAAATATAAACAAGCTTAGCAGAGTAGGTTGTAGGAGTGGAGGGTTAGCCGATGGTACACCCTATATATAAACCCCTACAACCTAGTCTGGTACGCTTGTCTTGTCTTACAAACCTTTTCAAAACCGGGCTTTATACCCAAGCATGGTAGGATAAGTTGTAGGAGTGGTGGGTTAGCCGATGGTACACCCTATATATAAACCCCTACAACTAAGTCTAGTATGCTTGTGTATAATCCCTTTTTCCTTAAACCTATGAATTCACTCATCTACTTTATGTAGTTGACGTTTTTGTTACATGTTTTCAGGAAATGAAGCAGGAAGTAGCAAATAGCTGATAGAGGCCTTAGATGGAAGACATTTAGGATTGATGTTAGCATTATCCGTTGTAATGGAACGAATTTGCTACCTGTTGAATTGCTGAAATGTTGACATGTTTTAAGTTTATGCATTTAGACTTTTAAATCTATTGTGCTCAATCAATCACGACCCCGTCGCCACGCCTCGGTTATTCCGCCAATTACGACCGGGGTGTGACAGATTGGTATAATAGTTGGCCCAATAGCCAAGTGAACCAATCATGATATTGAGGCAATAACCCTCTCATTTATTAATTATAATAACTAATAAATGTTGTAAGAATTAAATTATATGAAATGTTATAAAGGGTTTGATTTGCACCACATGATGTTTCAATGTTTCAACTTTCAAGTTCCTTTCTTTCTTCTTCCCAAAATATTTAGACGGGTCCAAAAACAAATAAAGGAAGATGCCTTTATGCTTTCCTATTGTTTCGACTTTGTAACTTTTACCTTTTAATGCTAGGTCAATTTAGTTTGGTTTTATTATTCTTGAATAAGAAAAAGCTAGATGGATCTTACATTAAATACAAAGGATCGGTTCTTCAAAAGAAAAAAAGCAAGAAAAAAGTAAGCTTAGGAAAAGAAAATTAGGGAAAGGAAAAAAACATAATTAGAATACTCTCAAATCACTAATTTTTTTTAAACAAATTAATTTATCATTAAAATCAAAACGATTACAATAAAGAGGCAGGCAAACGGGCAACAAGCTGCGCCGCAACCCTCTTTTGAATAGCAAAACCAATTCTACTAAAAACAAAGCGTTGGGTCGTAGGAGACGACAAAGTACTATGAACGACACGCTGAACCCTGTTTAGAAAATTCACGGCCTCCGGGGCCAGAAACCCAAATGTATCAAAAGCAAAAGGGAGAAACACGTGTTGATTTTCTAAACAGGCTTTCTCGTGTTTGGCAACTTTGCCCGATTCGGTCTTCAACGCAGCCTGACCCACAACAAATCCGCGGTCCCTAAGCCCGACAAGAGGAGACACTCCTGTAAGGTCCACACAAGCGTGTTTCCCCCCTACCCACTCAAACACAAGAATATCAGCTGGTCATAACGTGGACCTCTTTTCGAGCGGATCTGTAAGAAAGTTAACTGGGGCCTCCTTTTTTGCAGAAATCCCTACCCGTTTAAGAACATTGCACAGAACATCCCTAACCAAATCATGCATATATTTAAAACCGGGTAATTCTTTGCAATGCACCGCATGGTCTCCAAAGGAATCCAAACAGACTTTGCGGCAAACTGGGCAAGGCTCATCAATCGGAAACATAGAGATCATTAACCGGTACTTAAGGATAGCCCGGTACTCCAACCCCGACATGTGTTGGCCTAATCCTTCAATAGGGATGACCGTAAGAAAATCCTGAGCCCGAGGAGCTCGAAGGCATTCAAACACCGCTTTTTGGCGAGGAGATATATCAAACTTCGCTTCTAAATTCTGGACGATTCCACTAAATAAGGCACTCGCCAAAGCATGTTGGGCTTTAGGGGGGGGCGGTGTCCTTATTAGAGAACCCGCTAAGATCAAAATCGGGAAATGAAGTATTTAAACGATCCATCGCATACCCGTAATCAGTGTCCAACCCATCAATACCACATCCCCAAAGAATGTGGTCCTGCAAACTCCATGATTGTGCTCTCGAAGCCACAAAAGCATATGTAGATACATCCCTGGCCGAACATAAACCCAATCCCCCAAAACGGGTCAGAAGAGATGCCAACCTCCATTGGAAATCCCCGAAGAACAGCCCCCGACAAACCATGATGTCCTCAATCGCCCCTCGAAGGCCATTATCAAAAATAGAAACAGCTTCCTCCATGTACATAGGTTGGCACGTTCTTAAGCCAAACAACAGCTTTGCGACCCCCATACATGAGCGAAGCAAAAGAAGCTCGCATTGAGGGTCTCGAAGCCTTGGAAGATAACTCATCAATTCCACAGCACTAGATGCCCTTTTCACAGCCAAACTACTGATAAACCCCGCATCCCGACTTATAGCGTCACCAAGGAGTTTCACACCAAGTACTGGCCTTCCAATCCCGCAAGGGACACACTAATTGTTTTTGATATTTTGAGTTTATTCTTCAAGTTATTTAATTCCATTTCTTAACATATTAGGGTTCAACACTAGCATTTTGAAATCCAAATTACTTGTGTGTCACTAGTTAGAGAGCATTCAAGTTGGTAGCTTTTCATTCTTTCACCTTCTTGTTAAGGTTGTTCTAAACATTTCAATGGTTGCTTAGTTTCTAGAAACATGCATATAGATCTTTGCACTTGGGTTGTAATTTTGAAGTTAAAAAAAAATGCTTAAATATGCTTCTGTTGCTTGAATAAATTTTTACGCGTGTTGAAACCCAATCCTTATCCTTACATCTCACATGCTTGGATATAAATAGAAGAATCATTCAAAATAAGTCTTCACATATTTGTTCTACAACTTATACACCCACACTTAAACCTTGAAATTTTCCATTATTCAAATCTAATCAAGCTTCAATTATACATGAGAAGATATCAAGTAGAGCAAAGAGAAGAGCTTTTTTCAAAACTACCAACTACTATCTTACTTTTATTTTGAGTGGTCAACACTAGAGATTGTTCCAGTGTTATGACAAATGAGAATTCATCATTTAGTTGATGATTTGATAGAGGAACACACTATCTTGATATGATATTGTTTTGTATTGAGTTGAGAACTCTATCTTGATACAAAGCTAATTAGTTGTTAGGATAAGACTTGTAACATCTCAGATTTTTCGTTTTTTCATTCGTTGCGTTTACCCGACTCGGGAATGTAATTCAAATCTTTTGTATTAATAAAAAATTGTATCTATTAGTATTTAACTTGGTTTAACTCATTTTATATTCTCATAATTTTCAACTCATCAAACAACTCTTAGAAACCCTTAAAATCATTTTGGCTTAAAAACGCATTTTATAAAAGTTCAGGGACTATTTTTGCCAGAAATCAAGAAACTTAAGCCTCAAGATAAGTCAAATGATGTTATAATATGTTTAAGTACATTCCCATATTAATAAAAACAATTTTTTTAAGTTATCAAGTCCGATTTTGTCATTAATTGATTAATTTACTTCCTCAACGAGCCCGTTTACTTATTATACTATTAATAAACGAATTTAAACTATTTTTCTTAAAACCCTAGCCTCCAAAACCTTAAATATTACTGTTAACTTAGCCTCCATTTTCAATTTTCATTCATATGGTGTTCATGGTGTTTTTCTTCAAGAATCTTTGTTCTTCAGTTTGACTTTCAAGCTTCAAGACTCTTTAACTCGTATTTTCTCATTGTTCCTTAATCTTACTAGGTAAGTTATCTTCTGATAAAACGTGTGTTTTCATCAAAATAAAAATCCCTCAATCAATTTTATAGATTGATGGGTTTCGTCGGTGAGTTGCTCTATGACCAGTTTAGGGTTATAAAAGTCAATTTTGGTACATTTTCGACTACTATACCTTCTGAACTAGCTTTCAGGCCATAAAACTTTTATGTTTTCTTTGATATTTTGAGTGTACTGGTTAGAACTGACCCCTGATTCGAATTTTGGATTTTTAAATGGTACCAGGTAGAGGTGCACAAATCGGTTTTTTTGAAAAAACCGGTTCGGTTATTAACCGGACCGGTTTTTTTTATCCAGAAAAAAACCGGTTCGGTTAATAACCGGACCGGTTATTAACCGGTTTTTGTCAATGAAAACTCAAACCGGCCAAACCGGTTTGGACCGGTTTAGAAACCGGTTAGAACCGGTTATTAAACCGGTTTTTTTACAACCGGTTTTTAATAACCGGTCTAACCGGTTAACCGGTTTTTTTTTTTTTTTTTTTTTTTTTTTTTTTTTTTGCTTTAGGGTTTAGGGTTTAGGGTTTCGTTGTTAGCATTCTTTGCTTGGAAGATTAAAAACACATAACTTTCATTTATAGCTTTTACATTAAAAATACAAACATTAAATCGTTATCGCATATTCGTAACTCAAAAATACAAACATTAAAGAATGCTTAGACACGATTACATTAACAAGTTGATGTTTGTTACTCATTTTCTTCGCTACCCGATCCCGAGCTATTCCTTAGGTAATCGTCGTACGCGGCTTCTTCATCGGTCATTGGTTGAGTGTGTCCTTGATTGACCTCGTCTTCATACAAGGCCGCCTCATACTCCATTTCCCCCTCGAGTGAGCGTTGATGTTGTGCCCTATCTAAAGAGTCCAAGTAATCCTTGTAGCAAATCGACATCTCTACAGCTGGTGGAGTGAGTCGAGTCCTCCTAATCGATATAACCCTGCCAGAAACAGAAAAAGCAGACTCCGAAGCTACCGTGGAAGCTTGGACCGTTAGTAAATCTTTGACCATGGCGGCGAGGATCGGAAACTCATCCTCCTTACCTCTCCACCAAGCCAGCATATCAAGACTTCTAAATTCATCCGGAGTCATGTGTTTCACAAAGTTGGTACCACCATACCTTCCAAGTTCACTGCTTGGGGTGTTTACCCTTTGACGTTTACCGGCGTCTTCCCAAATCATGTAGTACATCCCCATTTCAAGGTCGGTTTGGGATTGGGATTGGGCAACAGCTCTTAACGAGTCATGAATTTGGGAAGACGACCCGTGTTTTGTAAGGTAAACATCATACATGTTTGCCAAGGTGGTGTTGAAAGCATTCTTTAAAGTTTGGTTATAATGGGGGTTTTGATCGTCGTTTAACTCTAGCTCATCACAAATTTTTTCTATTAAAGCTTCAACACCACCAACATTGATGCAAGGGTTTAACGCAGCCGCACAGGTCAAAACAGCGGGTAGTTGTTGAAAATATTTTCTAAATTTTTCTTTCATTTTTGCACCCATATCAAAATAAGGTGCACCCCTACAATGAATTTCAGTCAACTTTGTGCACATGACAGCAATTTTTTGTAAAGCAATGGGGCTTGTTGGATAGTAAACCCCGGATAAACTAGTTGTGCAAGATTTAAAAATTTGAAGAACCTCCGTAACGATCTCAATCAATAACCAGTTTCTAGGATCGTACGGTGCACATTTACCCCTATTTGACAAAATTTGATGAAACGCAATTAACGATTGTTTTTGTTGGATGGCTTTCTCAAACATTTCACAAGTCGAGTTCCATCTTGTTGGACAATCCCAATTAGGCCCCAACCATTGACAGTTAGCTTCTTCACAAAATTTTTTGTATCTTGAAAATGTTGAATTGTTGCTAAAAACATCTCGTAACATTCTTTTAAAATTGTTTCTTTGCGTTTCGATCACGTTTAACCCATCTTGCACGGCCAAGTTGATAATATGTGCAATGCATCGGCTATGAAAAAACGCTCCATCACAGATAGGTTTATACTTTAATTTTAAATGGCCAACCGCGGCCGTATTGTTGGACGCGTTATCAAACGATATTGAAAAGATTTTATCTTCAATCTTGTATTGTCGAATGACTTTATCCAAGAGTTTAAAAATATTTCTACCCGTGTGCGGGTAATCAAACAATTGAAACGCAACGGTTCGTTTCATCATTTGCCACGACCGGGGGTCAACCCAATGAGCCGTCACACAAATGTATGAGTCGGGCGAACCATTAGGTACCGACCACACATCCGTTGTTAAGTTCACACCAGTTTGTAAGTTTGAAAAGTATGAAATTAGTTCGGATTTAGCGTTTTTCCATGCTTTAAGACAATCTCTTCTAAGGGTCGAACGACTTACGTGTTGGTAGCGTGGTTGAACATACTTTTGCATCATCTCCGTGAATTGAGGGTTGTCGAAGTGGTTGAAAGGAAGTGATTGTTGAATCACAAAGTTGCCAAACTGTTGACGTACCGCTTCAAGGTCGTACGTAAACACCGTTCCTTGATTCGTCATCTCCGGCTGCGAACTACTTCCGGATTCGTCCTTCAAGACCTTGCAAGAGGGCTTTTCTACATGAGCTCTTAAACTGGAGTTTGCTTCTTTGTTATAAAACTTCAAACAATGTTTGCATCTAGCTTTTTGGGTTCCGTTAGACATTTCGCATAGGTCGAAATGTTGCCAAATATCTTGGTTTCGTTTCGTGGGGATGACCCGAACGACGGTTTCTCCCGTGTTCGAGGCACCCATGTTGACCGATGAAGCAGCACTTTGGGAGGCCATGATAATCGACTACGAATTAAGAGTGGTATACTCGAGTATGAAATAAACGACTACGAAAGAAGAGCGTTTGGAGTTGTATAATCGCGTATGAAATAAACGTTTAGAGCGTTTGGAGTTGTATAATCAAGTGTGATCTAACCAATACCCAACCTAAACTATATATAGATGTTTGTGGGGGTAAAATGGTAAAAAAACAAAAAAAAAACGGCTAAAAAACGGTCAAAAAAAAAAAAAAACGGCTATAAAGCCGTTTGGTAACGTTCGAAAACCGGTTTAACCGGTTAACCGGTTATTAAAAAACCGGTTAACCGGTTTTTTTTATAACGGTAATAAACCGGTTATTTTAAAAACCGGTTAACCGGTTTTTTAATAACCGGTTATTAAAAAAAACCGGTTATAAAAAAAACCGGTTATAAAACCGGTTTTGGCTCCAAAACGTATAACCGATACGTAAACCGGTTACGTAAACCGGTCAAACCGGTTTTTAAAAAAACCGGTTTTTAAAAAACCGGTTTCCGGTTGAACCGGCCAAACCGGTTCCGTAACCGGTTTTTTTGAACACCTCTAGTACCAGGTCGCTTAAACGTTAAAAATCTCATATCTTGAGTTTTATTTATCCGTTTGACTTGATTCCAGCTGCTATGTTATCCTTTTTTATTCTACTTTACTGTGTCAAAGTTTCAGGTTTATCCATGTCAAATTAGTAAACACGTTAAAGACTCGAGCTTCTTTTATTTTTTTTATTAGTATCTCTATCTCTCCTAGTTAATAAGGTGAGTAATCACTCTCATATTTTACTGCTTTTAAAACCCTTTTGGGGACTTTATGCGTACTTATTCATATTTTCATATTAAATATTATCCAAAACTAGCAAATCATAATTATTGTGTGGTTGATCAATTGAATGCTTGTACGCTATATGCTTACTTGCTTATTTGTTTACTTTACTGTACTTAGAGAGGCATGTCATTAAAGTCTTTCATTTGATCTTTCATTTAATTATTGATGCTCACGATAATGGTTTGCTTATCTTTTACATATATTATGTTTAGTATCAAAATCTTGGGATTACGTACTCAACCTCGTGTTGATATATTCTATTTTATATGTATTGAAACCTATTCCGGGTGAGGGGTAAGATTCCTAACAACTAAGAGACTGGAGATCAAAGATGAGTAAAGAGTATATTTGATCGTAAGTGAATGAATTACAATGTTACTCTCCTCTCATTTTATAGAGGAGGATGTTTATACATATTATCTATCGGTTTTATCTATATCGGCCGGATCCCTTAGTCCGTCTTGCTTTCCTTTGGGTCTTACGAATACGCAGGTCTTTATCTCCTGGTTCTTGCCTCCTATCCCGGAACATGCGTGCATTGGGCCACCCACTAGACCAGACGTGCCGCATGAGGTTTCCCTCGCAAATCGTTTCCCTCCAAGCCAGCTTCTAGAACGTTTTGTGCTATTGGGCCTATCACTGTTGGGCTTTATTGGTGTTACTGGGCTAGTGCCTATTCATGAGGTCCATCTCATGGGTAGGCTCTTAAGTATGCATATTGCAGGTTATTCTTTGGTTAGAAGTGAATGTTGAAGATCACATAGAATGGACTTTAAGTTATTATAATAAAAAGACAAGTTGCTATATGATTTGTATTGATCTTATTTATAATTGGTTGAGACTTGTGTACTTGATTTGAAATTAATAAAGCCATTTTAGATATTGTCATTTAAATTGTATGATAGTGTCTTGTGAGCTGTGAAGCAACAGTTCGTCCCCCGACATATTTTGCCGTAGGTTAGGGTGTGACAAGACTCACTATCTTGACATAGTGAAATTAAAAAGAAACTATAAAGCTAAGTACTTAGTGTACTTGGTGAAAAAGGTGATAACTTCCTTTAAAGAGTGAGACAATTGTATTGTAATCCCTACCATTTTAGGGAGATGGCCAGTGAAGAAAACTCTCGATAAGTGGATTGGGGAGAGGACGTAGAGTGAATTATTTAACATTCACTTGGGCCTCTGTAAATTCGGTTGTGTCATCTTTAACCCTTTAACTCGTATTTGTGATATTTCTATAAGTTGATAAAAGAGTTAAACAAAGTCATTAGCTCACTAAACTATATTTAAAATGAAAGAAAAACTATTCACCCCTCACCCTCTAGTTTTCTACAGTATAGTCGGACGAATCATCATCGTCGCTGCTGTGCACGACGATCGGCAACCTCAACCACCCCTTTCCCTCTCTTGTTGCTCTTTATAGATCTTCTCCCTTCATTTGTTTTCCCAACACTACCATACCTCTTTATCGATCTTCTCCCTTCATCCGTTTTTGACATATTGGTCATAAACCACTGCATATTTTGTACAGATTTCGGATTTTTTCTTCATTCAAAGGAGATTAGGGTTCGATTTGGGATTGCAGTTGCAGGAGATGGTGGTGGTAGTGATGGTTGGAGTTGCGAAATCAGACCGAGAATACAAGTTTCACGTGAGGTGATTGGCTGGGAAAAACGCGGGAGAAGAAAATGAAGTCAGTTTAGTCGGGAAGACGACTGGGGCTTTTAATTTTGACTTTTTTTTGCTGGAGAGTAGATGGGTGTCTAGGTATGTGTAGTTTTTGGGTGCTTGTGTTTGACTAAAATTTGCAGTTAAAAAGAAAAACGCGGTGTGACATTTGAACCAAAACAAGGTACACCTCAGTACGTATTTACCGATTAAGCAAATAAACGCCTTTTGCGTAACAAACGAACGATTAACCGAACGGGTCGGGTTATGACCCAGATATCTCAGGGGGGCATTTATAAGTGATATACGATCTATACAAGCTAAAATATTAGAAATATGGCCTTAGTTTGATAGCAAACAAGTTAAACGAAAACATGCTCGTTTAACCACCCGCTATAGATTTAAACGCGAAAGATAGTTACAAACCAAGCATTGTATCATCCGTTAAGCCGAAAAAGACTTACCAAACACTTATTTGAAATGTTTTAAGCGATCCATGAAAATATTTTTGATTTTTACAAACATATAGTATGTTTTTATAATTTTACACAAAACTAGCCGAAAACACTCGTTTTCGCGCTGTTTGTCGCACCCGATAAGTTTTTCGCGCCAAAAACCGAACCCGAACTAAATTTGGACCGGGCTTTTCGTATTTGGGCTTGAGAAATCAGAAACTTGGGCCAAAATGGGCCCAAAAATGGGCCCATGGATTCCGGCCGCAGCCGCCACCCCCCTCCCCCCTTCATTTCCTTTTCACATTAAACTAGATCCAAGCCATTTTTCCACATAATTTCTTAAAAACTCTGGATAAAACTCTGCTCCAGCCAAAAACAGCAAGAAAACCTAAGGTAAGGAGCTTAAATAAGTAGCTTTTTACTTGTTTAATACCATAAAAACATGTCTTGGTTACTAAAAATCATTCCTAACCGTGTAAAAATCCAAAAAATGTTCCATAAACATGTTTTGATCATACACATGGTAAGGAACCTGTTTTGATAATTTTTTTGGCCATAAACACGGATTAAAGGGTTGAAACGACGTTTTTACGGTTCAAAAATTCGTTTTTGTGCACTAGCTGAAACCCTAACTTAAGGGCTGTTATGTTGATGAAATATTGCTTGGTTTGTGATATAGGACTTGTACCTAGCTTGCTTAGAAGCACAAGAACCTGAAAACTTGATTAAAAGGTCGGAAACGAGCCAAACCCGCTGAGGTAATGCCGAAACACTCGCTTACGGGCTATTTAGGTTAAGGTTGTGATGTGCATATTTTTAGGACTTTAAATTTTTCAGGGACATCAGAGATCATATCAGTGAGTCCCTGTTTAAATTTGGTAATTTTTCGACTATCCGAGAATATTTGGCGAATTTATTACCGAATTGGGACGTTTATTTGGGAAAAATAGCTAAAATACTTCAAAAATTATGAAATTTTTCTGGTAACTCAGATTTGATGTATTTTGATCACATATGAATTTTGGGATCATTTGGAGAAGTTTAAAGGTGTTTTGTTTATTTGCATTCGTATGAATTTTTATAGCCGAATTTGGGCCGAAAAGAATATCGAACGAGCTTTTTACATTCTGGAATTGATACAGGTTGTTTTGGGGTATTAATTGAGTATTCAGGAATTTTTGGTGAATTTTTGGAAATTGTTTGGGGTAAACGGACGATTTTCAAACGAAATATAGCTGATAAAATGAATTTTTATAAATTAATAAATCAGTAAATAAATTCCAGAAATATTTTTATAAAAATCTACATATTTTAATTGATAAGTGGTTAAATTTTCATAATTTAATGATTAACGATTAATTAATTATGCTAATCTGAATATTAAACAAATTCAGTTTTTATAAAAACCGGCAAGTTCGCGATTAGTGAATCTGCGGGTATATCAAAACACCAAGAGTGATCAAAAATCATAATTTTGGGCTAATTAAGTAAAAATGAAAATTTCTATGAGAAACTTGGACAATCCGGGTGGATTGTGCGCGTTTCTTCTCAAATCAAACTGAATAAGCGGAAACGGGCACCGTGGCTAATCCGGGACCCCAATATGTGATCTTTCTTTATAACTTAATCATTTTGTTAACCTCCATTTACCCAAGCTTATTTTCCCATAACTGTTTTATGAACGCGTAAACGAGCAACTTGGCCTAGCTGGGAAAACGGGAGTCTGAGCCAAGTTCGATTTTAAGTATTAGACATTGATCAACATCACAACCTAAGCCTATTGCCACTTTCTGGGCATTCCAGCTACACCCAGATTAGTTATACAGCCCAGTTTAGTATTGAGATTATAATAATATTAAAATATTAATATTATTATAATATTGATTATAGGAACTACTGATAGCGGACCGAACAAACCACGAGCCGATACAGTTCTGATTATCTACTAAACCGTGAGTTTCATGACCCCACTTTTAAACTGTTTTACGAACTTTTGGGGTGAAAAGCATGTTTGCTTATATCTATGTACTTATCTGAAACATGTGATAATGTGAATTACCTAAGTGCTAACACACGAAAGTCCCCACGATCACAGTGATTAACTTCGAGCCGGTGGCTTGTGAATAGTACTATTGGTTTGACAAACCCAAACGGAGCCGGCACGGTTTGCCGAGACACCAAAACCGTTTGCACAGGACCATAATTTTTACGAACCAGCTATGTAGTGTTAGACATAGCTACCGGGGCATGTTGTGGGCGGAAAGGGGCCACAGTGGTTGATTGAGCGTGGGAAATGGAGGCACGCAGCACGAACAGTCCAGGCTTCACTGTAGCTTAGCATAATTACATCACATACATCATTTACATACATACATACTTGTTTCATGATTACAAGTGTTGACTTGTGAATACTCATTGCTGATTTCTTGAAACTCGTGAAACTCACCAACTCTAGTAGTTGACCCGTTTTAAACTGCTTTTAAGGTGTACCTAAATTGGAATGATTTGGTGACCTGTTACTTGACTGAAGTGTGTGGTTGATGCTACGTGAATAGAAGCAAGGGCAGTAGTAGTAAGAACGTTTAGTTAACGAACTAGTTTTGTTTGTATCGCTTAGACTGTTAAACAATGATAGAACAAAGAAATGTAATATATTGTAAATTAGTTTGTAATGTTTCTTTATAAACAATGTATTGATATCAGAGGTGTCTGTTACATTCCCGTTTTACGCTTCCGCACTGTGCTAGTCGGGGTGTGACACGCGGGTAGGATCGGTGAGATATATCTACTTTATCTAACAAAAGAAAATAGTTGGGGACACGTGTGCTAAATTTCCCGCTCAAACTATTCTTGTATTTATAATGAAAACATATTTATGTCAGTGTAATCAAAACATATCAATCCATTCTTTAATTAAGTAACTAATTAACTAAATTATCGGGATTAAAAAAAAAGCGGGCTTTATGACAATACAATCAAAATATTTATATTTTTAATGAACTTAGATCTATCTTTTTTTTTAAATTAAATCATATTATATAAACGTCTGCGTGTAGGAGATGAATATGGTAAAATTCAATGAACGATATTTATAGATATATATAAGATGATAAAGACAATAAAAAAATTATAAATGAATAGTAATTAATCTCACATATTCATTCAACCTCCATGGATCTATAGAGTTTTTATCCATCTCTTTCGACACTATACTACAAAAGGTGTTTTATTCATGCTAATTTTATATATTATATTATTTTTTATGACATCCATAATAAAATATCTTATCATCTTTTGTTAGGATTCGTTATTCTATCAAAAATAAAATAAAATTACAACTTATAAAATCACCATGTGTATTTTTTCGTGATTATCAATAAATTGCGTGAGAATAGACAACGTATTCGTATGAATATTCCATTAGAAAATATAATTTGAACTTATAAAACCATTTAATTTGATAAAATATAGGTTTTTTGAAAAAAAATTAATCGTTTAATTTCTATAGCTTAACTGTATTTTTTTTAAACATCCTGTGCATCACACGAGTTCTAAGTAGGTATGAGATTGGTATCTTAGCGGTACTGTACCGGTACCAATACTGAAAATACCGATACCGAATTTGAGGAAAAATAGATGCCGAATACCGTACCAAATATATCGGTTCGGTACCGGTATTTCGGTAATTTACCGCTTTAACGTTTTACCCTTTTAGCCTTTAAGTGGTCTAAACTAGCGTTTTATTGGGCATAACTTCAAACTATAACATATTATTGATTACCATTAATTTATTGAACCTTCGGGTGGGCAAAAGTAAAATTGCACTAATTTTAACGTTATTTTACTAATCTCGTGAAAATAACGTTAAAAGTGGCAGAAGGTTAATCAGGCATCATGTGGTGGCGTTGATAGCCGAAAGACAATGGTACATGCACCAATCAGCCGGTGTCCCGATGATTGAGTGCTATGTGCCTTATGTCCAAGGCTTGATGCAAAACTACTATCGAGCCGGGGGTCTCATCGGAAGCAGCCTCTCTATCCCTATGGGGTAGGGGTAAGGCTGTCTACATCTTACCCTCCTCAGACCCTACCATAGCTTGGCTATTGGTGGGATATACTGAGTACGATGATGATGATGATGATGATGATTAATTTATTGAACCTTTTTTTAACTGTTATAATCAAAAAATTATTCGCCAAGTAACAATACTTTCATAAAACTCTTACAAAATCATAACCAAATAAAGTTGACAAAACCAAAACAAAACCAAATTCAGAGAATGTCATAGACTTTCAAAAGGAGGAATTGAGGCTTCTGATGGTAGGTTCGTTGGTAATCAAGAAAAAATAGGAAAAAGTGGAATTGGAATTGGAATTGATTACTTTGCAATATAAAATTACCACATAATTTGCATAAATAGGTAAACACAATCTGTTATATATTTAAAAAATTGAATTAGGATCCCTGATAATCTATACTTATATAAATTCGGTACCAATACCGATTTTTACCGCAAAGTACCGATACCGCATTTTATCGATACCGAATTTAAGAAAAACAAACACCGATACCGGTACCGCTTACAATCGGTCGGTACCGTAACGGTACGGTATCAGTACGGTACCGGTACGGTATCGGTACGGTATCGGTATTCGGGAAAAAAAAGCTCATCCCTAGTTCTAAGCTAGCGCGTGCGTGTGTGTATATGTATATATTTATAAACGACTCATTTTAACCCGAAGTGGGATAGACGGTTTTTTTTCTTTTTCCTAAAACGACTCATTTTAAACTGATTCCAATTTGGCGAGGCCCGTTTTAACCCAACTAAATCAATACTTTTTCGAAATGGCCCATAATAAACCAAATTTATTTGCTTGGAACCGCTAGGACATGAAATAGTTTTGCTATCAAAGATGGGCTAAGTGAATTTATATTGGCGTTAAATGGACTGTTGAGGTGATTGGTTTGTTTGAAAGCTGGGCGAGCCCAATTGAAGACTTAGTAAGTGATTAGCTACGTGAGTTGTTGCTAGGTCAGGTGTTACACCTAGAGGTGTATATAAAAACCGGTTCAGAATCTTAACCGGAAACCGAACGGAACCGAATTGGTTTGTTTCTTGAACCGGTTTCTACCAAACTGGTTCCCAAACCGAATCAAACCGCCGATTTGTATAGCGATTTGGGGTTTTTTCAATAAAACAGGTTTAAAACCTACCCGAACCGGTTTGGATAAGGTTGGGTAGTTCTATGCTTAAACCGATTTCTAAACCAAACCGGTTTAACCCAAATCGATTTGGAATATGCAAAACCAAACCAGTTTTGTACACCTGTAGTTACGCCTATGTGTTTAGAACCCATCTTGTAGTTTGTTGTCGAAAGTTAGATATACTCAGTGGTATGTTATGAGATAGTCTAATCTATTTTAAACCCCAAAGTTCAAACAATTACAAATTTACAAGATGCAAATCAAGCCATATACTCTTTGTGTTACAAGAGCCATATAGCAACATCAAAACGATCAAGGAGACAAATATTAAAAAAACAAAACAAAATAAAACAAAACAAAAACAAAAAAACAAAAAAATGTCTTAAATCAGCTCACTTGCTTCAAGATCTCCGTGTGATCTTCCTTTTCCCGGTTCTTGATAATTGGGTTTCCTCTTGAATCTTGTTCTTGTCTCGACTATTACAATAAGGCTTCCCAAACCACAAAGAAATATAAGATACATAAGAACCAAAATACACACAACCATAAAATAAAACAACACTGGTCCAAGGCTTAATTTGCAACCAACAACACAATCATTCAAATTAACCATAAAGGCAGTAATCATTTTCGCCAAACAAAAGTTTTGGCAAAGTAAAACTAACTGCTTTAATCGGGTTTTTAACCGATGAGTTTTGAAAATTCATAAAAGTGGCTCTGACACCGCTATTGGGTACACCATTCTTGATCCTAGTCAAGAACGCCCTACAGTAATCTAGATGCGAATACAACAAAACTATTTTTTATGAATTTTGAGCTAGGCATTCACAATCCTCCAGCTTAGATTGAGGGGGTATCGTAGACTAAGGCATGGATGAGCTCAGTATGGTACTAATACTGGCCATTATTGATCCTGAATTTTTTAAAAACTTGGTGCCGCAATCGAGAATGCTCGGTTCGGTACCGATACATAAACAAAACTTTGGTAAATATCGATACTAGTACCAATACTGACCAATACCAATCCCAAATTTCCTGAACTTGATTTTCTTAAAAAAATTAGTACATGTACCAGTGCCGAAATGCTCGTGTACGATACCGATACCCGGTTCATTTGCTCATCCCTAGAATGTGGGGGCATATTTATGAAAATGTATTTGTATAAATTATTCTGAATAATGAGTGAATGAAGGGCATAAAACATTATTGATTATTATCAAAATATCACGTTCTATCACATACCGTAGGCTTTTGTATAAATACATTAAAATAGTATGCCACAATATTTGCTTTTAGTAGTAACAAAATGAAAACTAAATCAACTTGATGTTATGGTCAAATTAACACTACGTTCTCTTTATGTTGCTAGTTTATGGCAAATCAACTTGATGTTACGGTCAAATTAACACTTGAAATATAGTTATAAACTGTATAGCCACCTTTGAAATGTAACCGTGTCAAGACCTTAGTGGCAAGATCGTCATGGTTACCGGCGCATCTTCTGGGCTCGGCTGGGAATTTTGTATTGACCTAGCCAAATCTGGTTGCAGGATCATTGCCTTAGCCCGCCGAACGGACCGCTTAAAGATTCTATGCAATGAAATTAACAATTTGGATTTGTGGAAGAACAAAAATGAAGGCGGAAACAATAGTGCAGTGGCAGTATCGGTGGAGCTTGATGTTAGTGCTGATGGTAAGACCATTGAAGCATCGGTGAGAAAGGCGTGGGATGCTTTTGGCCGTATTGATGTTTTGATCAATAATGCCGGTATTACAGGTATTTTTAGTTATCATCTATATGATATAATAAAAAGTGCATGTATTTAGCTATTAAAAAAAGATAAAATTACTGTATGCATCCCTGTGGTTTGAGGGCGGAGACACATTGAGTCCCTCGAAAAAAAAATGAACTTGTTGAGTCCCTATGGTTTAAAAAACGAGCTATATGAGTCCCTGCAGTTAAACTTCCATCCATGGAAAGGCTGAAATTACCAATATGCCCTTTCATAAGATTCTTATAAGTCCCTGTGGTTTATGGTGTGCTTAGTTTTAGTCCCTCATTATAAATTTCCATCTAAAATATTTTTTAACAAAACTAGTCGAACCGAACAACTTTTTTAACAAAACTAATAGAACCGAACTACTTCTTTTACAAAACTAATCAGGCCGAACTAGTTCTTTAACAAAAACTATCGAAGCGAACTTACTTTTTTAACAAAACTAATCGAACCGAACTACTTTTTTTTTAACAAAACTAATCGAACAGAACTACATTTTTTAACAAAACTAATCGAACCAAACTACCTTTTTAACAAACTAATCGAACTGAACTACTTTAACAAAACTAATCGAACCAAACAACTTTTTTAACAAAACTATATGAACCGAACTACTACTTCAACAAACTAATTCGGCCGAACTAGTTTTTTAACAAAAACTAATCGAAACGAACTACTTTTTCTACAAAACTAATCGAAGCAAACTTTTTTTAACAAAACTAATCGAACCGAACTATTTCTACAAAACTAATCGAAACTAAACTACTTTTTTAACAAAACTAAAGCAACCGAACTATTTTTTTTAACGAAATTAATAGAACCGAACTACTTCTTTAACAAATTAATCGGGCCAAACTAGTTTTTTAACAAAACTAATTGAGCCAAACTACTTTTTAACAAAACTATATGAACCGAACTACTACTTCAACAAACTAATCGGGCCGAACTAGTTGTTTAACAAAAACTAATCGAAACGAACTACTTTTCTACAAAACTAATCGAACCGAACTTACTTTTTTTTAACAAAACTAATCGAACCGAACTACTTCTTTAACAAAACTAAACGGGCCGTATTAATCAAACCGAACTACTTTTTTAACAAAACTAATACAACCGAACTATTTTTTTAACGAAATTAATAGAACCGAACTACTTTAACAAAATTAATCAAACCGGTCTACTTTTTCAACAAAACTAATCAAACCGTTGTGTCGGAATCAGGTGGGTTCGCCGGAGATGTCGCCGGAAAAGCAAGGTTATATCATAAAATGTTTCAGTTGCCGGAATCTTCGTCTGGTCTCGCTGTCTAGCAACAGTACTTCCACCATAACCCACCATAATCGACATATCATGATAAAAATCCTAGCTCTTGCGTCGCTGCCGCCGTGCACCTGTGGCTTTGTTGTCGTCGCCGCCGTGCTGCCGAGGTGCCATCAGAAATACTCGCACTTCCAGCAACCGTAATCAATAGATAGAACATAGAGTGTGAAGAATGTGGAGTGAAATTAGGATCTCAAACGTTCGAATTGAGACGTGATGTTGAATCAGGGTGTAGATTTAATTGATTTGAGCATCGAATTTAAGATTTAAGTCCAGGAATTGGAAATTGAGGATGAAGATGATGAATAGTGAGTTAGGGTTTGAAGTTTTGAACGATGTTTTTGGTTTTTTTTTCTGCTGTGAAAATACAAGTTTACCCCTCATTTTAACGGGGATGTTAACAGAAGCTTAACGCCATGGACTCATACAGTTTGTTTTTTAAACCACATGGACTCAACAAGTTCATTTTTTTTCGAGGGACTCAATGTGTCCCCGCCCTTAAACCACAGGGATGCAAACAGTAATTTTTTCTTAAAAAAATATATAAATCTTCATGAATAACAAAAGTGTAAGAGCTAATTTCACTATATTATATAACACTCTTGACTGTTTTTTTTAAGTGTTTTATAACGTTATTAATTGTTGTATTAAGTAAAAAAATTATATCTTATTATCATTATTACTACTTAGTAGTTACTAGTATTTGTCATATACTTTTGTTACCGTTATTATAGATTGCATTTAATTTTATAGATTGTTAATGTACCGAAAACAAAACAAATTTTTTTTGAACTCCAAAAGATTTTTATAAAATTATGATGGCTAGAAAGTAGAAAATGCTAACCAAACAAGTTGAAATTATGTTATAAAGAATAGGGTTATTTGACCATTTGACCCAAGTGAAATTGATTTTACTGTTTCGGGTAACTATCCACATAAAAAATTAATGCGAAATCAAATCAAAAGTTTCGAGTCTTTCAAATCACCCATCAGAACATGTAAATAAGACCTTCCACCACTTATTTTTTAGCTTTGAAGAATTTTAACGAATCTAACCAAGTTGATGTACCATATTGGTAGGCTTCATCACCATGTGACCGTCTATGTTTAGCCATATCATAATCGATCTCCAAGCCTTAGAAGCATAAAACATGTCCCAAATAATTGTTCCATTGTTTCTGTCTCATTAGTGCAATACACACGCATTGTGAATGCTAAATCAGTACCTTTATTGCAAAGAGTCACCTGAGTCAGCAACTTGTCGAGCAAAAGTCTCCTCGTGAAATTGTTAATATAACACTCTGGAAAATCTCATATCAGTCATGGACATGAGAGATTCTTGTTCATAAGAAATGCTTTGCATCTTAAATCACCAATGCATCATGGGCTTAGCTGTGGAGTAGATGAAAACTCCATAGTTAAGCAAGCTCAAATGAAAATAGACAAGTATTACAAGAATGGATGACCTCTTGGTAAGTCAGATTGGGCAATCCAAAACACACTAATAATTCACAAATAGTGTATAAACTACTATATTTTAATTGTTTCACAAATAGTGTATTCCTCGGTGAATGAACACACCATATTATAATTCACAAACATTGTAATAAAGAAGAGTGAACTAAACAACTTATAAGCATTTAAACAATTTAGTGGTTCTAACTTGAATCAGATAGGCACACACATACGGCTGTTTATATGTCCACCTAATCTAGTTTATGATGTTATGTTGTATTGTATATCTAGGTCCTGTACAAAATCCATTGGATTGGTCAGAAGAAGATTGGGATAAAACCTTTAGAACAAATGTAAAAGGATCATGGTTGGTCTCAAAGTATGTTTGCCTTCAAATGCGTGCTTGTAATCATGTTGGATCTGTAATCAACATATCTTCGATTGTCGGTTTTCAACGTGCATATAGTCCAGGAGCTGTTGCGTATGCTTCTTCAAAATCAGCCATTAATAATATTACAAAAGTTCGTCCTCCGAACTTTACAATTGCGATGGATATATAGTTACAAAGCTTTACATATATTAAGTTTAAAGTATTATTATTATTATTATTTATTGTTGTTTGTTGTTATTGTTATTATCGATGTTCTTACTTATTATTATGCATGATCTGAGCATGTGATAATAAGATTACGAGTTTAATCAATGACTTATTGCAGGTAATGGCAATGGAACTTGGAAAACATGGAATAAGGGTAAACTCTATATGTCCCGGCCTTTTCAAGTATGAGATTACGGAGGAACTTATGCAAAAGAAGTGGTTAAAAAGTACAGCTTTAAAAGGAGCACCGCTAAGAGAATTTGGCACTATCAGCCCAGCCTTGACGTCGTTGGTTAGGTACTTAATCCATGACTCATCATATTACGTGACAGGTAATATTTTTATTGCAGACGCAGGAATTAGCTTATTGGGTGTACCTATTAATTCGTCACTTTAACTCAATGTGTTGTGTGACTATGTTATGTTATGTTATGTTATGTAATGATGGTAATGATAAATATGTATTGAACAAGAACTTCTGGAGGCGTATACCTCCAATAAAAAGTAAATATGCATAAATGCTAATCATGTTTTCTTTTGACAAATCATATTATATTTTCATCTATTTTTTAGAACGATGATTTTTTTGCATTTAGGCTTCAGCACTGTTCAGATTTGGAGAGCTACGATGTTTCACTCTAGTCAGACTATGTTATTTTAACCGAGCCCACGTTTGCTTTAGAGTTTGGCCTTAGACGTTCCCCCGAGAAACCATACCACCGGTTGCCATTTGACACTCGTTATCATACTTGCCAAAATTTTACCTATTCTTGATGTGTTATCATACTATCCAAAATATTTAACGCTAAAGTAATTATTATAATTACTTCACCACAATTTTTAAACTAGATAATACTCTAATCATTTTTTGTACTGTAATTACTTTAGTTTAAAACATTAAAGTAATAATAAATATTCTAATTATTTGTACGTTTAACGTGTTAATTTCATTGTATCAAGATTTTAACTCATATTTATTTTATATGAAAACTAAAAAGTATTTTAAAAGAAGATGTAATCAATCAAAACAGACTGCCACCTGAATTTCATGCACAACGGCTGTTACGTCAGTGAGTTGTGTTTTTGTGGTGGCATAACGGCTGTCAAGTGGCAGTCGACGGTAAGGTTTCCCGGAGGAACGCCCAAGCCAAAATCTGAAGCCAGCGTGGACCCGATTAAGACAACATAGTCTGGCCAGAGTGGGCATCGGGCTCTCCAAATTTGAAGAGTACGGTAGCCTAAATATAAGAAAGTCACCGTTCTAAAAAAAAAGAAAAAAAAACCTGAATTTCATGCAACGAGGGAGGACATATCTCCCCAAATTTATAGCAAAAGACAAAGGAGCAAAAGAAAACAATTTCACGATGCAACTATTCCACCCTTTTTCGTCCTATCATGTCCCCGAGTTCATCTGGGTTTTTATCCTACCGTGTGTTATGTTAAAGAGTTCTGTCATTGTGGTGGTACAATGGCTGTCAAGTGGTAGCCGGTGGTATGGCTTCTCGAGGGGTGCCTAAGCCAAACTCTAAAAGGCAGTTTGGGCCTAGTTAAGGCAACATAGTTTAGCCAGAGTGAGGAAACGGAGCTCTCCAAATTCGGAGAGTGCGGTGGCCAAACACACAAGAAAGTCCGCGTTCCAAAAAAAAAACTATTCCACCCTTTTAAGAAAACAAATGTTAGTTTTAACAACATTCATGGCAAACCCTAATATTTAAGCATCAAAACATCAAAATCATGAATGGTAACTATGCATATAAAGAAAACACAAGGCTTACATGACAATTATTCTTGTCTATAAAGTATAAACAGATCAACATAATTCAAAGGCGTTAAACACTATTCCGATACTATAGTTCAACTGCCTTTGACGCTACATATTCACAAAAAATAACAATTAGAATACTCAAAATTAATCAACCAAATTTAGAAAATTTTGAATATTTGAAGAACTTACATGAACGAACCATTGAATGGATTTTAGTCTATAATTAGCAACATCTAACCGAGTCGATTTTGCATATTTCACTCATGTTATGTACTTGATTTCTTTTCAAAAATAATCATCAAACAAGAGGTTAGAATCATGTTTTGTAATTGTGTTGACTAATCTGAAGAGGAAGGCACCAGATACATGTCCCACCCTTCATCATATGAAGAAAAGGATATGTTTGGGATTGAGTTTGAAAAATGTTTATTGGCTTATTGATGTTTTTAAAAAGCCAATAAGTTAAAATATGTTTGGCAATCACAAAAATATTTTTTATTTTAGTTTTTTGAAAGGATTAAAAAGCAGTTTTCTAAAAGCCTCAAATCCTGGCTTTTCAAAATGAATTTTTGAAAAAACCAAAAAGTCAATAAACATTTTTCAAACCCATCCCAAACATGCTCATAGTAGTCAGAGTGTTGTAATTAAAGGTACACTCGAGACAGCGTAAGATTGTAGATTTTCCGGTATAAATAGAAACATTTATAACAAAAGTTCTTTATTGGTTGTAAAGATAATAAATAAAGCAAGGTATTTGATCGTTATCGTACTTTTTTGATGATCTTGTGGAATGAAGTTGCTAATTCGGGAAATGCAATCTGAGGCGGCATAGCTTATTGGTGGGGCCCACTTATCTGAGTCCGTTCATGGTCGATATATAAATAATCTAACATCTACAATAATTCAACATACATATTGAATTATGTCAATAAAAGTAAGCAAAATACGTGTTTTGAATCATTATTTTCTAGATTGTCATCATGCAATGAGGGGGGATACGTCTTTTCAAATTTGAAGCAAGAGACAAAGAAGCCAAAGGAACTAGAAAATAATTTAATCATGCAACTATTTCACCCAATCAAGAAAACAAATGTTAGTTTTAACAACATTCATGACAAACCCCAATATTTAAGCATCGAAATGTTAAAAGTTAAAACCATGGTAATTATTATATAAAGAAAACACAAGGCATACGTGACAATTATTCTTGTCGATAAATCGATCAACGACAACTCAATGCGTTAAACATTGTTTCAATAAAAAAATTAAACTGTCTCTGACACTTCATATTCACAAATAAATAAATAAAAATTAGAATGCCCAAAATCAATAAAATTTAGAAAATTTTTATTATTTGAAGAACTTACGTGAACGAACCATTGAACTTAAATGAAAGAACTTACAAAAACTAACATCTGACTGCCAATTTTGCGTATTCCACTCCTACAACGTACTTGATTTCTTTTTGAAAATAATCATCAAACATGAGTTTGGAATCATGTTTTGTAATAGTGTGGACTAGTTCCCGCATATGAGGCAAAGTGCCATAAAGACACACTCGCCAGACAAACTAAGGGAAAGAAAAGGCTACTAGTGATCCATGCTTGATGTATTTATCTCCCTACTTTCTTGTAACCAGATAATTAAAAACATAATATACTTAATTTGACCTATTAAATCTTTTTATTTATCTGTTTTCCATATTAAGTCAATTTCTAATACTTTATACCTTATTATTATTTATAAATTTCTTAGTTTGTTCCGCTAGAAATAATAAGTGTAAAGTAACTTGGATAGAGTGGTTGTAAAATTCTCTTTTATTCATGTAATTCTTTGTTGTTGCCCATCCAGTGTCTTACTTGTCGGTGCTTTACAAAATTTCCGCCGTAAAAAAAAAAAAAAAAAAAAAAAAAATAATAATAATAATAATAATAATAATAATAATTAAACTAGTGGAACCCCCTCTCAAGATGAGCGGGAGTTCATCATATATGCACAAACCAGTATGGTGCCTGCAGGCCAAAAGTACTAGAAAATACCTAAATCGACTTGTATCGAAACCGATAAAGGAATTGAACTACTATGCTCTAGAATGTCATTTAAAGTAAGAAATTTATAAATAAATTTACATGCCAAGTACATTATTTTCCATTTGATGTTGCTTGTGATGATTGCCGTTTTGTCGTTAGTAAATTCCTAACTTGAGACAAAATAAAATTACATGTCAAGTAACAAATTTTTGAGCACACCATCTATTCAAATTTAGCTTAACCTTACAAGACAAGAACTACAAGTATAGAGAAAACATGTTGGAAAAGAATTTGAAGAGACCTTTATGTGAGCTGAATAATAGCAATGCTTTGTTTTTTTTTCAATTTTTCTTGATATACTTTCAGATGTTTAGTTTCCTAGTGGAGAAAGTTTATAGTTACATTCTTAACATGAATAACGACCACACGTACACATGTCTATTCATACTCTTGAACTATATCAATTCTTAATTTACCCAATGTCAGGATTTGAGCATCGGTGTCTTCTCTATAAGAGGCAACAACCTCTACCATTCAGTTAAGGCTCTACATATGTGTGTCAGGTTTAAAAACAAAGGAGATTCAAATCGTTACCTTCTGCAAGTCAAGAAAAGATCAAAGAGTTGAGAGAGTTCAAGGAATTAGTGTAAGGGTGGGTGGTCATTTAATCAGTACTATTAAATCTAGACAATTTCCGTTCAAAAACATCTAGTCAATTTTGTTATTCTATGCCAACGCACATTCATTAGGTCCTAATGCACATGACTAGATTTAACTGACAAACATAATAATCGTTGGTGAAAAAAATATACCAAGATTCTTTGAACATAAAGTACAACTCTTGACAATTTTTTTTGGTAAAGGGCATCAACTGAAAAATTGTATAAACATAAAAGACAGAAAAACGTAATCACATTATAATTAATTATAATATTCAACAAACTAGATTTTGAGATGCTAAACTTATGTAGGTCACGACTTTATCTTTTGATTATATGATTCTCTCTTTTTCTTTTTTTTTTTATATATATAAATTCGTTTTCGTGTTTTTAAACGTTCATTTGTGCAACCATGAAACTTTTTTGTTATCTTTTAACATACCCATAGGCCATAGGATGTGTGCTTTTGGAGAAGTATAGTTTGAAAACTCTCTTGAGTTGAGAAAACCCGTGAAAACCCTATGTAACATCGTTTTTTTTTGTTACATGTAATATATGTTGTTACATTTAATACAAAACATCGAAAACATAAAAAAAATGTTTTGCTATTTTTTTTACATTTTTTAGTAATTTTTATATATGTTTTCAGGAGAGAGAAAATGTAAATAAACTTTTACATTTTTTATTAACTTTAATTGTGAACCACAAGATTTAATCTTTAATTAAAAACATGTGGTTGAGAATAAGTTTCTAGAGTTTTCACAGCTCAAATGTGTTTTTATTCTAACCTAACCCGTGTGCTTTTTACCCAATGTTTCCGCATTCATACAAAAATCTTACATATAAAACCTTTATATAAACTTAGTAACGTAACCCGAATGCTATAACATGATAAGGAACCCTAAACTTTTAAAAAAGTATCCAAATATGACATTACACAACTAGATACATAATTATCCTTACATTTGCTCACTTAATCCTTTAATAACCTTAAATATTACTTTCAATATAACAAATATCAAAACCAACCAAAAGGGAGCTCAAATCCAAGCCCCAGTGACACAAGCCCATTACAAAACACAAAGTTACACTACAAAATGCAAGAACACTACAAAATAGTTCAGCATAAGTATCAAACTGGAACCCGCTTGTACAAGTTGTTCGGTAATCGAGGTGTAGCCACGGCCTGAAGTGGGGTTCGCATGTAAGTCACCATTCCCGGGTTCTCGGTCAAATCCACTTCTTCGGGCTTCACACCGGCCGGTGGGGTCCACTCAAAATGATGCAAAAGATGGCCCAACATAGACGTGACCAAGTTTATAGCGAGTTGTGCACCCGGGCAGACCCGTCTGCCCGCCCCAAAGGGCAGTAGCCGGAAGTCATGACCCTTGACATCCACATCCTCCTCAAAAAACCGTTCGGGCCAGAACTCATCCGGGTTCTTCCAGATGGCCGGGTCACGGGCTATGGCCCACATGTTCACATGGACTATACCACCTTTCGGGACATCATACCCGCCGAGTTTCACATTTGAATTAGCCTTGTGTGGTAGCATTAGCGGGGTTGGTGGGTGCAACCTTAAGGCTTCTTTGGCTATCGATTGGAGGTAAGGGAGTTTTGAGATGTCAGTTTCTGACATGATCCGGTCTGTCCCGACAACTCGGTCCAGCTCTTCTTGGGCCTTCTTTTGAACTCGCGGGTTCTTAACCAGCTCAGCCATTGCCCATTCCGCTGAGATAGAAGTTGTGTCCATTCCCGCGGTGATCATGTCCTGGTCAAACCCGATCAATAGATAATTTAGTCAAACGCATAACAAAAAAATCATGGAAAGTAGATTATGTTCTTTCTCAAATGGGTCAAACCAAATTTGACCCTGAGTTGACCTTACAAAATCTTTTTGACCTCGCAACTAGGGGTGTGTGCATGGATCGATTTGCGTTAGTTTTGGGTCAGTTTTTTTACTCAAACCAAACCAATAATGAAAAATTCGGTTTGTGAAAACTGCTCGGTTTTGGTTTCTCGGGTTTCGATTTTCAAAATGGGTTCGGCCCGTTTCGGTTATTTCGGTTTTACCATTTGGGCCAAAAAAGAGCCCAAAATAATGAATTTAGGCATAAAACTTTGGGACTAAATTTTTTTGTTAATTACTGATTATTTGATTATTACTCATTTGAAACTAATTTATTAATTTCTAAACAATTGAACGTCGCGTCCCGTTTTGAAGATCCGGGAACTTATGCGGGGATCTCCAAAGCAGAAGGGTTCCTGCTTTCCAAACAAGTTATAAATTACTTAAAGTTTGTTTCATTGGTCCGGTTTTTTCGATTTTGGTTGATAACAAAACCGAAATTGACCCGAAATTTCTTTTTTTTTTTTAACTTGAAAGAAAATTGTTGGTTTTTATCGGGTTTGGTTATATCGGTTTGATTAGGGATTGGCTATTTCGTTTTCATGCAAACCCCAATTTACAACCGGCCAACCTGACCCGTGAAAGTTAAAACTTGAAAGAACTAGATCAGAACTGCATACCCAAAGAAGACCAATAATCGTGTCGTCACTAAGATCATACTTCTGTTGAAGTGTATGCAACGCATCGATGAAATGTTCTTGGGCCCCGCCAGTTTTCTTGCGTGCAAGGTCATGTTCCGCCATGATGGCTTTCGTGAGTCGATCTCTTCGTTGTTCATGCTTCAAAAGAATATCGTTTTCACCCGCGAAGAACCACCTTAACCATGGAATATTTTCAGCCATGAAAACCTTCCCACCGATTTTAATTCCGTTTGATACGATGCCTTTGAATTCTTTTCCTTGTTCATCCATTCCGCCTTCTGGATTCACAAATCTTTTCCCAAATGTCAATCTTGTAATGTTGTTGAATGCAACTGATCCCAAATAACCCCTCATTACCAAGCCTTTTTCTCTGTTTTCTGCAATTAAAAATTGATAAATTTTTATCAGCTTTCGGTATAAATTTGCTAACGAAAAATGTTTGCTAATAAAAAAATGTTGTCTTGAGTAAATATCTAACAAGAATTTAATCATTTTCATCATATATGACACATTGCAAGTAATAGATGCATAAAATCTTCATGGCTGTGTTTAGGGTTGTATACGGGCTGAGCCATTCATAAGCTACTCGAAATCAGTTCTTTATAAGCTCAAACAGGGCTGAGCTTGAACAAACCTGAGTCGGGATTCACTTATCAAGTTCAAGTAGTCTTACGAGCCTAGTATTTATATAATGGTTATTTAATATAATAATATACATCTACAAAATAATAATTATAGTCTATGAAAATAACTAAATATATTTAAATAAATTAGAAGATATATAATAAATTAGAAGACATTAAATTCGAACGAGCTCATTTACAATAAATGACATTTTCAAAAGATAAAACGATAAAAAGGAAGTATTGCTTTATGAGTTGAACATAGGGTTGGCAGGTACACTTTTGGTACCAAATATACCTAACCACACTATTGTCTTTTTGTACTATTTTTAAATAAAGTCAACTTTATGTACCTTAGTCGTGACACATACTTTAATAATACTTTAATAATTTAAGCATATCTACAACTACAAATTAGCTAAAATGCCACTAGTAATAATACTAATAATCATTCAGATCGCTTAAATTAATACGATCACAACTTACACTAACACAGATCTAAATCTACTCAAAACAAGCATGAATAAATATGATAACAAGAAGTTGCAATCAAATTGTGTGTTGCGATGGGCCATGCTGAAACTCGGTAGGTATCGAAACGGTTAATTAAAGTACAAACATTTGCTAGAGTAACAAAAAAACTTAGAATAAAATTTATATAGAAAACCTACCTAAAAACCTACATGTGTTCGTTTCATTGTGAACCTAGTGACGATAGCTCGGCTATGCACATCGATACCGATACGTGACGCCAAAAAAATATTAGTAAAACAATATTATTATTTAAAAATACTAGAAAAAACTAAAAAATATATGCTATAGCGAATCATGCTCTGACATTATTATTAAAAATATTAGTAAAACAATAAAATTTAAAAATAATAAAAAAAGGAAAACAAAATAAAATCAGTTTGGCACATATTACAATTTAAATAAGATTAATATTTAAATAATAATAATAATAATAATAAATGAATAAATAAATAATATTATGAGCTGAGATAAGATAGATCTAGATAATATACCATTGGAATCCTTAAAAATAGATTCAACCATAGCCGTAACCTCATCTTCTCTAATGGGCCTCAACGCCTCCAATCTCTTCGGCGAAAACAGCTCCAAATTACACACCTTCCTCACCTTCACATAATGCGGCCCATAATCGGCCCATATCAGATCCTGCCCGCCTCTACTAAACGACATCGTTGCACGGTTCCTATGCCGATCCGCCAGCTGCTGATCGTTCTCCTTCAACACCTCCTTAGCCAACTCCGAGCTGTTCACAATCACGTTCAGTTTGGAGTCCAGGTACACCGAGAAGATGGGCCCGTAGGTTCTGGCCCATTCGGCGTAGCACCGGAATTTGACGGGCTTTACGTCGTAGAGGTTGCCCACGATGGGTAGCCCACGTGGGCCCGGCGGGAGTTTGAATCGGAGGTGGGTGTAGAGGGATTGGAGGAGGTAGAATATTATGGGGAGGAGTACGGCGGCGAGAAGTGGTATGGCCATTTGATCGGCGACGAGGGTAAATTGGTAATTTTGAGTGGGTGTGATATTTATTGAGAGGGAAGGGGTTAGGTGTGTTTACGTAATGGTGTTTGGTTGACTAGTTGGTGGTGTTTTTAAGTCCACGTGAAAGGGTAGATTTGTAATTTTGGTAGGAGGTTGATAGGCGTTTGTGTTGTTGTATAGAAATTGAAGTTGAATTTTCTCTTCGAAGTTCAACCTACCCCAATCAGTATATGCAATATTAGAATTTAATATTTAAATAAATATCAAAATGATTGTGGAAAGGACAATACAATATCAGAATTTAATATTTAAATATAATCATGGCAGTCGCGGCTATTGCTAAAATACTTGGTACGGGTTTTAGGCGGGTCTTTCAGGCTCTAGAGCCATTTGTTATGAGTATCTATAAAAACAAAATCATACAAAATGTTATATCTTTTTCTTAAAAACTTCATTTTCTTTTACAACAACAAATCTTTACAAACTTTATTAAAAAAAATATTAAATTTATATGCATATGTGTATATTATGTAACATGGATGTGTATGAAAAGATTAGGGGGGGGGGGGGGGGGTAGTCCAAGTTTGTAGAGACGGACCTGAAACAATTCACAACGCTTTACAATGGTGGAGTTTGGTTCCTTCCAAGCCTGCAGGCTGCCACACGAGGTTAGACCTTAGGGCGTGTAACCCGATGCGGATGCTCTTAGTACTATAATCAATTTGTGTGGTTTGTAAGCCATTTTTGCAACCCCGGACCCAATCCAAAGTCGACAATTTTGGTATTTGTGGGACTCGTGAAGGCGGGAACCGAATATATTGTATTCTAAACCACGTTTTTAACATAACTGGATTATATGTTATTTCTTTACTGTGGGAAAAATATCAAAGTGATTTTGTCTTAAGTGAAGGGGAACTAACAAGATGGGATTAATATCGCGGAGTTATATTAGAGCTAGCAATTTAGACACGATACACGAATGCATGGCATGAACCTGCACGACTTTAATAGGTATCAGGTATGATGTTAACAGGTTTAATGTATTAAACAGGTAGACACGAATCTACTTGTTAATTTCGTGTCTAAACAAGTAAAATACTCGTTTACCTGTTAAATACCCGTTAGTACCTGATTAGATTTTTTTTAAATAAAAATATATAATAATATAATATGTTATATACCCTAAAGTTAACCCTAAATTTTCATACAAAACAATTGAGCACGACGCACATCATTTCAGTCAAACATCAACCAGACGACGCACAAACCCTTATCTGATACTCCCTCTCCGGTTCTCTGGTAGTTTCCCTCCACATCTGTGGTACCCATCGAATCTCTAGTCTACCTCTCCACATATTTGATTCTCCGGAAGTATGGTCTCCTCACATTTGCAGCAGCACCACCGGCCACCGAACGGCCAAACCCTTCTCAGAATATCCAGCAGGTTCTTGTCTTATCGTGTATACCTGGTATTAACAGGTTCGTGTTCGGGTTTGAGATACGGGTACTGTGACATTCGTCAATTTCGGGTCTTGTTTGTATTCGTTTTTGTATTTGTTTATTATGTAAACCGACCCGATTTGTAAACCGAAGTTTATGTTATAATCAAAATGATGGATTTATGTTACAATATTGTTTCACACTTGTTGGGCCTTGAAAACATCCTATTTTTATTTTTATTTTTATTTATTTATTTATTATTTATTTATTTATTTATTTTTTGTTGTTTTGTGTTTTTGTCTTGATCCATTTTGCATGAAAACTCTTGTGTCTCACACCCATATTTGACCACCAACATTACCCTATATATACACCACCTTTCCTCTTCATTTTCCCTTGCTACAACTCCAAAAAAAAAAAAAACTCTCTCAAACATCAAAGATTCAAGGTTGTCTTCTTAAGTGTTCTTGAAGGATTTTGGTCTTTCATCTTAATTAGTTTATGTAGCCTTATTAATACTTGTTTATGGTTGTGCAACATATATATAATATACACCCCTTGTTTACCTTTGGTAGTTACTTCTCCGATTCCGGTCGGTGAGGTTTCGGACCCCATAAGGCAAGGCTTCATGGAGGACTTCGTGTCCTTGATATATATACATCTATACAACTTGTTCATATATATTAATCTTGCTTATTTTAGTTTGTTGGTCATGTTTACAAGTTCCATGGTTATGGGTTTTTAAAAGTCTATGCTTCGGTTTAACCGTAAATAGCTCTAAACCGTAAACCGAACTTTGTTACTAGTTTTGTTAAATAATTGTTTAAACATACTTATTGTTAGATCTAAGTTTCTAAAATCATTTTCACAAATTCTATGGTTATGGGTTTGTAGAATCTTACCTCGGTCTTAACCCGAAACACGATCCGAACCGAAAACCGAACTTTTGTTTAAAGACTTTATTGTTAACTTTTGGTATTTTTTATTTGTACATTATTATACAAGTTCTTTAGTGTTTGGACATGTGGAAACCATCTATGAACTTGTTGTGAGATGGAAACCGAACCAAACCGATTCTTACTCGCTTAAGACACACAAGTGTGTTTTTTTAGCCATCAAGACTTGTATATTTCTTTAAAAATAGTTACAAATTGATTTTTAAATATTTTCTTAAGTACTTGGAAATGTTGGATCCAACTTGATCTCATAACAAAGTTTGGACCGACAAAACCGAACACTCTCTTAACGTGCGTTGTTAGTTCTAAAACAATGGAACTACATACTTGGTTAAGTCTTATTAAATTTTATTGAGTTATCTCATAACATTCAATATTTTGGAAAGTTGACTTTGGCTTTGACCAATTATCAAGACCCGAATACTCGATAAAAAAAAAACCGTTTTAGTATCCTTATTCCAAAGGGATTTGCATTCTTGCATTTTATCCACCTTATTACTTAACATAGGTTGAGTAAATATTAAGGTTAGATACTTTAACCTGGTTTCGAGCAAACTTACATTTTTAAAGGGTTATTATTATAAATTCTTAAATAGTTACATTTTAAAACCTTGAACTTTAATTATTTACATTTCTCAACATTTATTTTGTTTAAAGACCTTCAAGACAACCTTTCTAAATTCAAGACTTCTTTTCTTTTTAGGCATTGTGCGTTAAACTCGTCGTTCCGACAAATCTCCAAATTATCATCTTTCAAGTTTACTACTTGAAGGTGAGTACTTCATACCCCATTTTCCATCTTTTATTTTGGGGGTGACATTTCATACTTATTCAACAAAATGCTTTACATTTGAATCTTAAACCACACACGTAGTTGTATACTTTACCTAAATAATTGCTCGATTTGGTGTTCTATGCTTATATGCCTATGTGTTTATCGCTTTTGGTTGGTGAAACTATAAAATCTTAGACTATTTGGCATCCCCTTATAGCAAGGTGTCGTTAACGTAATGCAATTAACGATAACTTTAGAATCCTAGACTATTTGGCCTCCCCTTATAGCTAGGTGTCGCTAATGTGTTTAGCGATATCTATTTATCCAAATTACCACTTTTGTTTATCGTTTCGTATGCAAGTTTTGTGGCTATCTTTATTATATATTAATATGATTAAACTTATGAATTGCTCACCAACCTTTGTGTTGACAAACTTTATTTTATGAAATGTTGCAGGTTTGTATCTTGGTTGATTTATGATTGTGAAGAAAACGACATCAAAGACCTTAGGATATTAGTAAAAATGAACAATATCAAATTTGCCATATTTTGTGATATCTTGTTTATGGTTATTTTATGGATAATTGTTATGTGACATTTTCGATGTTGTGAAATGAAATGAGTTTATTAAATACTGTCACTTTAATTAGTGTCATGTGCTTATGGACAATCGTTACACCTCGGCATGTTCCGCCGCTTTTGGTCGGGGTGTGACAGGTACACGATAAGTTTTCGTGTCGTGCACAGGTATACATGTTTCGTGTTCGTGTTTTTATTGTGTACGGGTACACACGATATTTCGGCCATTAGTTATACATAGGGCTGGCATATTGTGTATACCCGTACACGATAAGACATGAACACGAACACATGTATACATGTACACAACATGAAAACTTATCGTGTACATGTATCCCAAACCCGAACACGAACCTGTTAATACAGGTATACATGATAATACACAAACCTGCTGGAGAATCGGAGAAAGGGTTGCGACTACTAGAGATGTGGAAGGGAACCACCAGACTTTCAAAGATACAGAGAGGGCAAATCGAAGAAGGATTTGTGCGTCGTCTGCTTGATGTTGGATTGGAATGATGTGTGTCGTGTTCAATTGGTTCGTATAAAAATTTATAGGTAACTATTTATGATATATAACATATTTTATTATTGTTGTTATTATTATTGTTATTGTTATTATTATTATTATTATTATATATTTTTATTTATAAAAAAATTTAATCAGGTACTATCAGGTACTTAGCAGGTAAATGTGTATTTTACTTGTTTAGATACAAAATTTAACAGGTCGATTCGTGTCTACTTATTTGGTACACGAAATATGTTAAGGCCATATCCGATACCTATTAAAGTCGTGTAAGTTTGTGTCATGTATTCGTGCATCATGTCTAAATTGTTAGCCCTAGTTGTACACTTAAGTTGACTAGCAACAAATTTTAAGGTAATTGGGCCAAAAGAATTAGTGGATGGGCTCAAACTAATACTAATAGTTAAAAACTTAAAAAATGCTTAAAATGATCTAGATGGGCTTTAACGTCAAGATTAATTGGGCTGCAACAGTTGAAATTATTATTTTTTCCTTCGGCCCTTAAATTAGTAGTATATTATTGTCAGTTTGTGACAGTGGTGATTCTCTTTGGTTGTATAAATGACGTACGGATTATAGATAAATTATAGTATAATATGTGGTTGTTAATTTCATCATTAGTTATCTAGTTAGGTATAAACCAACTTGTAGGAATTTGCATAAACCGTACCCCGAGTTAGACAATCAATCAATATATGCTCTCTCTATATAACTAATCAAGCACTTATGTTTCACACTGAGTTAACAAGTTGTAATCCTACTTAGCTGAATGATATCTATGTTAAAACGTGTAAACGAGTGCTAATCATAGGCATGAAATTTGAATTCTTTTGGTGTTTTTTGTGTTGATTCGACAAGCTGTTTATAGTACGCATCACAATCAGATTACAAGACCTGCATGCTGAGGTACACTTAATAATCGAATAAACTTACATTCTAGATAAAAGAAAAAAAAAGAAGAAAATACATTAGTTGAAAAGTCCAACAAACAAACTGAAAGGATGTAACCATAACATCACAAAACAAAATCCCAAACTTGGATTCAAAGGGAACATTCTTTCTTAACTGTAGGTGGTATCAGGTATACGTAATTTAAACGAATATATTTTAGACCATTGTTTTTGTTCCTTCATTACCCACGTAGTTCCCTGGCTAAGCGCACAAAGGCGTCCTCCAATTTTATTCATCGTACCCAAAATACTCGGTTTCTTAAATGGTAGATTCATCTCTGAAAGTATCATATCTCTAACATCCATCACGATCAACACGTTCCTACAATATGCAATCCAATACAAAAATCCATTTGCATATGCACCTACATACTGCTCAAAATTAGGAATGAAACTGTTGTTGTATTCTATAGTGCTCAACAAACCCTCTTTAAAATTGTAGACATCACAATTTTTTGACTGTCCTTTAAACCCAACAACCTTTAGGTCGCATTCGTGTCGGATTATTTGTATACTATAGAAATTCAAACCATATATTGACCCAAATAAGATTTGGATTGATCGGTTTCGGGTTTATTCGGGACGGGTTAATCAGCCTTCGGGTTTCTAAGTATAAGTTGGAATGCATGTTTTACAATTTAGCTTAGCCTTCGGGTTAAATTGTTTTACAATTTAATATGTTTTTATTACTTTAATGAAGAATTGATCAACAATATCTACTAGTAGTTTTAATTTATATATTAAATTTCAACATTAAATAACTTATATTCTCTATAAATAAAATTAAACGGCGTTTTTTTGTAAAACAAAATATAGCAATCACGAACTAACATCTTAAAGGATCGAGGAGAATTCCTTTTAGTACTTGTGTTGGGCTTGGTATCCCAATAGTACTTGGTTTTTTGTGGGAACCGTTCGTCGATAATTATCAATGGCTTTTGAGCATAGGTGATTACTGATTTGGCGTAGGTGATACCTAGTTTTCTGGTATGGAACTACCAAAACTTTTGTACATTAATATAGTTTTAAGGATAAACTAATACGATGGCATTTTGTGAAAACATAACCACAATCTTTTCCTTGTATATATCTTTCGCTCTTATTTTCCTATCATGTTACAAACTTTTCTCGATTTATATAAATAAAAGCCACGAAGAGATGCATGTCACAAGTTGAATCTTATTAGTTATCCAACTTACATAAAGCTAAGCTTTAACTTGGTGGGAGTGATGGATGCATTTCAAAAAAATAGTACATGAACATCATATAATAGGGAGTGCTGGATAACTATCATGGACATCATATAATATCAATATAAGACACCAAATATCCATAATGAATTAAAAATATTGTCTAAAAGCTAATAATTTTCCACTTGATGGGTGGATGGATGCATAAAAAGAGCTAAATGAATGTGATGCAATCAAGAAAGAGTTATCCATTAATAGATTTTAATATTGTGAAATTGTTGATGCTACTCTTTTCCAAGCATAATGAGATTACCAATCTCCTAAAATCTTGATCCACTTCTAATTACAAGTTGGTTCATACACCATTATTTTGTTGCATGATAAAGGTATAATATTATATTCCAATGTTATTGTAAAATATAGTTATTAGAAAATATATAAATTATACTAATACCAAAATTAAGTTATGGTTAATTTACAAAGTATACTAAAAATTTAAATAAACCCACCCCTTAATTAACAAACATTAAGGAATTGTATACGTTAAGAATCAAAAGGGTTATAAATATGATTTAATTGTAATCAGCTAGTTAGTCATAAGTTCATAATAACAGTTAATAAAGCATCAAAACGATCGAGATTTAGAATTTAAATGTGATTTACTATAAATTAGTAAATTTTGAAATTAACGTTCGAAATAAACATTAATATTTAATAAAACAATCATTGTATGAGATTAAAATACAACAATATAATATAAAGGCCTTCATGACGTAAACACATAAATTGGAGTCTTATTAGTTTCCCAACATAATAAATAACATAATTAGGGTGGATATATTATGGAATAGTTATATATCCCGTTATCCATTTAAGACTAGGAAATATTGATGCTACCTTTGTAACACTAATAAACAAATAAGTACTTTACCCGTCCGGTGGACGGGAATATCAACACGAGAATGTGATGACTACATTAATTTTAATATGAATGAGCGGAAGGAAGGTTTGGGTGAGATACCGAGGTCGTAGGAAACAATAAGTGTATCCATAGTTGTATTTCGACATGTTAGCAAGTATCTTTTGGATTGTTTCTTGCTTCGGTGTGTAATCCGTAGATGAAGTGATTGGCATGGCACGTCAAGAGTACTAATGTCATCAAGACTAGCAGTTTAATCAAGTTTTATTATGACGATTTTTGAGAAACAATGCCCTGCGATATGACTGTATTGTCACGTGAAGGACACACAGACTGATAATAAAACAAAAACAAACAAATAAATATAATAGTACAAATAACTATAAGCATTTTCGAATCCTATAACAAAAATTAATTACAACATTTGTAGATGTATTTTTATCAAAAAATAATACTCTAAGACCGTTGCTACTTTTTACCTTAGATAGCGCTATGTTTTCGTGTATTACACGGGTATAAATTAAAAATTACATATAATAATCCTTGGTTTTATATATAAGGAAATCACAATACCCGTTTTCATAATTAAATCAATGAATTTCATAAACGCAATGGCTCGTCACTTTAGAAAGAGTAGAAATGGCAATTCACAAAATAACTCTTTTTTTTAATACAATAATCCACTTTGGTCAACATAAATAGTGCTACTCATGCTTTCGTCATTGAATCAAAGCATGCCCTTTACATGGGGCTCTTCTCTGCAAGAACATTTATGCATCTTCCTAATGCAATTGATGACAGATTCATTCTTCTAACATGTGTCCCTCATTTCCTGAAAGTAAATAATTGTAACTATATAACATCAAATAAATCAATAGTTTACGGAGCAAGAAAAAAGAACAAAAACAAAATACAAAAAAGTTGTAAGCATATAAAGTAATAGATCACATATGACATATTTGTTGATGTAATAGTGCTCCTTAACTAAGTCTTCAATGTTTCAAAACATAAATTCAAACTTGGCATAAGAGTTCAAAGTAAAAAAAAAATAGCTCAGTTGACAGGATCAAATGGGGTTCAAATTAAAATGGGTCATTTAAAGAAGTGTTAGTTTGGTTCGGGTCATAAAAGGGTGACATCAACCAAACATGTACTTTTTTTTAATTAACCGTTATGACCCATTGATTCATTTGAGAAGACCCAAATGAACCCGGAAACTTACTAAATGACTTGAAATTAACAAACCTGACATTACACGTGACTAGAAAATAACATTTAACAAACACAATATCACACCAACATTCTGCAGAACATCCATTTTATATTTAAAAGAAGAAATTTTTACATATTTCTCCTCCCTAACACAATTAAATTACAGATTTCCCATCCATAAAATTAAATTACATATTTCCCCTTTTCTTGTCAAATTACCTACGTACCCCTATTCAGTTGATAGCCAAACTACGATTTACTTTGCTCGACCTTGAGAACCAAGACACACAGCTCTTGTTCTTCTCTCAAATTCTTTTGTTCTTTGTTCGATATAGGTAATTACGTGGTAAAGATCATCAATTTTTTTTTGTGTTCTTTTTCAATTTTGATTTTAGGGTTTTATTGAGTGATTTGTTCGTTTTCTGTTCATCCATTTTTTTTATTAGTATGCGTTTTGATCTTTAATTCCGTTTATGATTATTTGAAATTTCTTACGGAATTAACGGTATGGATTTTGAACACTCACAAGCCCTCCATGTGATGAGGAGAGAACTACATTATGAAAAAGTTAGTTTACATCTGTGGTTTCCAATTTTGCATCTGCTATGTTTCTCTAGGCTAAAAAATTATCACTCAAGCATGGAGAAGCAGTTAGAATAATTTGTTTAGGGATGAATTGGTGATGAAAACGGCCATTGGAGTGCTATGGGTGAGTGAGTTTTGTCTCGTTCAATGTAGGGATGAGCTCGGTACCGTACCAAAATTATTCGGTGCAGACTTACTGTACCGGTACCAAAGGCAAACTTTCGGGAAAATACCGGTACTGTACCGATCCCGAAACCTCAAAAAATCGATACCTAATTGGTACCGACCATACTCGAGCTCATCCCTAGTTCAACACCTTTTCTTTGCTGGTTTTTGTATCATATTCTTGAACTCAATGCTTATTTTTGCAGGTATTGGGCCAAAGCGGGAAAGGCAGCAAAGTTAATATGAACTTGCAGTTTGTATATATAGGAGCCTAGCAAGGATAAGATTTTGTTTACATTATGGTTTTTTATGTCAAACCATAGTTCTCTCTAGCCATTTAGTACATTTTAACCTGGCATGTCAATTGTTACAGTTGAGAATTGTTCTTTCATATTAGATGTTTGGTTAATTGTTTCAACTGTGAATGCAATGAGGTTTTTAATCTTTCATATTTTATGTTTTCTGTTGATAAATCTATAAACTTTTGTTGAATTATTAGCTTCGATATGTTCGTCTTACCATCGATTCGGTTTGGGTGTGTAAATTGGGAATATATATAATTGTTATTAAGAAGGGGATACATGTTAATAGTTCTTTAATTAGTTCATTAAGAGTAAAATAGTCAATTAAGTAGTTAATTTTAATGAAATGGGGAGATATGTAATATATGTGGTTTAGGAAGGGGAAATATGTAATTGATTTCTAAGAGATGGATAAATATGTAATAAGAGAACTTAGGAAGGGGATATATGTAAATACCCCTTAAAAAATACATGTATATAGCAATGTTCAGTTTGTATAAAATTGATTTACTTTATTTCATATAACATTTGAATTCAACTTATTTGTAGGAGAACCGGTTACACTACGTCTATATATATGTTTTTTTTAATAAAAATATCAGTTAATTTATTTACAATAACAATTCAATTTAGCTTATTTGTAGGACAACATGGTTGAGGACCACAATGATTAGGGTTTACCTTATCCATTTAGTACCCAATTAAATGTTACACTGTAAGTCTGCAAACTGAACAAAAATAATTTCAAAAAAAAGTCACGATAACATCAGTTATAACAACCACTAAAATGCATATAACTTGTTTTCAGTGGACTCTAATTATTAAAAATGCCTAAAACTTTCTAAATTGTATAAAAAAGACTGAATTATAACCACAGTTTTTGCTGAACTGCCACATTTATAACAAACTTTTCGATCCACAGTTTCCTCTATAGTGAAATGCTGCAACTGCCGTAGACCGTTTGTCCATCAGCACCGAAGCTTTGGCCCGTGTATGTTGCATATTTATGAAACAACAATAAATATAACTATTGAATAGTGGTATGAACAATTGATGTCGACATGTTTTGTGCAAAAACAAATTTAATTTAAAACAATGAAATTATAAATTATAAAAAAAAATTAACCCAACATATTGGATATTTGTATCCTTAAAGAAAGGCAACTTTTGACTTTTGGAGAATTGCAAATAATTTTCTACCTTGAATTATTGTTTTGTGTTGCAACAAATAACAGTCATACTTAACTACAAAATCTTCATTTAATCTACCTTATCCATGAGAGACACGCGAATTTTACAGAAGCACGGGAAGTTGGGAACTAATGGCTTTATTGTGTTACGAGGCGAAGCAAATACTTGTTAATTAATCATCTGAAAATTATTTGGAAAAAAATGTCACAATTCCATAACCAATAAGTGACCTCTAATTCTCCTCTTTATTCTAACGGCATTGTTACATCAATGGTTATGAAAAACAAAACCCAACACCAAAGTAACACCTAAATGTGCATGAAGTGTTTACCATGTTCATCCATTTCTACAGTAGCTTTTTAATTGATTCCATGTAGTCCATCTGGCATTTCATTTTCTCCATCTACAAGAACATGAAACATTATAGATTCAAGTATCAAAGTACCAAGATCTGCTATCATTTCTTAATAAAAAAATGCATATATATAAACTCATCTGAAAGAAAGAAAGGAATGGATTGTACTGATGCACATGTCACAACTTTTATCACTGCAACTGTGTCTCCTTCACTTGCTAACCTTGCAACGACTGCTGATCTCTGCAAGAAAATAAACGTATATTGAAGTAGATTTTTAGCATCAGCTATTAAACGACAAACGTGGTTCTAATGTTCACAACAATTAAGAAATCATATAACTTTAAAGTTAAAATTGGCGCCTAACTTCAATTGAATTCAGTTCATAAAAGTTTTCATAAATTGGTCAATTATCGAACCGAATGGCTTGAATCTTCACACAAACAAACCTTCCGATTTATCTATAAACCAGACGAACTTAAAGGCGAAAACAACCTTACTGTCACACCCCGACCAAAGGCGGCGGAACATGCCGAGGTGTAACGATTGTCCATAAGCACATGATACTAATTAAAGTGACAGTATTTAATAAACTCATTTCATTTCACAACATCGAAAATGTCACATAACAATTATCCATAAAATAACCATAAACAAGATATCACAAAATATGGCAAATTTGATATTGTTCATTTTTACTAATATCCTAAGGTATTTGATGTCGTTTTCTTCACAATCATAAATCAACCAAGATACAAACCTGCAACATTTCATAAAATAAAGTTTGTCAACACAAAGTTCGGTGAGCAATTCATAAGTTTAATCATATTAGTCTATAATAAAGATAGCCACAAAACTTGCATACGAAACGATAAATAAAAGTGGTAATTTGGATAAATAGATATCGCTAAACACATTAGCGACACCTAGCTATAAGGGGATGCCAAACAGTCTAGGATTTTATAGTTATCGTTAATTGCATTACGTTAACGACACCTTGTTATAAGGGGATGCCAAATAGTCTAGGATTTTATAGTTCCACCAACCAAAAGCGATAAACACATACGCATATAAGCATAGAACACCAAATCGAGCAATTATTTAGGTAAAGTATACAACTACGTTTGTGGTTTAAGATTCAAATATAAAGCATTTTGTTGAATAAGTATGAAATGTCACCCCCAAAATAAAAGATGGAAAATGGGGTATGAAGTACTCACCTTCAAGTGGTAAACTTGAAAGATGATAATTTGGAGATTTGTCGGAACGACGAGTTTAACGCACAATGCCTAAAAAGAAAAGAAGTCTTGAATTTAGAAAGGTTGTCTTGAAGGTCTTTAAACAAAATAAATGTTGAGAAATGTAAATAATTAAAGTTCAAGGTTTAAAATGTGACTATTTAAGAATTTATAATAATAACCCTTTAAAAATGTAAGTTTGCTCGAAACCGGGTTAAAGTATCTAACCTTAATATTTACTCAACCTATGTTAAGTAATAAGGTGGGTAAAATGCAAGAATGCAAATCCCTTTGGAATAAAGATACTAAAACGGGTTTTTTTTATCGAGTGTTCGGGTTGTCGGTTCGGGTCTTGATAATTGGTCAAACCCAAAGTCAACTTTTCAAAATATTGAATGTTATGACATAACTCAATAAAAGTTAATAAGACTTAACCAAGTATGTAGTTTCATTGTTTTAGAACTAACAACGCACGTTAAGCGAGTGTTTGGTTTTGTCGGTCCAAACTTTGTTATGAGATCAAGTTGGATCCAACATTTCCAAGTACTTAAGAAAATATTTAAAAATCAATTTGTAACTATTTTTAAAGAAATATACAAGTCTTGATGGCTAAAAAAAAACACACTTGTGTGTCTTAAGCGAGCAAGAATCGGTTTGGTTCGGTTTCCATCTCACAACAAGTTCATAGATGGTTTCCACATGTCCAAACACTAAAGAACTTGTATAATAATGTACAAATAAAAAAATACCAAAAGTTAACAATAAAGTCTTTAAACAAAAGTTCGGTTTTCGGTTCGGATCGTGTTTCGGGTTAAGACCGAGGTAAGATTCTATAAACCCATAACCATAGAATTTGTAAAAATGATTTTAGAAACTTAGATCTAACACTAAGTATGTTTAAACAAACAAAACTAGTTACAAAGTTCGGTTTACGGTTTAGAGCTATTTACGGTTAAACCGAAGCATAGACTTTTAAAAACCCATGACCATGGAACTTGTAAACATGACCAACAAACTAAAATAAGCAAGATTAATATGTATGAACAAGTTATATAGATGTATATATATCAAGGACACGAAGTCCTCCATGAAGCCTTGCCTTATGGGGTCCGAAACCTCACCGACCGGAATCGGAGAAGTAACTGCCAAAGGTAAACAAGGGGTGTATATTATATATATGTTGCACAACCATAAACAAGTATTAATAAGGCTACATAAACTAATTAAGATGAAAGACCAAAATCCTTCAAGAACACTTAAGAAGATAACCTTGAATCTTTGATGTTTGAGAGAGTTTTTTTTTTTTGGAGTTGTAGCAAGGGAAAATGAAGAGAAAAGGTGGTGTATATATAGGGTAATGTTGGTGGTCAAATATGGGTGTGAGACACAAGAGTTTTCATGCAAAATGGATCAAGATAAAAACACAAAACAACAAAAAATAAATAAATAAATAATAAATAAATAAATAAATAAAAATAAAAATAGGATGTTTTCAAGACCCAACAAGTGTGAAACAATATTGTAACATAAATCCATCATTTTGATTATAACATAAGCTTCGGTTTACAAATCGGGTCGGTTTACATAATAAACAAATACAAAAACGAATACAAACAAGACTCGAAATTGACGAATGTCACACTTACAAACATAATAATCAGTAAAAAGAAAAATAAAAGATAAAACCCAAACCTGAAACAATTGCCCAATCGCCCTCTTCGTTCGTTGAATCGTTATTATTAGGCGATCGTGTAAAACAGAATCGATTTGATGATTATCGTGAATTAAGAAGGATGAGGAGGTAAGATGAAGTGAGGGCTGATTTTGATTTGAGTATAGATTTAGGGTTGGGAGGTTACCCACGTTGACCTAAAAAGGGGTGATGAAACCTCCCTCCAGTAACTCTCATGAAAACTGTTATTTTTGTCACCTTATCGAACGACTAATATTTAATCTTGGATTCTAATCTTTATCAGACGGTTAATATTCAATCTTGAATGTCCTTATCAGACGGTTAATATTCAATCTTGGATTTGCATCTGACTGTCAGGATTGAAACCCACTCTATGGTAACTATATATAATTCCTATCTTTTTCCGATCTTTACTGAGTCTTTTCGGATTATATGATAACATATACCAAGATCTCTTGCTTTACTAGTGCCCTAAAGAGTCTTTAAAGAAACGTAAACGATACAAAAAAGAAAAGCTAAATGTTTAACACTTATTATTGTTCGAGAGTAACTATGCTATATCAAAATACAAATACAAGTATGTACATGTGAAATCCGTACATGCTCGGATTTCAACGAAATTTACACTAAAATATTCATAAAACACATATATAAACAACACTGTGTAATTAGAAATTTTATTTTTCTTTATAAAGTTAATTATATAAGTTATTGCAGGAAAAACATTTTAGGTGTTAAATTAATTAATCATTGATTAAAAAAAATCAAACACCACCTTCACTCACGTAAAAAGCTTGATCCACGACAAACTTTCATTCGATAGCATGCTACACATGTGGACTCTTCACAATGGTATTGAGGTGGTGTTCACGCCATGAAACGTGGCCACATTGGACCACGACGTGTGCCATGGAACACATACAAATGGTGTTAGTGCTACTGAAGTTGCTTACAGTTTTTATGTGTTCCATCAACCTATATGTTAACGAATTAGCATAAATTATATATCGATTAACATCAAAGAATATAAACTCAACACAAATTATGAACTGAAACAATAAAACAATGAAATCCCAAATTGAATTAGGGTTAACACACCTTTATTGATTACATAGAGAATAAAGAAACGAGAAAGAAAATTATACATAAACGAAATCAGAATTGAACAAACTAATCCACAACTCAAATGAGCCCTTATTTATACTAGTCGCTTGTTGTCTACACCAACCAACTATTTTTCAAGAAGTACAAAATACCCGTGAAGTTTATTCCCGGAGTGAACCTTTATACACAGTAGTATAGTCGCTTCGTAGTACAATACTAACTCTAAGTCGCCACCTGTAATACAACTCCTGCTCTTGGGTCTGGAAATGTACACATTAATCTTCTCGAGTCTCGTAGTTAACTAAACTACTCAGGGTAAGTAATTCCTGTAGGAATCCGTTCGAGTATAAAATAAAACACTTTTAATAAAATGATTACAATACAAGAAATCAAACATATCTAGGAAAGCAAGTAAATTACAATACGAATTACACTGGAAAAATCAAAATTAAAATACAATTGAAATAAAATAATGCAAGAAAGGTGTAGAAGAAGAATGGTGTCGTGGTCTTTGTGGCAGAGGATCGTGTTTTACATGGGGCCCTTAAAACAAATTTCTGGTATCTCCCCGTTTTGTTTCCCAGGGTACAACGGCCTAAGCAATATGTACTGCCGAGGAGAACTCTAGCACCCGAATAGTACCTTAAAGAAAATGATGAAGATGATCAAGAATGTTGGAATTTTTTAGGGAGAAAGTTGGAGAAAACACAAAAGAGAATGTGTTATTTTGTGTGTTTTTCAACCAAGGAATACCTTGGTATTTATAGTTGAAAAAACAACCCATTCACCATAAACACATGAGTTGAAACTTTCATCACCATTAACCAAAACTTAAATTTTTTTTACCAAATTAAAGGACATTTTAATGGCTTTGACTAATTAACTAACAACCTTGAATAAAATAATTCAAAGTTTAAACATATTTTTTTTTTTCAAAAATTTTCCAACAATCCCCCACATGTGAAAACAAAACTCATTTATTTCCACATATATTCCAACAATTCCCCACATGTGAAAACAAAACTCATTCATTTTCACATTGAGATCAGTCCATACATGCAAGTTTCTTAGATTCAATTCAACGGTTGAGCATTGCAGGATATGTAGGTGTTACCCTTTGAACATTCCTTTGTGAAGCATACTTAGTCTCCTAGCGGTGTGTAGACACGATGACTTTGAATATACCCCCATTTATGTAGACGAAATACACTTCACACAACACTCTCCCTAGTCTGGCCAACCCCTCACTGTCGTGTCCGATTATGGTCCTGGGACACTAGCCTGGTTCTGCGAGAGCTCTAGGATTTTTGCCCCAAAATCCATTCGAACCGACCCTAGTTCTCTCTCACATAGGTGATTCTCGCTCGAATAATTAAAAGCAATAGGTTTGTTGATTTCCACAAATCATTAACCTTTATTATGCTTATCCTTACAACATGTGTCACTGATTGGAATGGACTAGGGCGAGCGCACACGCAATGCCCTTTAGTTTGGTTTGGGGTACTCCCCCACAGTGACCACCCTTGGTTTCATGATTAAGTTGTCCTATTGAACTTAGATCTTGGGATCTTCAGTCAACTAGGTTAGGTTTCCCTCTTGTCCCCTTTCCCCATGGGCTTTAGTCTCATTCCTTTTGACGACTTGTTAACTAACTTTTTGCTTAATCCTTTTGTTAACGGGTCTGCAATGTTATCTTTTGACTTCACATAGTCAATCGTGATAACAACCGTTGTAAGTAGTTGTCGTACCGTGTTATGTATACGTCGAATATGTCTTGATTTGCCATTGTTCAACACGCTATGGGCTCTACCAATCGCTGATTGACTGTCACAATGTATGCAAATAGCCGACAAAGGCTTTGGCCATAGTGGAATATCTTCCACAAATTGACGTAGCCATTCCGCCTCTTCACCACATTTATCCAAGGCGATAAACTCTTATTCCATCGTGGATCTAGCTATAACTGTTTGCTTAGAAGAGTTCCAAGCAATAGCAGCACCACCAAGTGTGAATACATATCCACTTGTTGATTTAGAATATTTTATATCCGAAATCCAATTTGCATCACTGTATCCTTCAATCACAGCTGGATCACGGTTATAATGGAGTCCATAGTCTCTCGTGTATCTCAAGTATCTTAGCACTCGCATGATACTTTTCCAATGTTTCCCACTCGGATTACTAGTATATCTACTTAGCCGACTCACGGCATAAGCTAGATCGGGTCTAGTACATGTCATAAGATACATTAAACTCTCAATAATTCTTGAGTATTCTAATTGAGCAAGACCTTCACCTCTATTTTTAGATAGATGGTGGGTGGTATCAATTGGAGTTGACGCGCACCGCGTGTCATCCTTATTGAATTTCTCAATAATCCTGTCCACATAGTGAGATTGACTTAAGACAAGACCATTTTGGGTTCTAGTAATTTGAACCCCAAGAATCACGTCCGCGAGACCCAAGTATTTCATGGAAAACCTCGCTTTCAATATATTTTTTGCATATTTAGTCGTAGTATCATTACTCCCAATGATAAGCATATCATCTACATAAAGACATAAAATCACATAATCTCCCGACGTGCCCTTCACGTAGACACATTTGTCACACTCATTTATTTTGAAACCATTGTCAAGCATGACATGATCAAACTTTAAGTGCCATTATTTTGGAGCTCGCTTCAAACCATACAATGATTTGACTTGTTTACATACTTTTCCCTTTTTCCCTGGGGCGGAGAAACCCTCGGGTTGCTCCATGTAAATCTCTTCATCTAAATCGCCATTTAGAAATGCGGTTTTTGCATCCATTTGGTGAATTTCCAAATTTCGTAAGGCCGTGATTGCAAGAACCAACCTTATTGAGGTTATTTGCGTGACCGACGAGTAAGTATCAAAATAGTCTAGACCTTCTTTATGTCTATACCCTTTGATCACTAACCTTGCCTTGTATTTATCAATACTTCCATTGGCTTTCATCTTCCTTTTGAGTATCCAACGATATCCAAAGGGTTTACAACCCAGTGGAAGATCTACTAACACCCAAGTATGATTTTGCAATATAGAATCTATCTCGTTATTAATTGCTTCTTTCCATTGAGGTGATTCCGCAGAGGTAACCGCCTCGCGGTAGGTATTGGGCTCACCCTCGCGGTAGGTAACCGCCTCGCGGGACCGAAAGATTTTTCGGTCATTTGTCTTTTGCTTCGTCTAAGCTCACCTTCCTCAATTCCGGGTCATTCATGTCTCTCGTCATGAACCGTATCATCAATCGCTCTTGATGTACTTGCTTCATCAACCGCTCTTGATGAACTCGCATGTGTTTTCCTTAAACAGGGAAACACATTTTCGAAAAAATCGTTGGTCCTCCACTCAACAATACTGCCTTCATGTACATTGGGATTCTTGGACTCATGTACAAGAAACCTATGCACATTACTATGGTGTGTATATCCAATGAATATACAATCCACGGTTTTAGGTCCTATCGTTAGTGCCTTTGGTGGCGGAACCGTCACCTTGGCAAGGCACACCCACACTCGAATGTATTTGTATGAAGGTTTTTTTACCCTTCCATAACTCATACGGAGTCATGTCTGTTTTCTTGCGGGGGAATCACGTCCGTTTTCTTGCAGGGTATCTTATTCAAGATATAATTGGCCGAGAGAATAGCCTCCCCCCACAAGTCATAGCTCACGCCCATGCTAATCAACATGGCATTCTTCATCTCTTTCAATGTACGGCTCTTTCGTTCCGCAATGCCATTTGATTGTGGAGAATAAGGTGGGATACACTCATGTATTATGCCATGTTTTGCGCATATTTCCGCAAATGGTGAAACATATTCACCACCCGTATCACTTCGCAAAGTTTTTATTCTCCGTTTTTGTTGATTTTCAACCTCATCTTTATACAAGATAAACTTGTCTATTGCTTAATCCTTAATTTTAAGTAAGTATACATAGCAATACCGAGTACTATCATCAATGAACGTGATGAATACTTATTTCCACCTCTTGTGGGAGTGGATTTTAAATTGCACACATCGGTGTGGATTAAATCAAGGGGTTCGGTTATACGTTGAACCGATTTGAAAGGCTTTTTTGTTAGTTTGGATTCAACACATGTTTTTTATATTTTGAATCGATTTAAAAACATGGAATGTTATTTAATTTAATTAAACGTCGAATTGAATTAAAATTTATATGTCCTAGTCTACCATGCCAAACACAAGAATCAGAATTTGACGACTCAAGCATGTAAATAGAAGTTGCAATTTTATTCACAGAATATTTGACAACAATTACATTCAATTTGAATATAGCACTGTCGGCATAGCCCTTGCCGACAAAAATTCCATTTTTCGATAAAATAAATTTATCCGATTCAATCACCAAGCGAAATCCGTGCTTGTTGAGCATCCATCCCGAGACAAGATTCTTGCGAATCTCGGGAACATAGAGAACTTTGGTCAACGTGAGTTCCTTGCCGGAAGTCCACTTCAAGACCACATCGCCTTCTCCCATGATGTCTGCAGTCGCTTTATTCCCCATGTAAAGCTTCTGGTCACCCGCCGCCTCTTTGAAATTCTTAAAGAGTTGTTTGTCTCCGCAAACATGGCGGGTCGCGCCGGTGTCAACGTACCACCCTTTGGGAGTGTCTCCCACAACGTTGACTTCCTCGATGAAAGCCGCTTCCTCGGTAATCATCGCCACGAAAGGAGTGCCATCCTCGTCCACCAAATGCGTGCGCTCGCGCTTTGGTTTCTTGCACTGGTTCGCCCGTTGCCCCATCTCGTTACAGTTGTAACATGGTCCTTGGAAAGGTGGAGGCTTCTTTTTCACAGCCCTTTTTTTCACGCCAAGGTCCACTTTCGCTTTCCCTTTGTTACTTTTGTCTTTACCTTTCTTACCCCCTTTGGAGGATTGACTCTAAGTTAGCCTTGGCGAAAACATCCACTAGGCTACCTTTTTGAGCTCTCTTATTGTCTTCTTCTATCCGAAGTCGAACAATAAAATCATCAATGGTCATCTCCTTTCGCTTGTGTTTTAAGATAATTCTTAAACTCAACCCAACTAGGAGGCAATTTTTCAATCATCGCTGCCACATGAAATGTCTCACTAAGTCTCATTCCCTCAGCAAAGATGTCGTGAAGTATAACTTGCAACTCTTGGACTTGCCTAATTACAGTCTTGGAGTCAATCATTTTATAGTCCAAGAAACGGGCGACAACAAATTTCTTTGTTCCCGCATCCTCTGTTTTGTACTTTTTCTCTCAAGACTCCCAATCTCCCATAATTATTTGGCAGTCTTTATTGAAGAATACACGTTATACAACACGTCAACTAAACCGTTTAACACATAGTTTCAACATAAGAATTCCGAATGCTTCCACGCATCTACCGCACTCAAAGCTTGAGTGTCGGTCTCCCCCTCCGCGTTAGTGGCTGGGGGAGCGGATTCCGTAAAGAACCTCGCAAGGTTCAAGGTGGTCAAATAGAAGAACATCTTCTGTTGCCACCGTTTAAAGTGCAAACCCGAGAACTTCTAGGGTTTTTCAGCGTGATTAGCCATGTAGTCGCTCCTACCATAACGGACAAAGGCGTACCGGTAACGTTGCTTGATGACGGTGATACCATTTTTTCTTAAAAATAAACTGTGCTAAGTTAGTTTTTCGGAAATATTAATAGTGGTCGCTCCCACTAAATTAAAGTTACGCAACACTTTTTAATCCGAACTCTCGAATTAACCCACCGAAGGTTTTCTAAGTCCAACTTTGAAGGGACCAAACAATGGGTTTTTCCAAGAGTTTAGCGTTAAAAAATCCGAATTGTAGCCGGCTTCCGTTTCTACAAAGTCGCTCCTTTGAATAGAAATGGAAAAAAATGTTTTATTAAAACACAACCACATGAAACAAAACTAGTTTGAGTTACACGAGAATGTTTTGAATACACGAACAGGTATTTTTAAAAAATTTGTTTTAAGATTGTAGGAATCCGTTCGAGTATAAAAATAAAACACTTTTGATAAAATGATTACAATACAATGAATCAAACCTATCTAGGAAAGCAAGTAAATTACAATACGAATTACACCGGAAAAATCAAAATTACAATACAATTGAAATAAAATAATGCAAAAGGTGTAGAAGAAGAATGGTGTCGTGATCTTTGTGGCCAAGGATCGTGTTTTACACGGGGCCTTAAAACAAATCCGGGTCTCTCCCCGTTTTGTTTCCCATGGTACAACGGCCTAAGCAGTATGTACTGTCGGGGAGGGCTCTAGCACCCGAATAATACCTTAAAGAAAATGATAAAGATGATCAAGAATGTTGGAATTTTTTAGGGAGAAAGTTGAAGAAAACACAAGAGAGAATGTGTTATTTTATGTGTCTTTCAACCAAGGAATACCTTGGTATTTATAGTTGAAAAACAACCCATTCACCATAAACATATGAGTTGAAACTTTCATCACCATTAACCAAAACTTTAATTTTTTTAACCAAATTAAAATGACATTTTAATGGATTTGACTAATTGACTAACAATCTTGAATAAAATAATTCAAAGATTAAACATATTTTTTTTCACAAAAGTTTTCCAACAATTCCCTCATGGTACCAACTCCAGATGACCCATACTTAGTCAAAATGTTTAATTAACTGTGAATTCAAATAATCATCACTTCCAACACTATAAAATTCGTTGAGATTGATATTTATTTCACGTAGAATTTAGTTCAGATTTGCTGTGTGCCTTCTAATTTGTCTTCGATTGTTGATTTGTTGATGTGGTGATAATAAGTGGGCTGTTATTCAGTTTCGGTCCAATCTTCATATATATTGTCACATAAGATTTACTACTTTTGCTTGCATGCCATTTTAATACTACATGATTCTTGTTTTGTTTTTTAAATGCTTACAACATCTGAGGTATTTTACTGTAATAAGCGATTTTAAACAATAACAATTATTAAACATTTATAAGAAATTTAAATATTTCAATAGTTAAGAAAAACACAAAAGATTAGGGGGTACAAATGTTTCAATAGTAAAAAAAACACAAAAGGTGACCAACTTTAAAAAAAATTAAATATATGCTACCTCCTCTAATTTATGGACAAGTGTCTATGCACTTTTATTGTAAACAGGGAAACTGGATCAACTTATGTTTTTTTTATTATAGGAAGTTACGTGGGGAACCGATATCGCACATTTATGTATTAACAAGGTTTAGTGACATCCTTGCAGGTTAACCACATTAACCAAAAGTGGTTTTTGTGGAATATTAATAAACAAAAACTATAATTCGAATAGGACTTGCACCAATCTACTTGCATTCTTCTGCTCCGTAGACTTTGCTTTATAAATCAGTGTGCGCTTGATTAAGAAATATATAAAAAAAATATGCAGTCAAGTTATATATATGTACGTAATTACAGAAAATTCAGTTTTATAATTTGTAGTCTCCTGCCATCTCCACTTTGGTGGGATGGTAAAGGCTTAGGCCTTTGGGTGAGAGGTCCAGGGTTCGATCCCTGGCAATGACGGTTTATTGTAAATAGTAGGAGGCAAGCTTAAACATTCAAAAAAAAAATAATTTGTAGTCTCCTTGATTAATGCATCATATGCATTTCTAAATAGTGGTCGTACATAACACGAAGTTCATTTGACATGTCTTCAATATTATTGGCAACTTTAAGCCTTCTACTATTTGACAAGCCGTCAACCGTTATAATTCCAGATAACAAAAGTTGATATATTATAGTTTTAACCTACTATCTAGCACAGAGCTATGGCCATCAGTAATCAGTTGATGGCAATCCCTCCATACTTGTTAAACAGTGTATTCTTTCATCTTTTTGTGTCATATCACGATTAAAATCATTCTTAAATATAGTAATATACATTTCTTTGATCTTATACACCTCCAATCCTCCATAAGGTGCAAATTTAATGACTACCATACAGTGGCAGACCCAGGATTTTTGGACAATGGGGTCCCATTTTTTTAGTGTTCAAAAATTTCGGGTCGGTTGTTGTTCGGGTCGAGGCGAGACGAAGAACATAATAAAAACAATATTATAATAAAACACACAAAATACGATGTCATTCGAAACGAGGAAAAAAACACTACAAATTATGTACGACCTTTTGTGTTTTTAAAACGAATGCAAATAGCTCTCTTTCCATATAACAAATACAAGTATCATTCATATAATTTCATCTCTTTGGTGAACATAATAAGATGAAATTGGTTTTCTTTCGGAGAGATCCCATGGAAGATCTTCCAAATCAATTTTCTTATGAGTATTACTTAAAGAAGATGATGGCTCAAAACTTCCTTTTCAATAATCCTTGTATAATTAGCTCTAAAATTCAAGTTTTTAACAAACCTAAGTCACAACCTAACATCATCAATTTAATAATACAAGACTAGTGTATTAAGTTTTGGCAAATAACAATGAGATTAGAAGTTTAGGACTAGACTTGTGTACTGGACAAAACGCTACAGTACAACATTCAAAGGCTTGACAAAAGTTAATTAAACTAATACTGAATATGATTTTAAAAACAACAGAAACATAGGCTAATAAGGTAATACTGAATATGATTTGGAAAAAAACAACAAAAACATAGTCTAACAAGGCTTGAACCTGGAACCTTTGAAAGGAAAAGCAGGAGACTTCCCACCAAACCAGTTCAACTTTATTAGTATGAGTTTCAAGTTTCAATTTTTATGGGGTCCTTCAAAAAATTAATATACCACTTCCAGTAAATTTTAAAAAATCATTGGTGTCCCGTGACCCTGATCTATACTATGTGAGTCCGCCCCTGCTACCATATATGATATTTGTGCACACCTTAATAAAGTTCAAAGCATCACAAGCTTTGCACATTTTCTCAGTCTTTTTTAGTAGAAAAGTGTTTAAAATGTTGTTCGTGCTATGCATATATGAGAAACGTACCTCCATTAATATAAAATATAACGCACTACCATTCATTTTAGAACATTCCTTGGAAAGAAATTTAAACTCGATAGAAAAGTACAACATATCGTATGTTGAAGTTCTTGTTGTACATCGATCAATAACTTTCTATCATATATGGAATTATTCTTGGGTCAAATTAGAGTTTGATTATAGTTCTGGATTTGAATCAAGGTGTCATTAATGGATGGATTGATTTTTATGGATTTGAAAATGAAAAAAAAAAAAAACATGTGTACATTTATGATAAGAAAATTGAAGTATGTTATATCTAAAGATAAACTTCACATTCAAGTCGTTCTACCCTTCATATGAAATATACTGGTTTTAACTTATTTTAGAATGATGCAAAATGAGCATATATTCCAAGCATTTGTCTCTTTAATTTGTATGCATGCCTTGTCAAAGGCTTACATAAGTTCGATTCGACATTAGACAAGTGAGAGATACCAATGTGTTATGGATGGTACGGTGTGTGAATCCAACAATTGGAATATAGAACAGATGAGGTGGTTTCCAATAGAATAAACGTCAACCACTTTTATAAGAATAAAAGAGAAAACATGATAGAATAAAAATCGTGTATCTGGTTGATGCCTAATTATTATCCTAAATGCCTCATAATGTAAACTCATCACTTTTCAAAAAATAACATAAATACGCAAAAAAGAATTACTTCGTCAATCACCTCCTTAGCCTAGCCGTCGTAGCTAAAGGAGGTTATGTGGCCAATTCTTATTGATTGTGTCTAAATTGGTTGGAATTTTTTCCATTGCATGCTTAAAGAATTTTTGCAGTGAAAGTTGCATATTTTGGTAACTTAAATTGGGTGAAATGAGCTGATTATGGCATAACCGGTGGGATTAACTTCTCAAAAGAGTTATATGTAAGAAGGCAAGAAGCAGTAAATTACAAGCTATTTACTGCTTGTGAATACGATTATATAAATTTTGGGTAACTATGTATATGTAATATGTTTATTTGTTTGAGTATCATTTTAGAAATTTAGATTATATTTAATGGTAGTTTATAACAAAATATGACATATGCTACTTTTATTAATATTATACTAATTAAATTAAATATATTGATTGAGTTGCAACAAATGGATTTACAAACATCAAACACTAACATTGAAGTGGGATCCGAATCAGGCGTCAGCAGAAAAAACAACACATTTTATTCTCAACAAAGATCTCATTTACATTCCATGCATGGAATCTTCATTAATCTTCCACAAAAGTAACATTAAAAAAGAAGAACATTACTTAAAGAAAACCAAAATTACAAAAAAGCCCTTGCTTTTTTTTTCTTTCAACCTCCTGATCTATTAGTTGTACATATTTAGTCCATCATTATTATTTTTTCCTAACTCTCAATTAACTAGTTCACTTCTAAATCACACTTTTGGTGCTTGCACCGCTATCATTGTCGGTGTCGAGATCGATGAACTGATTGCGATCGTTGGGGGCGTGGATGTTTTGTTCATCTCGCTCTTTTGCATTTCAATGTCGTTTGCCTCAACATCTTCGATCACCATCATGTTATTGTTATTTCCTGATGCAACTTTTACAGGGTCTAGGATCTCTTCAGCCAACTCTTTCTCCTTATGCTCCTTGTATTTCCCCCATAGGACCGAGTACAATCCTATCATTATCAATATCGCGCCCATCACACTGCAAAAAAAAAAAAAAACAGAACGTTTCGTTAATAAAAAAAGCTCTTACACTTTCACTTATATGAAGTAGTAAGAGTGAAAAAGTCATGATAAGTTAATTACCCTCCCATGTAGATCTTTTCAGCTAAAATGAAAGAACCCATGATAGCAACAATGATCATCATTAGAGGACTAAAAGCAGTAACAAAAACTGGTCCTCTCTTTTCCATTACTAGACCTTGCACATAGTATGCAATGCTTGATGACACAATTCCCTGTTAAAGAACACACAAATGCTTTATGTGATTTTCGTAGTTCTCAACATAATACTAGTTCTGAAAGGACCACGTCCCAGTATATAGAAAAAGGGATAACGCTTACAGCGTAAGCAGCAGCAAGAAGGTTCATATCCCAACCAATAGTCCAAACATTAGGCTTGTGTTCCATTACAAAAGTAACAGCAATGGACTGTAAAGTTCCGATAAAACACACCAAACAGGTGAGGGAAAAAGGTGCTTTGTATATCCTCATTGTCACATTCTGCAAAAGCAATCAAAAACCTAAGTACAAACATGTTGCAAGAAAATAAAACTTGTCTCATAATGATTGATTTAGCTTCCGAATTTACTTTTATTTAATTTCCATAATGAGGTGATTTTTATTTTTTTTATATGTAATACCTGAACAATGAAAAAAGAAGCCCATGCAAAAGTAGCAATAATAAGAAGAATGGATCCCACAACCCAATCTTTATCGGATGATCCGGATGCTGCAGAAGTTGTCTCTGCGTAGTGAGGGTGTACATGCTTGGTCCAAACCAACTCAACCACATTACCTTTGTAAAGTGTCATCAACATGGCTCCTGCTACTGTCACTATGGTTCCAATCACCTTTGCTTGACACCTAACCTTCTTAATGTCCAATTTTTCCATCCTTTATTCAAAGCAATTGACTTTGTTAGATAATTATATTAAGAAACACTAGTCTGATAATACAGTCCAATAGATACCTGCAGAGGACAGCCATAACAAAGGTCATTGCAGGAAGCATGTTGCTCATAGCACAAGAAAAGGTTGGTGATGTTAACTTTAATCCGGCATAATAGAAGTTTTGATCGATAACCGGTCCAAGGAGTCCCAAGACAAACATTTGCATAAATATTGAGAAAGTGATCTTGGGCCTAATATTCCTACAATCACAAAAGTAGAATATTTCACATGTGAACATGGGTTTAAAATTAAAGGAACTTGTTGTATGCATCCTGTTTAATAGTATTTAGTTTAGACTGTGAACGGTTACCTTTCGAGGTAAATGGCGAACGGGGCAATCGCAGCTGTTGCAAATGCATGACGATAAACAACAAGAACATAGTGGCTCATGCCACGGTTTAATGACACTTTTGTGATGATATTCATACCCGCATAGCCAAATTGTAAACAAATCATCGCGATATATGGTTTCGCGGAGAGGAAAAAAATTGCAAAACATCCTAATTTTCCTTCCATTTCTTTTGTTCTTGAAATGAGAATTGTTAGATTTTGTTGCTAGCTAGAAAGGTGCAGCAAATTAGGGAAACACTTGAAGAAGGATGTGTTTGTCCTAAGTGAAATGTGTGAAGACCATATTTATAGGCATTTTGTGGGTTGGTGGTGTGTGTGTGTGGGGGGGTGGGGGTGGGGGTGGGGGTGGGGGTGGGGGGGTTGAAATGCTGATTCTGATTCTAAAAGAGACTGAATTGTGACGCTCGGTTTGTGTCTATCTATATGAATATTCTCCTTTAGGTGCTGCAAGCATGCATGGTGTAGTAGTGTAGATGTCCATGTATTAACATATTATTTTCTCCCTAGCTAATTAAGTTAAAATAATGAATACATTTCATTTTAATTATTTTGCTAATAAAGTATGACTTTTGAAATTAATGGTAGTAAATAAGTAAAACCGAGAATGTCCTTGTTATGTATGTTAAAAGTCATGTCAATTATCGGGCTGAAAAAGTTTATAATATATCATGATGAGTTATAATAAAATACATCGGTTAAGCTATTATCATTATGGCTGGTCACAATTAGGTTTAGTTTTAAGAGATACAACCGAAACGTAATTTATAAAATAATCCTAGAAACAAATTCTACTATTTAGGTTTACTGCTTGGGCTATGTATCTATACCAACCTGTCTTAATAAATACATATTTTAGATAAACAATATTAGAAGTTATTGTATACGTTTCTTTCACCAAAATAGTTATTTACAATATCACAAAACTAGATCTCAGATTATTAAGTTACAGGAAAAACTAGACGAGGACACTTACTAACACATAGATTATCTACTAAAGATGTGTTCATGAAATATTTAAACATTTACGTTGCTTATATTGTAGGTCCTCTAGATGGATCTCAAGACTTGACTCGGATCAATCCGTGTTGTTGGTTAGCGGAAATCACCAACAACTCTCGAATCTTAGTTTGTTTGGTTTATTTTCTTGAAAGAAAGAAGAAGAAGATAGAGAGAGAGAAATTCTTTTTATTTCAAGAGTTGTGAAAGAGTTGTTGTGGAAAAATGGGTTAAGTGGCCTTTATACAGGGTCCCCATTTCTCCAAAGTTTACACAATAAACTTACAAAATAAACGTACCGAGTACGTACTACACCGACTAAAAGCAAACTAAAACGACATATACAATCCTAAAAACAATATAGAATATTGGCCCTACAATCTCCCTCTAGGATTGAGTATGTCGAGGAACCTTCGTCAAGTTCTTTGCTTCGTCTTTATTTTTTGAAACTTAGTACTTGTCTTGATCCAGGATCTTGAACCAGATTGGATCTCGGACAATTCTTTATTTTCCAGTCTTGTAGACTTGAACTTCAATCTTATTTTCTGAGAAGGATCGGCAACAACAAATTTTAGAAACATTAGATGCAGGAGGCTCGACATCTAATCTTCTCTTGTTGTCTTTCTTGAGCCGGCTGGTTTCATTCCTTGTCTTCAGACACAATCAATTCATCTTTAGGTTCAACCACCAACTTTCACGTTCTCGTCTTCTTTTAAGCGCTTCAGCATCTGCAACTCCAAGCAGACTTGATCTTGATCTACCTGTCCATGAATAGCTGCACAAAACTTAGAACGATAAGATTCGTTCACAAACCCTCTCGAGGGTCAAGAAGAAATCGTTCATAGGCCCTCCCAATTTCAATCCCTCAAGTTGTAAATGATTTGTTTAAGTCCCAGATTTCCAACGAACTTTGCATGAACGACCTTGACAATAAAACACATGATTTTGAATGAAACAAAGTTTAACAAAATATGTACGAACATAATAAAAACTTAAAATCTTTTTGGCATTTTCATATATTTTAAATATAACAAAAATATATACATAACATTTTGAAGTTGAAACTAAAATAAAACAAAATCCAAATAAACAATAAAAGATAGGAGTAAAGATGAAATTAATATTATATATCAATAATATTTACAGAATTTTCTAACGATTTTAATATTTTTGTAAGAAAGATCACAACATGGAATCACATTATCTGTTAACGTTCTAGATCACACTTCTATTTGGACATTATTATGCCAAGAACCCAAAGTCGATTGTAGATATAATTTGTCCACTTTAAACTTAACAAGTATTTTGATGTCAACATGATACGTTAAGGTACAATTAGGCACAATGCTTGTGTGGTCCCCATTTAATCCGACAAATTACAGACTCCATCATACCTCGGGCTTAATTTGCTTCACATGTCACCTCAACTTAACTTAAACCTTTCTTAGTTGATCATATTAATCTTATTAACATACTTGACACTTTGACTTTGTGCACTTGAAACTTTGTACACTTAACTCGATCTAAAAAGATTAAAATTAAGCAGAAGTTCAGGCCATAACAATCAGGTCGGATAATACCATATTATCACGTAGAGAAAGTCCAAGGATTGAACAAAAGAAAGAAAATAAAACAAAGCAGAAGATTCAGGGCCTTAACAATCAGGTCGGATAATACCATATTATCGCGCAGGAGAAAGTCCAATGCTTGAATCAAAATAAATGAAGAAATAACGCAGAAGTTAAAATTCCTAGAACTGACTCTTTTTCTTGATTTTTCTTTTTCTTTTCTGACTCTTTTGTTTTTCTTTTTCTTGCTTTTCTTGACGCTTTACTTGACTCATTTCTTGACTCAATAAAAATTAAAAATGACACTGATTTTTCATAAGATAACTGTGATAAGGTAAAGAGAGGCTTGGGTATGACATGTTTAATTGCATTTCAGCCTTCATTAATATGACTTTAGTTGGAGTCGGCAACCGCTTCATAACGTGTAACCACTAGCATAGGGAGATATTTAAGTTTATATCACCATGACACTTACTCATTTGTCAAGCCTATCTACACATCAAGCAATGATCTTGTTGGCTTTTGATCTACTCTTTTCATGTGCTAGAATCGTTAGAGATAATTTTTTATAATTTTCTAATGGTCGGATCAATTTCTCAAAATTTTAAAAATTTTAAATATCCGACTCCCTCTAAGCAGGAGCTCTCTCTAAACGGGACAATTCCTTTTAGATTTTCTTAAAAGTAATATAAAATCTTTTTGGTAAATCAAATGATTTGTTTTTGCTTTTCTTAAGATGAATTGAAAATCTTTTTGGTGAGTTAAACTTAACTCATTTTCTCCCTTTAAAATTGTGACATATTTGAATAATATTTAAAATTTTATATACAAAAAGATAGATAGTTTGTTTTAATCAAAATTGATCATGCCGAACGATTCGACCAGAAATTCAAATCGGGTATGATCGATGGCTTTAGTGAAAAGGTCAGCAAAGTTGTTGTCAGATGGACTATATTAAGCAAGCATTATCACATTGTATGATAAAGTTGAAGAGATTCAAACCGAGACCCACCAGCTGATGTTGGATCCATCAATTGAGAGAAGCAGTTGGACGAGATTGGTTTGAGAAACGCTCAAAAAGTTGTTGTTGAACCATTTAAACAAGGCTTCCCTTCCATGAAGTTTGTCCTCCCATGTCGCTTATAAAAGACTCGAATCCGCAATTAAATGGTTTAGCATCAAATAGCAAGGGTTCGTCTCCCATCATATGTCGGGTGCAATCAATATCTAAGTACCTAATACTATTGATAGTCCTCCTTGATTGACCCTGCATGCACTAAGCTTTCAAATAGACATGGGTTCTCAGGATACCACTTGTAGGTCCTCTAGATGGATCTCAAGACTTGACTCGGATCAATCCGTGTTGTTGGTTAGCAGAAATCACCAACGACACTCGGATCTCGGATCTTAGTTTGTTTGGTTTATTTTCTTGAAAGAAAGAAGAAGAAGATAGAGAGAGAGAAATTCTTTTATTTCCAAGAGTTGTGAAAGAGTTGTTGTGGAGAAATGGGTTAAGTGGCCTTTATATAGGGTCCCCATTTCTCCAAAGTTTACACAATAAACTTACAAAATAAACGTACCGAGTACGTACTACACCGACTAAAAGCAAACTAAAACGACATATACAATCCTAAAAACAATATAGAATATTGGCTCTACATATACGAAATTCGAAACACTTTATCGACTCAACACGATACAAAATAAATAAATAAATAAACCTAAAATAGTTAATGATAGGCTAAAACATACAAATATCTGGGAATTATATTCCAAACCAATATAAAAAGTATTTTTTTAGTTATGTATTCTAATTCTACATTTTAAAGAGTTCATACTTCATACCCATTTTCATATTATATGGATCTCTACGTGGTTCCAATTGAAGTAGTGGAAGTATGATGCCATCTTCTTTATTTATAGTGCCCTGACATCATCTACTATTCGCTAAAACGTCATCGTTTTTGAACAGTTTCTGTATTCATAAGACTTGTCGAATATGTTCGATCCCATATGTTAACAATCCTCCAACATTAGTACAACTGTCCCGTAGATATCTTTTAGTTTATTTATTAAAGAAATTATGCATGTGTATATGTAAACTTATTTTAAACCGGTATAAATACATGGATTGATTTGCTACGAAAATGTGTGATGCAAAATTTTGCGTTGCAATTTACACACGGTTTCGACGAAAAAAGAAACCCTAATTTTTTGTCAAGAATTGGCCGGGACAACTAAAAATATTAATAATATTACATTTTGCGTCAGAAATTCTAACACAATTTCGTCACAAAATTTAAATTTTGCATTGTATTACTGTTGTGATAATACAAGTTGAGTCAGATTTTAAGAAGCAATATTTGAATGTATACTTATTAAAAGTTGGTAGACGTACTTAGAAATTAGGGATGACAATGGAACCCGAATCTGATGGGAAAACCCGAAACCCGACATAAATGGGACGGGTAATCCCCGACCCATTAGGGTTTGGGACGGGTTTGAGATTAGTTTTGAAATTTTTCGTGGGTTTGGGACGGGTTTGGGATTTGCGATATACCCGATTACCGACCCAATTACCCGATAACATTAACCCATTTACCCGACTATATACCCAATGTACCCGACATAACTTTTTCTATATCTATATATAGTATACTTGAAATATTTTAAATATATTATTTGTTAAAACTTGTTATAACAATTATTTGAGACATTTTATTTTATGGTAATCATTATTTGTAGTCGGTTAGTTATATTTTGTCAAAACTTGATAGAAACCCTATGGGTTTTGGGCCGGGTATACTCAATGGGTATTTTGAAAAAACCCAATTGGAAACCCGAAACCCGATGGAAAAACCCGAAACCCGATGGGTAATTACCCGATTAAAACCCGACGGGTTTGGGGCTGGTTTGGGACAAGCTTTCATAATCGGATATGGGTTTGGGAATGGCTAAACCCGACCTATTGCCATCCCTATTAGAAATTCATTTTTTCTATTATCACGTCATGAAAAAGGCCACTTAGATCGACACTTGTTTTGACACAAAAACATTTAAGCATATTGACATAAAACTTAAACATACATAATCACCATCTATGAAACATACAATAATCAGGCAATGTACAATGATGTTAAACCTGTACAATAATGTAAAACCCCAAATGGGACAAAAGTTATAAGCGGAAAGTAAATACGGTGCTGTTAGCCACTTAACCTTACAAGTAAAACTCACTAAAACTGCGTAGTTTAGATTAAAATCTCTAAAATTGTAAACTAAATCTCCTTATTTCTAAACCATCTCCATTTGTATGGCATCTTTCTTTCTTTCTTCTTGCTACCCCACATCGACTAGTTCATTGTTTTTATTTCAGAATTCTTCTAACGTCCAGTTTGAAACATTTGGTATATGACTATGCAAATCATTATTATGAGATCATCAACAAACCCTAAAGTTTGCCCTATTCGCATCTATTATTTGAATATAAAATCGCAATCACTCAATAACCAGATATTTTCTTCATCTTACCTAGTATTTTGACACTAAAATCAAAATTATTCATGAGATACACCAGGTGTTTGGCAAAAATTTCTCAGTGTCAGAATGGAATTGATCAGGTTCTTGAGTAGTTATGATTTTGTTATTGGAATAACAAGTAATATAGATAAAATATTAGGGTTCATGAGTAATTATGATTCTTAATCAATATAAAGATGCTACAGATGTGAACCTTCGAAAGGATATTAGGCAAAAACGAGGGATAGAGCACATATGCAGAAATTGTATTGTATTTTTTGGCTTGATGAAAAACGGAGTTGTTTTTGTTTAATTTTAATCAAAACTACGTAGTTTTGGTGAGTTTTGCGTGTAAGGTTAGGTGACTAACAGCACCGTATTCACTTTCCCCAAGTTATAAAGCATAAGGACTGTTTATGTAATTAACTAAAAAGGTAAAATTCTTCATTTTATAAAATGTAATAGAATTTTTAATAAAAATTGTGTTTGTGCATTCTCAGCCCATCTCCTAAAAGTATGTGAGAGCAGTTTGCATATTATAGGGTGATGTTTTGAGTGGTTGTGAGTGTAAATTATAGGGTGGCAAGAGAAAAGGTAGTAATTTTTTGTAAATTTGGAGAAACTTTGTTTGCCCTATTTATTTTTTAATATTTGTTGAATTGGTTGTAAGTAAATAAAGAGAAAACTGTAACATCTCGAAAATCTTATATTTATTTTGGACAAAAAATGTCAACTCTGAAAGATGATGGATTAAAAATATTCACAAGACAAGTAATGAAAACAATGAGATAAGAAAAATAAAGCATCATATATAAAAGTAGGAAAATTCCATCCCACATGAAAAGGATGAAGAAAGTGGAAGCATTCCACATGGGTATAAATAAGAAAGAAAACTTTCATCCCACATGGAAAGAGTGAAGAAAATGAAAGCTCTTTATAATGAAGAGAGTTTCCATAGTAATATTCTTATGTGGCTAACCACTCTCATAGTCCTAGCGGAGGGTGTGAAGCACCGAACGCGTACGGGCACGGGAGAGAGGCGATGGGCGCAATGTGGCGCTTTGATGGTGCACTTTGCACTTCGCACGATTGCGTCTTCGCGCTACGCGAAAGACAAAATACATAAGCCGACATTAGGTTGCTTCACGCTACGCGAAGTACTAGATTATTATTCCTTCGCGCTATACGAAGTAACCATTCTGCATGTGTGACACGTGGTGCCATGTGGCAAGACGTCTGATGACTTAACGAAACATATGGTGGTTCGCGTCGTGCGAACAGCCTGGACGTTTGTCCTTTGCGCTACGCGAAGTAACCTAAAATCAGCTATAAATAGAAAGGTATACGGCACTTCACATCTCAGTCACTGGCCAACACACATTTTACACACATAGTTAACCTAGGGAAGCGTGCCGATCTCGTAGACGTGTCAAGTTCTGAAGTTCTGACAGTCTAAGCTCTAGAACGTGATATAAAGTAGAAGTGCTGCTTGATCAGTCTTAGGCGTCTAACTCCAAATACCCGTGTGAGGTAGGGGTTCCGCTTAAGTATTATTTTATTATTATTATTATTATGAATTAGACCATAGTCTGGGGTATAGCCCGAATCTTGATCACATTTAAGCATAATATAACTTTTCATAAGTAGAAGTTATAGTCAAATATTGTTTATTCATGATTAAGAAACGTAAAGTTTCACATACAAAGAGTGTAGTTGTAGCATTCGTTAATTTTCAAACCCGAAAACCGACCCATTTAAAATGTTCGATGTAATTCGGGCATTCAATTATTATTAACAAAGGTTAATTTATTTAATATTTATGATCATTATGTTATTTATGAGTATTATGATGTTTTATTAATATTGTTGTCTCAGGCATTAAAGTAAGTCAAGATCAATTTAATTCATTTATGTTTTGATTGAATTTCAACTTTTAATCTTTCACCCATGATTAATTGCATAGTTTGAGTGGCATTTGTCTATATTTATTTACTAGGATATAGCCCGTGTAATACACGGGTGGTTAAAAAAATACAATAAAAAAGTTAAATTTAATAATATACGTAATAACATACCTTGCTGTCTCAAAGACATATTAAAATATTTTTATATGTCTAAAAATATATTTAATACAACATATTTTTATCTTATGGATTCATAATAAATACCTTATGGAAGAATGATTTTGTTTTAATAATATAAATAAGTAGATTAAAATTAAATAGCTTATTAGGTGTAAATATAATTTTGAAAAATTGTTGAGGTGGAATATTATGTGGATAACTTAATTAAAGGCCATGTGAAAACCATGTTGCTTTAATATAATAGTTAGATTTTAATCAATTTCTCGTCTTTTGACTTATTGTGGATGTTGTGGCATGTATCTAGACTCCTTTCCAACTTATATGCATGATCCTTTATCATCAAATGGTCATAAAAATTATTTTATTTGTCAAATCCTTGTTTCAAGCCCTTAAGACTAACCTTTTGACTTGTCATTTGCATTTAATTCATTTTGCCTTGTTATTAACGAATCCTTGGCTAAATAAAGAGCACTCTACTTCTGCTCATTCTTTGTCAACACCCGACTTCCACTACTATTTATTTTAGCTTTCTCTTTGGTGCTCAACAACCAAGTTTGGCTTCAAATGCTATTCTTTCATTTAGCATTCCCCGGGTAATTAATATGATGTTTGCAGTTTGTTTACATATGTTGTCATTATTATGTTGTCAATAATTGACATATGTGGTAACAACATATTCCCGCACTCGGTTCGTTAATGTTGGGTTATGTTCAAGAACATATTTTTCTCAAATCAAAACCTTTTGAATATGACTTTTAAATTTTATAGCATTATTTCACATCCTAAAAATGTTGGACATAAACCTGACTCAACCCCGGGTTCGTATCTGACAAAAAAAAAAAACAAACAAACAAACAAACAAACTAGTCTCTTAACCTTTCTTTTCTTAATAAAATCGGTTTCGTTATTTAAAAAATGAACCGAACTCATTAATATTGACTAATAAATATTATAACCAAATATTTCTTTATAAACCTAAAAAATAATGATTTAAAACCAAAACAACCAACTTCTTGATTATAGAGTGTAATATATATTTTCCAACATTTACCTTTAAATTACATAAATCGTTTACCGAACCCACGACTTCTCTACTTGTCTTTTCTTTTCCTTTATCATCATCATGAAACTAGAATATTTTTCGAATCTAGGGTCACTCGTCGAACCTAACTACGTCGGTTCACTCACTTAAGACCGCATTCGCTTCTTTGTTTCTTTACGCGTAACTTTCATGTGAGTTTTTTATAATCCCTTTTCCATCATATATATATACATGTGCAAAATTTATGAATTCTCACCAACATTATTGCTGACAAAATATATTATTTTAAACGTGCTACAGGTTGAAGTTTAATTTGAGGATTGAAAACTAGATAGTTTGACCATTAGGTTATTAGAAACATATCATAATGAAATTCAAAGTTATTGTATTGTTATTTGATTAATATCAAATTGTGTACTTGTGATTTAACGAAATGAAGTAATTATATTTGTCACATTAATAGTGTCATGAGCTTGTGAGCAATCTGTACGTACCGCCCCAGCATATTACGCCCAAGGTTGGGGTGTTAAAGTAGTCAAAATAATATTTCTTTATGATTAAGAAATGTATTATACACATACAGAGGTTATAATTGAAATATTGTTTCTTCAACATTAAGAAACACCGAATCTTACATATATAAGGATATTTTCAAAATGTAGTTTCTTTATGATTAAGAAAAATAAAGCTTCATACACAAGAGAAATAGTCAAACTAATGTTTCTTCATAACTAAGAAACATTAGCTTTTACATACAAGGGTTATAATCAAATTAACGTTTCTTTATGAAGAAGAAACTCAGTACATAATTGATTACCAAACAGAAAGATCACATGTACAAATATTTTATTCAAACAATGATCAATCAAGGTTCAAAGCTATCAAAACCAGACTAAAGGTTTATGCTAGATCGAGAAATGATCCGGGTAATTATATAAACCTATTTTATCATGGGTCAATCATCAATCATTCATAAAGGTTTTCAAACGAGATCACCACATCATTCAGACAGACAATCACAGGTGAATACATTAAACCATTACAAACAGTCAAAACATATTTATACTCTATAAGATAAACAGGGTGTTTGTCTCAAAGAGTTAGTCAAACGTTTACATGAGATTGCGTGGTCTCTAAAACGTTATAATATAAATTAGAGAATAAAAAGCAACTCAAACCGATTACACATGTGTATGAATCCAGACATAACTGTTTAGCCTAACATTCAAAGGCTACGTGGCCGCGGATTAACAGCTATAACTAGTTCTCCGGTATGGGCTATGTGGCTCGTAGAAACTTGTATGTGTGCAGGGCAATGCTACAAATACTGGAAATAGAAATATTTCTGCTGAGCAATGACAAGAAAACTATATTTGTATTATAATTGTGTTTAGATACTTTTAGAGTTAACAATTCACCAGCATATCGGTGACGTATTTTTCCCCAAATTTCAGGAAACAGATTTAACACAAGTAGCAAAGAATCAGAGTAACTCAAAGAGCTAGATGCTCGTTACAAGAAGATGGCTCAGTTTTTAATTATTTAAATATGATAAACGGTTTAAATATAAATTTCAAATTATATACTCGGGTAATTATTATCCGAAAAGGTTTTCAAAATAAATTAATATTTTATTTTAAATAAAGCCTTCCGCTAAAATAAACCCGCAACTATGATACATCTACAAAGTATGTACCAACTGAGAGTCACACTTCTTGGCCCTAAGTCGAGGTGTGACAAAAACTGTAATGATAAAAATATAAAAAAATATTATTTAATTGAACAGAAGATAGAAATGCAATATTATTTAGTGTAATTATAGATATGGTGATGGAGGATGGGCTGGAAATGCTCTTAGACCCCAACTATGTTACGAATTAAGAATCTTAGACCATTCTCAATAAGGTGTTTTTACTTTTTAGAGGGTGTTTTTGGTGTGTTTCCAACTCATTCATTTTTTTTTATTTTAATTGTGGGAGTGATTTTTGAAAAGCATTCTTCAAGTAAATTCTTTCAAAAAAAAACTAGAAAAATAAGATAAATGTGGGGTCTTTTGTAGGTGGTGGGGTCGGGTGGGGGTTTTGGGTGTAAAAGTTGTGATAATGTGGTAATGCTTTTGGGTGTTTTTAGGATTTCTATTGGGTAGGTTTTGGATGTTTTTAAATAATGGTGTTTTTATGATATGGCAGGTGATTAGGCATGTTTTTTTGGAGTTTTTCGAAGTTCTTATTGTGGTTGCTCTTAGGTGCTGTTTGTTTTTTTAGAGGTTAAACGTCTGTAGTCTGCGGATCACGTCTGCAAACATCTGCAGTCTGTAAGAAGAATACTGTTTGTTTTTAACGTCTGTAGACTGCTAAAATAAACTGGTATTGGTGTACGAACTGTGGTGGTGGTGGTGACGGTGATAGTGTTGGTGGATGGTGACAGTGGTGGTGGACAGTGGTGGTGATGGTGGTGGACGGTGGTGATGGAGAATGGTGGGTGGTCATGGTGGTGATGGATGGTGGTGGTAGACGGTGGATGGTGGGTGGTTGCGGACGGTGGGGGTGGCGTACGGAGGTGGGTGTTGGTGGTGGCAGACGATGGGTATTAGTAGGCGGTGGTGTTTAACCCTCTGTAGACCTTAGAAGATTTTAGAAGTGGATAAGCCAAGTCTGTACCAAGAAGAGTTCGTGCGGATGTTTTTTAATGAAACATCTTCGAAAAAAAAACCAAACAGTTTGCAGATGACAACGTATACGTGTGGTCTGCACGACGCAAACAACAGAGCCTGCACAGACATTTTTTAGAAAAACAAGCAGCACCTTAGATGCTAAATACATTAGTTTCCAAAGTTAGGAATTCTGTTACTTTTAACAAATCACAAACTATATTTGTTTAATTAACTCACAAATCTACTCTTTATAATATTTTGTATGGTTTTTACGTTTTTCAAATGAAATCAAATGGGTATCTTTATGGACATAAAGTAAAATTTAAAGTATGCTTGTCACACTTACTTCTTGGTCATATTAAAACCGTCAATCAAATTATATGAATCAGATTCAAGAATATTAATTAATAGTCTTGCTAATAGAATAGATATAAAATACGCAAATCAAGTTGCAATTACAAGTTATCATGAAACAAAATTGGCCAATAAAAGAGGTTTTATTGTCTATCTGTCAATTGGTAGTTTGGTACGCATTCTCTTTTATCTTTTGGATAATTGAAAGAAGTGACGTAAAATCAAGAGTTTCAAAATCCCTTAAAAGTGTTGTCGACATTAGTTTTTTTCATGCCATTTTATGTAAAGCATTTAATTTCCAATAAAGCTATGCATATTGCTTTGTTCGTTTTTTTATTTTAATATACGAACAAAGTTTTGGTGATTACAAAATAGACTTTAATTTTTTAATAATTAAATAAAAAATAAAAGTAAATAAAAAAGCAATTCTAACACACGCGTCTATGCATAGCTAGCTCATTCTCACGGTTGTGTTCTACACAAATATCCTATGATAAAGCTAGGTAATACGGATGCCCGTCCTTCACAAACACGATAGTGATAGGTGGCGAAGGTTAATGGGGACCCGTGCTGTCCCGGTCACCCCCGTTTTTCGTTTAGTGGTGTAATTTTTGGTGTTTTCGTCCAAAAATTTTTATAGGTATTGTGCTCGGTCACCCCTGAGTATATTTTCCAAAACGCTATTGGTCACCCCCAATTCAGCTTGCGGTTACTTGCAATCATTTGAGTTTGTTTTAGAAGGTTGAAGAAACACTAACCGGACCCCGGGCAGATTACTGGTAACCTGGGGGTTGGATAGCTGTTTCCCACGAGGGGTTAGACCCTTGAAAGATGGTTCTTCTGATAACCTGCAAAACAGACACCGTGAGCTCGTCACTGAGAAGGGGGGGGGGGGTTCCTCCTTGTGACCACCCTCCGGCGTGAGAATCAGACTAGATTGCTCTTTAAATATAAAAGTATATTAAGAGATTGCTAGAGCAGATATCAGGTATAATATGATAATAATGTAGTAAGATGTGTTGTCCTTTGATGATCATACCATTTGGGGTATTTATAGCCGAAGGTAGGTTTCCAAGGAGGTATGGCCGGCTGCAACAGTGTTCCTGTTCATCAACAGTAGCCTACGCACGTGCCCTGCTGGTAGTTGGTGGGTAGGCAGCGGCTGATAGCGACCAGGCCTGCTGTATACTATTCCCTTTCCACCAACTGCCGGCTACGCACGTGGTATGACAGTAGTTGGTGAGTAGGCAGCGGCTTAATAGTGATACAGTACAGGAGCATGCTGCTCGCCATACTGTATCAGTGAGCTGTCGTATCCCTGATCAGATCTTTCGCCCATACCTCGTCAGGTACAGTGAAAGGTCCTTCAGTATAGACTGGCTTATTTGGGCGGGAGTATTCCCCCTCCCGCCTCTGTGCGGGATTGCTCCCGGCTTTGCTCATTCCTTCAGGTGACACTGAATGATCGAGAGCTAAGTACCTAGTGCGTGTAGCCATGCTGCGCGGGTGGCCTTCCCTCATGGCTTGTATCCGAGGCTGCGGGAACAGGCGGAGTCCTTCACCATGGGAGGCATTTCCTGCGGGACCAGCTTGCATACTGCGCGTAAGGACGTCACTTCTCTGAGCATGGTTGGTCCTGCGGATCCAGTTGGTCTCTGCGCAGACGTCCCTGTTTAAGGTGAGTCTTGCGGGTCCAACTGGGCTCTGCTGGGACCTACCTCTTCAAGTCCCCCCAGTCCAATGTTCTTCTCATGCGTGTTTAATAAAGTGAGGTGAACTTTTGGACTTAAGCAAAGGGTTTTGAAAAGGGTTTTGTAAGGTTTTCCATGGGAAGTCCTTGTCACTTGCAGAAATGCCCGAGTTTCCTGCTTGGTCTTTGGGTATGATGCGGGTAGGTCTGTAACCTCCTCGCAAGTCAGGAGCATTGAGTCCCAGTTGTGTGGATTCTCCATGAGGTTTTGGTAGTTTTGAACATAGTGATCAATTATGTTAAAACCACCAATTCCATCCTGGAGCTTCAAACAACGTAGTTCTCAACGTTCCCGCTATGCGGGGATGTTATTTCCGTTTCCGCAAGCATTGCCCAGAAGATCCTTCCTGGTTTCAATTCCCAGCGGAGCGCTAGGTATGTGAAGGGTTTTGCCTTAACACTGTACCAGCGCTCGTCTTACGGTTACTTTACTTCCAAGGTATTCCTAGCGTCAATTCCCTGCAGGTGCTAGGTACGTGAAGGGTTTTGCCTTTACACTGTACCCGCATCCGTCTAACGGTTACTTGTTCGCCAAGGTTTACTTGGCTTCAATTCCCTGCGGGTGCTAGGTATGTGAAGGGTTTTGCCTTTACACTGTACCCGCATCCGTCTAACGGTTACTTGTTTGCCAAGGGGTAAGGGGTATTTTCCCGCTTACTTTTTAATATTTTTTAAATTTTGAATTTTGAAATTCGAAGAGTTGGTGGAAAGATAAGAACAGTCCAAACCTCTGAAACGTCGTGCGACGGTTTCTTCTGACTGTGTCAGGACGTGCAGGAAGTTATGGTGACGTGACAGAACATGGTCATTCCAGACGCTTTTCCTGGCGCGTGGGCACGATTTTTCGGGCGCGTGGCCGCGAAATTACTGGCACGCGTCCTGTCAACAGCTGTTGCCAGCCTGCTTTTTGCCACGTGTCATAGTTTCATTGCACCTTCGATTTCTCTCTCCTCCGCATTAAATTCACCGCATTAATTGCGATTAGTATATAAAGGGGGAGAGGCCCCTTTGTAATCCACACTTTCACCTCTCTTCTTCTTCTTAGTGATTTCCGGCAAATACTCCCCTTTTTCAGGCAAGCATTTTCCCGAAATCACTCTTCTTTCTGCAAAAATGTCTTCTCATGATGCTGAAGCTGTAGCCGACGATAGGAGTACTGCTGGCGAGTGCCAGTGTGCTCTACCTCTCGATCAGTACCAGTACATAGTCAGGAAGTTCATGCTCGAGTCTCTCGAGCCTGAGTTTCCTGAATCCCACCAGACTGTGTACGATGCCCCCAGTGGCAAGATCGGGGTATATGCTGCATTCTTTGTTTATGGGAACCTTAGGTTTCCATTGACAAAGTTTATGTATCGTGTCCTGGAGAGGCACGGTGTGCACCTGACCGAGGTGCATCCGATGGCGATTGCCAAGGTCCGGCACTTCGAGTGGGTGTGCCGGATTCTGGGTATTGAGCCCTACGTGGACCGCCTGATGACCTTCTATACTTGGAGGTGCGTCCAGGGGTGGTACACCCTAACAACCCGTATTAAGGGTTTGAAGATCTGCGTGACCGAGCGCAGTCTCCGATCGTGGAAGCGGGAGTTCTTCTACATCTCTGCCCGCGCCATCCCCATTGCTATGAAGTTCAAGAAGGGTCAAGCGCTTCCGAGCCTTCACGCTTCCAGCTACCAGGAGGCGGAATGGTTCGCAAAGATATCCCGGGTCCAATCTCCGGTTTACCGGTTTGCGGAGTCCGGGATAGTGCTGCTGGGGATGAGCCGGGTATGGAAGGATGCGTCCCGGTTTCCCATCCTTCTTGAATATGGTTTGAACTCTATTCCTTATGGTATGTCTTGTCTTTCTTGCTGATATTAGTTAATTTTCTAACTGTTTCTTTTTCTTTCAGAGGGGAATAATTTGGAGTCGCTCCTGTTTCCGCGGGAAGCTGACAGTCCTGTGCGGGTGGGCACTCGTGCTCTGGATGACAATGAGTTGCCCATCCTGGAGCAAACGGCGGATAGGTTTGTGGAGGTCTATCCGCCGGGCCAAGAGATCCTGAGCCACCGGCGGCCAGGTAAGGAGATATTCTATCCTGAACCCCTCAATGCTGTACCCGTTGCTGAAAATCCTTACGTCCTGTCTTCTGAGGAATCCGCAGATGGTCCTCCCCTTGTGCGGAAGAAGAAGACTGCTGCCGGCGTGAAGGGGAAGGAGAAGGCCACAGCTGATCCAGTGGTTCTATCTGACACGGAGTCAGATAGTGAAGAGGTGGCGGGGAAGCCCGGTGGTGAGAAGACCACTGCTCCGGAGGCTACGACCGTTACCTCCGGAGAACCAACGAAGACGACGGTGACCGGTACCAAGAGGCCGGCTCCCTCGGGTTCCTCCCCGCCCGTCCGTACGTTCAGGGTCAAGAAAACCCTTAAGTATAATCATAATGCCTTTGTAGATTTGTCGCTTCATAACTTTCTTTTAACACTTTCTTCTTTGTGCAGGCGTGGATGTTGACGCAATCCTGGGTGAAACGCAGGGGAGTACCTCCTCGCCAATGACGGTAGGCTCGGTCAGCCTTCCTGAGGCGTCGACCCAGTCGCCTGCGCCTGCATCCGCTGGTCCAGTTGCTCGTTCCGTCGAGCCAACTGTTCCGGCAGAGATGACGTCACCGCCGGCCGTGAGTGCGATTTTTACAGCATCCTTCACGGAACCGGCGGTTACTGCTGCTTTTAAGGAGGCGGCGACCGCGGCGGAGACAACGACGGCGACCACGGCGGCTGCCACCATGCCCGCGCCACCGGCACCAATGGCCGGACCATCAGGTACGCGCAGGGCTTCACGCCGATCTTTGCCACCTTCCCGTCTGCCTGACCTGTTGGATGGATTTCCTTTAGGTTCAGGTGATGGGTTTGGCGGCTATCGGCCTGTCATTGACCCTACAGGTGCGTAGGGTTCCTTTCTTTTTCCCTTATGTTTTTCATCATCTTTTCCTTACTGCTTTTGTTTCTTTTGCAGTGTCGGATTCCAATGAAGTGTATGTTCCTCGATGGAACATACGCCGAGGAACAACCCTTCGCACACCCGTGGAGTGCGTGGACTGGGCTCGCCACGCTGCTCCTCCGGGCGCGTTGGGGGAAGCCATGGTTAGCTACCAGGAGGGTAGGCTAACTAATGAGCTTCGGGTTCTCCAGGCCCGGATGCAGCCGCGCGTCGAGCTGCTTTGTCGTGAAAACGACAAGTTGAAAGCAGCTCACGCCAAGGACATATCTGAGGCGCGTGCTCTTCGGGAGGAGAACCAACAGCTGGCGGCAGCTGCCGCCGACAAGGAGAAGGCCTTCAAGGCCCTCGAGGTTGAAGTTCAGGCGCGACTCGAGGCCCGCTCCAAGGCTGCCCAAGCTGTGAATGAACAGCTTCGGTTGGCCAGGGAGACTGCGCGAAACGCAACCGAGAGGGCTGCCAAGGCTGAAGCCGTTGCTGAGCCTTTGCGTGTGGAGAATGAGGAGCTCAAGGCCAAATTAGAGGCTCTCCAACGCGCTCATGATGCCTTGGCAATGGAAGATGCCAAGAAACTCCAGGAAATCCTGGACCAAAGGGGGGTGCTTGACCAGACCCAGCGGAAGCTTAAGGGCGTCGAAGAGGCTGCCGCTAAGGAAGTTTTACTTGCCAACCTTAACAAGAGCGAAGCCGAACGCGCCCATACCGAAGCTCAAGCTGCCCTCCGATGGCTTCTTCGAGAAGCGTTGCCTCAGGTATGTTTAGATTTATCTTCACGCATTTCTTTTGTAAGAAAAGGTTCTAATACTTGTGTTTTCTTTGTAGGTTGTGCGTCGGGTCTTTTCAGAGACCTCTTACGATGATGCTATGACCGCAGCCCTCAACGCTTCTCATGATGATGGGGAAAAGGCCGGCTTCATGCTTGGTCTAGGGTTTGTTGAGAAAGGCGTCCCGCCTTCCAACTTCCCTTTGTTCAATGTGGATACTGAAGCCATTTATGACCAAGCATTGAACCAATACGCCGCCTTCCCGCATCCAGTGGTGGAGAAGGTGGACGAAGTAGCTGCTGCTGATGATGGGTTAGCTGTCCTCAAAGCGTTCCTCGAACCACCCCGTTCTGACGGAGCGGGTCCAAGTGGTAGCGGCCCTGAGGCTTGATCCTGAAGATCCCTTCCCATTGCTAAGACTTGTATAGTTTTTTATTTTTTCTTTTAGGCGGGTAGTTACCCGGCCATTCTTGTAATATCTTCTTGAAATATTAATCTTTTTGCGTATAAGATTGTTATTTCCTTCTTTGGGTTCCTTGCTTTATAAACTTATGACTTGCATACTAGGTTTAAATTGGCAATTTTCCAAGTGTTTAGAATAAGAACCTTTGAACGTGGTTGATAGTGGGTTAAAGTTTCGCTTCCTCCTTCGTGATTGTGCGGGTAGAACCGTCACTTGCACTTGGTAGGATGGCTAAACTTTAACTTTTATCTAACCTGCGTGCTGGTTTTTCTTACTTTTTGAGGATAAGTTAACCTTTGAACGTGGTTGATAATAGGTGTGAAGTTTTACTTCCTCTTTCGTGATTGTGCGGGTAGAACCGTCACTTGCACTTAGTAGGATGGCAAAACTTTACCCTTATCTGACCTGCGTGTAGGTTTTTCTTACCTTTTGAGGATAAGTTAACCTTTGAACGTGGTTGATAATAGGTGTGAAGTTTTGCTTCCTCTTTCGTGATTGTGCGGGTAGAACCGTCACTTGCACTTAGTAGGATGGCAAAACTTTACCCATACCTGACCTGCGTGTAGGTTTTTCTTACCTTTTGAGGATAAGTTAACCTTTGAACGTGGTTGATAATAGGTGTGAAGTTTTGCTTCCTCTTTCGTGATTGTGCGGGTAGAACCGTCACTTGCACTTAGTAGGATGGCAAAACTTTACCCATACCTGACCTGCGTGTAGGTTTTTCTTACCTTTTGAGGATAAGTTAACCTTTGAACGTGGTTGATAATAGGTGTGAAGTTTTGCTTCCTCTTTCGTGATTGTGCGGGTAGAACCGTCACTTGCACTTAGTAGGATGGCAAAACTTTACCCATACCTGACCTGCGTGTAGGTTTTTCTTACCTTTTGAGGATAAGTTAACCTTTGAACGTGGTTGATAATAGGTGTGAAGTTTTGCTTCCTCTTTCGTGATTGTGCGGGTAGAACCGTCACTTGCACTTAGTAGGATGGCAAAACTTTACCCATACCTGACCTGCGTGTAGGTTTTTCTTACCTTTTTTAAGAATTTTGTTTTGAACCGTTCGACGCGCGGTTGTCGATAGGTTAGTGTTCATTTTCCTTTCATGATTCATGCGGATAGACCGGCACTTTCATTTAATGGAATAATTGAACTCTTCTCCTTCAACTGACCTGCGTGAAGGTTTGCCACGTTATTGGGTTCGTGCGGGTAAGACCGCCTTCCCACGCAACGACTCCACGTAATGTGAATGCCGTCACCAGTGTTGGATAGTTTTAACCGTTCGACGCGCGGTTGTTAGGTTATTATTCAGTTTCGTTAATGATTCATGCGGATAGACCGGCACTTTCATTTTTGGGTGCTGAACTTTTTCCCCTTCAACTGACCTGCGTGAAGGTTTGTCACGTTATTGGGTTCGTGCGGGTAGGACCGCCTTCCCATGCAATGACTTCACGTAATTATGCGGTGAAAACCGGCATATTAGTGTCCAAAAAAGTATAAATGTAAAATCATCAGCTTCGATATTCTTAAGAGAATCATTTCCATTAGAAGTGGCTCTTGGCCTTTTCTTTACAAATTGGAATTGATTTACATGCAAACTGTGTAAATGAGCTCCCTTCCTTGTTGGGATGGGAGTGCCATCGAGCCGATACGCACCTGGTTCGGGATCTCGTTCTTTACGCAGCATGTAGTCTCGATTTTGAAGCTGGAATTGATTCGTGTTTTCCCCAGCTGGGTTTCTATACGCACCTGCCTGCTCAGCCTTTATTACGCCACGAGGTGCGCGAGCGTCCCATCTCTGACAAATGCTTCGACCATATCTTTTACATCTATGCATTCTTCCGTGTTGTGGCCCTTTGTCTTGTGAAAGTCACAGTATTTGCTCCGATCTGCATCGTGACGATGTCGGATTATTGGCGGTTTTGGCCATGGGAGCCCTTCAGTGGCGAATATCTCAGTGACGCTTTTGGTGAGTGGCGTCCATCTGGAGTTCCGGTGCGACTGTACATTATCCCTTCCACCCAACCGATTTTGCAAGCCGGATGAGGTGTCAAAGCTTACCCTTGACTACCAGATGCCTGTGACATCTGCCCTGATCCGACCCGACCCAGGTACCCGTTTCTCTTATCCGATCTCTTTCTTTTATGATTTAATATTTATTTATACTTATATTTTACTTTTAATAATAATATATATATATTTTCCTTCCCGCCTCTTTCTCTCTCTTTCTTTCCGCCGTCCCCTCCCTCTTCCTTCTCTCATTCCGCCTTCTTTTCCCTCTTGTCGCCGTCCCGCCCTTAAGCCTTGTTTCCCTCAACTCTTTGCTTGTCCTTTGGTTCTTCCCGCCTAAGGATGTCTGCAGCTCCACGCGCCAGACTCCTTACATGGAAGCCTGCGTGAAGACATCTTGTTCCTGCGATGTGTGAAGAGAACTCTTCTCGCAGCACGCTAAGAATGCATGTTCTTCCCGCAATGCGCTAAGAATGTATGTTCTTCCCGCGATGCGCTTAGAATTCTTGTTCTTCACGCAGCACGCGAAGGATTTGTGATTCTTCCCGCAGTGCGCTAAGGATTGTTGTGCCAGCCTTCGCGCTCGCGCACTCAGCCTTCCCGCGCTTAACCCTTTGAGTTTTTCTTCTGTTTAATCTAGCCGTTTGCTTTTGTGTTGTCTTATCTTTTGTGTTGTTGACCTAATCTGCTTTATGTCTGAATAGTTACTTTCGGCGCAGCATGCGCACCAACCCCATTGGTTGGCAGATAAAGTGACTGACATTATCTTTTGAGATCTGCTTTTGCCATGCTTGACCAGTACCTTTATCTGACCCGCCCATGCTTTTTACTGTTCGCTGTCAGCTTTATCTTGCCCCCTGCAGCTGCCATATCTTTTGATATCTTTTGCTTTTGGAATCTTTTGCTTTTTGAGATCTTTTCCCCTTTTTCTAGGGTTTATGTCTCCTAGGGTTTTCCTATAAATAATAATAATATTTTCATAACACATCACACACAAACACTTAATCTCTCTTATTATCTCTTCCTCCCTTTTTGCTCTCTGCCGTTGTCCTCCTGCCGTCTCCTCTCTTGCCTCCGTCTTCCTCCCTGTTCTTCCCTGCTTTTCCGGTAATATATATATATTATATAATAATTTACTTATTAATTATGCTAACTTATTATCTAGACTTAAAACAGATCATTAAAACAATAATCTTATTTATAGGTTAACTTGTGCTTGTTTAAAGTTGGTTCTTGCTTTATCTTACACCGCATCGTTTATCAAGTGAGTTATCTCGTATCTAATCCCTTTTTATTTTAAATGCTTTGGGATGTTCATGTGTTCATACAAAACTTGAGTCTTAAACTGTTTATGAACTTTAGTCGCGCAGTATCCCATGTGTTGAGGACGTAGACTTGGCTGTTTATTTGTATGTGTGGATCATTAACCGTATTGACGGTCTATTCCGCAGTTTTCATGGTACCATTAGATGAACACGGGAGAACTATCGTTTATGATTTTCTCTTTTGTATACACATGCACAGTTAGTCTTGTTTGTGAGCTCAATTGTGAGCACTGGCAGTCTTGTCTCTTAGAGTTGGTCCCGATCAGATTACACCCTTGTTGAAAACCAGACATACACATGTTGCGCGCAGATTTATTGTTATCTATGTATTGTATTAAACTTGATTTCTCACCAACACGCAAGTGTTTGACGTTTATTTTAACACATGTTCAGGTTTGCTGTAGCTGTTTTGGAGCTTGTGGACCCGTAGGACGTTTTTACTTTTGGACCTAGAATTAAAATGTATCAAGACAAGTTAATGTTGTTTGAATGTTATAATTTATAATATATTGATTTATGTTCTTTATTTTCCCCGCTGCGCGTGCGCGATAAAATGTGTATTAATAAATATTGACACCAATAGTGTCACGAGTAATGAAACAATATGTGGCGCCCCGATGTATAATCCGCCTTTGGTCGGGGTGTTACAGATTGGTATCAGAGCTCGTTGACTTTAGGATAGGTGGTTAGACGTAACGGCCTAGAATACCTAAGAGTCCCTTCTCGCGCATGAGAGAAATCTCATGTTTGCGCGCTTATTGTTAATTACTCGTTATTTATGAATATGCTCGCACTTGCGCAGTATATGATTTTATGTTTTATTCCGCGATATTTCGATTTTTGTGAATTTCGATTTTTATTGATTTTACTTACATATTCGTTTGTTGGGATTGAAAATCCGAAAAGTCATGGTGATACATGAATAGTTGATTTTCAATTTCCATTTACGATTATGTTCTGAGGTTGGAGACTTGAAAAGTCATGGTGATACATGAATTGTCAACCTCCAATACTCATTTTCTTGTATATTTTATATTGAAGATTGGAAAGTCATGGTGATACATGAATCGTCAATCTCCAATACTCGTTTACTCGTATATTTTAAATTGGGAATTCGGAAAGTCATGGTGATACATGAATTGTCGATTTCTGATTCGAATTTGTTACCTTTATTAAGTCTGCATTTAGGGTCATTTATTTTACTTTAACTTTTGATAGTATCTAACTCCGTGAAACCAAGCTTTTCGAGGTTAAACTTTGTGCTAAAACTAAGATATTAACTAAAATTAAAATTTTTATAGAATGCCTCCGCTATCTCGCCGATTTCAGAGAAGAGAAGCCTCGCGCATGCGTAGACAGCAACGTTCCCAGGAAATGGCCGCCGCAATAGCCCAAGCCTTGAGCCAAAACAATACCAATACCTCCAGTTATAACATTAAATCCTTCAACGCGGGTAACCCTCCAAAGTTCACAGGTCTCGAAGGAGCCACCGTGATGCTCCAGTGGCTCGAGAAGATAGAAAACACTTTCCTTCACACCCAATGCCCCTCAGAAAGACGAACCCTATATGCTTCCAGTGTCCTGGAATCCAGAGCGCTTACATGGTGGAATGGAGTAGCCCATGCGCGTGGCGCAGAAGCTGCTTCTAGCATGACATGGGAGGAATTCAAGGAAATTCTTACGCGAGAATTCTGCCCTCCCAACGAAGTTAAGCGCCTGGAGGAAGAATTCTGGAACTTGAAGCAATACAGCGGTGAAGCGCGCGAGTACGCGACGCGCTTCCACGAGCTAAGCTTACTGGTCCCTCACCTTGTTACCCCTTCACGCCGAGCAATCGAGAAATTCCTTGGGGGTCTCCCCATGGAAATTCAAGATTCTGTATGGGCCAGAAACCCAGTTACCCTCTCTGACGCCATTGAGTTGGCCGCTGTGCTCAGCGACAACCATGTCAGAGCAGGAACTCTGTTCCTGCGGGGAACTGAGAAGACCAAAACCACCAAAACTGTCCCTGAACCCGCAGAAACCAAACCAGAACCCTCAAACCGTAACAACCTCAAGCGCAGGCGCAAGGCCTATGCGCTTACCAACCCGCCCATTGTCCAGCAACCCGTTTACCAACCCCCAGTTTACGCGCCTAACCCTCTGTCAGCCTACCCAACTCCCCCTGTAGTTCACAACTATGCCTTAACCAATCCAGCACTCCCTGCCCCGCCAACTAAGAAACCTTACACAGGGAACCATCCCTTTTGCCCAACCTGTAGATTTCACCACCCAACCCAAACCCCGTGTCGACTTTGTAACCGATGTGGCCGTACTGGTCACACTGCTGAAACTGTAGAGTCCTTCCCGCAAATCCAATTTCGCCAACACCACCAGTCTACCCGCAGAACCCACAATCAATCTACCAAAACCCACGACCCAGATCGTGCTTTAACTGCGGTGATCCCAGTCATTTCCGGAACGCGTGCCCGAGACTGCAAGTGCAAATCACACAAGCGAATCCGGTGAACCAGATTTCGAACCAAGTGACGCTGTGGACGAGCTTTTAACATAACCGCGCACCAAGCGCAAGCGAATAATGACGTAGTTAATGGTACATTTTTACTTAACGGATTTTATGCTTCTGTACTTTTTGATACTGGCGCCGATCGAAGCTTTATCTCTCGCGCCTTCGAGCAGAAGCTTGCGCGACCGCGCAACGATTTAAAAGAAGATTTTTCAGTTGAATTGGCTAACGGTGAAACTGTTTTAATTAACTCGGTGATTAAAGATTGTACGCTTAATCTTAACGAAAACGATTTTCTGATCGACCTCATCCCTATGCCTCTTGGAAGCTTTGATGTTATCATTGGTATGGACTGGCTTACGCATAATCGCGCCGAAGTTATTTGCGCCAAGAAGATGATTCGCATACCTCGAGAAAATGGTGATCTTCACATCTACGGCGAAAAACCCTCCCGCGGTCTTAAACTTATGTCTTGCGCCGAAGCCCAAAGACTCTTGCGGAAGAAGTGTATTGCATTTCTAGCCCATGTGGTTAATCCTGCTGAAGAAAGGAAGCTTCGCGATATCCCTGTTGTGCGTGATTTCCCTGAAGTTTTTCCTGATGATCTTCCTGGTATCCCTCCCGCTCGTGAAGTCGAGTTTCGTATTGATCTTGTCCCTGGCGCTTCCCCCGTGGCTAAATCTCCTTACCGTCTTGCACCCGCTGAGATGCAAGAATTGGCCAGCCAACTTCAAGAGTTGACTGCTAAAGGATTCATTCGCCCTAGCTCTTCGCCCTGGGGTGCTCCGGTGTTGTTCGTTAAAAAGAAAGATGGATCGTTTCGCATGTGTATTGATTACCGCGAGTTGAACAAACTCACCATTAAAAACCGGTATCCCTTACCGCGTATTGACGACCTCTTTGATCAACTCCAAGGTGCCTCTTGTTTCTCGAAGATTGATCTCCGCTCTGGCTATCATCAGTTGCGCATCCGCGATGAAGATGTTCCGAAAACTGCTTTTCGAACTCGTTATGGCCATTTTGAATTCTTGGTCATGTCCTTCGGTCTAACCAACGCACCCGCCGTTTTCATGGATCTTATGAATCGGGTGTGTAGGCCTTTCTTGGATAAATTCGTGATCGTGTTTATCGATGATGTTCTGGTGTATTCTAAGACCAAGGCCGAGCACGAGCAACATCTTCGGTTGGTGTTGCAAAAGCTCCGAACCGAGCAGCTCTATGCTAAGCTTTCCAAGTGTGAATTTTGGTCGGATGAAGTACAGTTTCTTGGCCATGTTGTTAACAAGATGGGTATTCATGTTGACCCATCCAAAATTGAAGCAATCAAGAACTGGATTACGCCATCCTCTCCTTCTGAGATCCGTTCCTTTCTGGGCTTAGCTGGTTACTACCGGCGATTCATTTCGAACTTCTCGAAGATCGCTTTGCCTTTAACAGCTCTGACGCACAAAGGTAAACCGTATATTTGGGGCTCGAAGCAAGAAGAAGCCTTTCTAACGCTCAAGCGTTTGTTGTGTGAAGCTCCTGTTCTTGCGCTACCTGAGGGTAATGATGATTTTGTCGTGTATTGCGATGCATCCAACCAAGGTCTCGGTTGTGTTCTTATGCAACGAGGCAAGGTTATCGCTTACGCATCAAGGCAACTTAAGGTTCATGAAAAGAATTATACAACTCACGATCTCGAACTTGGTGCAGTTGTTTTTGCCTTGAAGATCTGGAGACACTACCTTTATGGTACTAAGTGTATCCTCTACACTGACCATAAAAGCCTTCAGCATATCTTTGATCAAAAGGAACTTAACATGAGACAACGCCGATGGAACGAACTCATCAGCGATTACGATTGTGAGATCCGGTATCATCCTGGTAAGGCTAATGTGGTAGCCGATGCGCTCAGCCGAAAACCCTGCCAGCTTAACTGTATTTTGCCGCGCACGCATCTTCACTTCGCGCCGATTCAAAGCAACCTTGAATCGCGTATTCGTGACGCGCAGCGCGCATCCATCAGTAATGGTAATCTTCGCGCCGAGTTAGCGTGTGGCGCGGAAGCACTCTTTGTCCCTAATCTGAGTGGAATTCTCTGCTATCTTAATCGCATCTGGATTCCCTTTGATGAGAATCTTCGCGCTGATATCCTGAGTGAAGCACACAAATCTCGGTATTCTATTCATCCTGGCACTGATAAGATGTACAAGGATTTGCGCATTACTTATTGGTGGCCCGGTATAAAGAAGGATATTGCTGTGTTCGTAGCTAAATGTCTGACTTGTTCTAAAGTGAAAGCTGAACACCAACGCCCATCTGGTTTGCTCGAACAACCAGAAATTCCTACGTGGAAATGGGAATGTGTAGCAATGGACTTTATTACCAAGTTACCTTTGACAGCAAGCAAACATGATAGCATTTGGGTAATAGTGGATCGATTGACTAAGTCTGCTCACTTCCTGCCCATTCGTGAAAACTACCGTGTTGAGCAACTCGCGCAGCTTTATGTCAAGGATATTGTCTGCCGCCATGGTACTCCTTTGAGCATCATATCCGATCGCGATGGCCGTTTTATATCTCGCTTTTGGAAATCTCTCCAATCTGCGCTAGGAACTCGCTTGGACATGAGTACGGCATATCATCCTCAGACTGACGGTCAGTCTGAGCGAACTATTCAAACTCTTGAGGATATGCTCCGATCTTGTGTTCTTGATTTTGGAGGTAATTGGGATTCGCACCTGCCTTTGATCGAGTTCTCTTATAATAACAGCTATCATTCCAGTATTGGTATGGCCCCATTTGAAGCACTTTACGGTCGTAAGTGCCGCTCCCCGATCTGTTGGAGCGAAGTGGGTGAAACTCAAATCACAGGACCCGAACTTGTTCAAGAGACAACCGATAAAATCGCCAAGATCCGTGATCATCTGCTGACTGCCCGAAGCCGACAGAAGAGTTACGCAGATCGTAGGCGAAAGCCTCTCGAATTTCAAGTTGGTGATCTTGTTCTCCTCAAGGTGTCGCCTTGGAAAGGTGTTGTCCGCTTTGGGAAGAAGGGTAAGCTTGCTCCTCGTTATGTTGGTCCATTCAAGATTCTCGCGCGTGTGGGAAAAGTTGCCTACAGACTTGACCTGCCGCCCCGCGCTCAGTAATGTGCATCCAACGTTCCATGTATCCAATCTCAAGAAGTGTTTAGCTGACGAGAACCTTCACATTCCACTTGATGAAGTTCAAATTGATGAATCTATGCATTTCGTTGAGAAGCCTGTTGAGATTATGGATCGCGAGGTTAAGCAAACCAAGCGCAGTCGTATCCCTATCGTGAAAGTTCGTTGGGAGTCCAAGCGCGGAGCCGAGTTTACATGGGAAAGGGAAGATCAAATGAAGATCAAGTACCCGCACCTGTTCTCTGCGCAACCTACTTCGAGATAAATTTCGGGACGAAATTTCTTAAAGTAGGGGAGACTGTGACATCTGCCCTGATCCGACCCGACCCAGGTACCCGTTTCTCTTATCCGATCTCTTTCTTTTATGATTTAATATTTATTTATACTTATATTTTACTTTTAATAATAATATATATATATTTTCCTTCCCGCCTCTTTCTCTCTCTTTCTTTCCGCCGTCCCCTCCCTCTTCCTTCTCTCATTCCGCCTTCTTTTCCCTCTTGTCGCCGTCCCGCCCTTAAGCCTTGTTTCCCTCAACTCTTTGCTTGTCCTTTGGTTCTTCCCGCCTAAGGATGTCTGCAGCTCCACGCGCCAGACTCCTTACATGGAAGCCTGCGTGAAGACATCTTGTTCCTGCGATGTGTGAAGAGAACTCTTCTCGCAGCACGCTAAGAATGCATGTTCTTCCCGCAATGCGCTAAGAATGTATGTTCTTCCCGCGATGCGCTTAGAATTCTTGTTCTTCACGCAGCACGCGAAGGATTTGTGATTCTTCCCGCAGTGCGCTAAGGATTGTTGTGCCAGCCTTCGCGCTCGCGCACTCAGCCTTCCCGCGCTTAACCCTTTGAGTTTTTCTTCTGTTTAATCTAGCCGTTTGCTTTTGTGTTGTCTTATCTTTTGTGTTGTTGACCTAATCTGCTTTATGTCTGAATAGTTACTTTCGGCGCAGCATGCGCACCAACCCCATTGGTTGGCAGATAAAGTGACTGACATTATCTTTTGAGATCTGCTTTTGCCATGCTTGACCAGTACCTTTATCTGACCCGCCCATGCTTTTTACTGTTCGCTGTCAGCTTTATCTTGCCCCCTGCAGCTGCCATATCTTTTGATATCTTTTGCTTTTGGAATCTTTTGCTTTTTGAGATCTTTTCCCCTTTTTTCTAGGGTTTATGTCTCCTAGGGTTTTCCTATAAATAATAATAATATTTTCATAACACATCACACACAAACACTTAATCTCTCTTATTATCTCTTCCTCCCTTTTTGCTCTCTGCCGTTGTCCTCCTGCCGTCTCCTCTCTTGCCTCCGTCTTCCTCCCTGTTCTTCCCTGCTTTTCCGGTAATATATATATATTATATAATAATTTACTTATTAATTATGCTAACTTATTATCTAGACTTAAAACAGATCATTAAAACAATAATCTTATTTATAGGTTAACTTGTGCTTGTTTAAAGTTGGTTCTTGCTTTATCTTACACCGCATCGTTTATCAAGTGAGTTATCTCGTATCTAATCCCTTTTTATTTTAAATGCTTTGGGATGTTCATGTGTTCATACAAAACTTGAGTCTTAAACTGTTTATGAACTTTAGTCGCGCAGTATCCCATGTGTTGAGGACGTAGACTTGGCTGTTTATTTGTATGTGTGGATCATTAACCGTATTGACGGTCTATTCCGCAGTTTTCATGGTACCATTAGATGAACACGGGAGAACTATCGTTTATGATTTTCTCTTTTGTATACACATGCACAGTTAGTCTTGTTTGTGAGCTCAATTGTGAGCACTGGCAGTCTTGTCTCTTAGAGTTGGTCCCGATCAGATTACACCCTTGTTGAAAACCAGACATACACATGTTGCGCGCAGATTTATTGTTATCTATGTATTGTATTAAACTTGATTTCTCACCAACACGCAAGTGTTTGACGTTTATTTTAACACATGTTCAGGTTTGCTGTAGCTGTTTTGGAGCTTGTGGACCCGTAGGACGTTTTTACTTTTGGACCTAGAATTAAAATGTATCAAGACAAGTTAATGTTGTTTGAATGTTATAATTTATAATATATTGATTTATGTTCTTTATTTTCCCCGCTGCGCGTGCGCGATAAAATGTGTATTAATAAATATTGACACCAATAGTGTCACGAGTAATGAAACAATATGTGGCGCCCCGATGTATAATCCGCCTTTGGTCGGGGTGTTACAATGCCTAGCTTTCGTTTTTTATTTAATCAGGCGGTGAGGACGTTGTCTTCTCTCGTCCTCTGGGTGTAGAGGTTTGTGCTCTGTGGGAGATCTCTACCCAGTTGTTTCTCTGTTTCCGCATAGCGTTTTGCTGCTGTCATGATGCCATCCCATGTGGATGGCATGCCATCTTTACCCGTTAGGGTGCGGATGAGCTCTGGGTCATGTGCGCCCTGGATGAAGGCAGCGCGAACAAGATCTTCACTGATATTGCCCAAACTTAGCTTCTTTGAGTTGAAGCGAGTGATGAAGTTTGGCAGAGATTCGTCCTCCTCTCGTATGCATTTGAGGATTGTCCATTGCTCCTCGGTATACTTCCGTTGCTGGCTGAAGTGTTGGCTAAACTTTTGTTGGAAGTCTGCCCAGTCATAGATGTGGTTGACCGGTAGACGATCGAACCATGCTCTAGCAGCCCCAACCAGCGTCATTTGGAACATGTAACACCACGTGGGTTCCGTCCAATTGCTGACGGTTGCCCCTGCTATGAACCTGTTCAAATGATCGTCTGGATCAGATATACCGTCATATGTGCCTATGTTGGGCATTTGTTTGGCACTCTTTGGGGCGATTGCTTCAGCAATGTCCCTTGCAAATTTGGACGTTCCTGCATTTGCAACGTTTGGTCTGAACGTTTTAGAGAAGTCTCGTGGATTTCCACCTGTGCTTTTTGGTTTGAAGGCTTGTCCAAAATGCCTTTTCGGTTGGGATTCCGTTTCCTTATGCTTCCCTTTTGCCCTATGGCGAGGGTTCGCGTCGGAGTCGGATTCCTCCGAGTCATCCTCCCAGTATTCGAATTCGTCGGCCTGTTGCACGGAACGCAAGCGTTCGTCCAACTCAGCCTGGAATTCCTTTTGTCGTGCCTCCGCCCATGCCTTAACTTCATCGAGAGTTTGGCGGGGGAGTCTTCGTTTCTCAACCTGGGTATCAGTGGATCCCAGTAGGCGATCATTTACTGCACTTGCCCCAGCTTTGGTAAGTGGGGTAGTGTTCGTAAAATTTACTTCACTTGCCCCGGCTTCGGTAGCCGGGGTAGTGTTCGTAAAAACTGTGTTGCCGGTATTCCCCCTAGTAGCAGGGGTTATGGTTACCGGAATTTCTCTAACCATCTTTGTAGAAGTTTGAAAAAACTGGAGAAAAATAAAGTTCTAGCTTTGGTCCCACGGATGGCGCCAATGAAGAAACACTAACCGGACCCCGGGCAGATTACTGGTAACCTGGGGGTTGGATAGCTGTTTCCCACGAGGGGTTAGACCCTTGGAAGATGGTTCTTCTGATAACCTGCAAAACAGACACCGTGAGCTCGTCACTGAGAAGGGGGGGGGGGGGTTCCTCCTTGTGACCACCCTCCGGCGTGAGAATCAGACTAGATTGCTCTTTAAATATAAAAGTATATTAAGAGATTGCTAGAGCAGATATCAGGTATAATATGATAATAATGTAGTAAGATGTGTTGTCCTTTGATGATCATACCATTTGGGGTATTTATAGCCGAAGGTAGGTTTCCAAGGAGGTATGGCCGGCTGCAACAGTGTTCCTGTTCATCAACAGTAGCCTACGCACGTGCCCTGCTGGTAGTTGGTGGGTAGGCAGCGGCTGATAGCGACCAGGCCTGCTGTATACTATTCCCTTTCCACCAACTGCCGGCTACGCACGTGGTATGACAGTAGTTGGTGAGTAGGCAGCGGCTTAATAGTGATACAGTACAGGAGCATGCTGCTCGCCATACTGTATCAGTGAGCTGTCGTATCCCTGATCAGATCTTTCGCCCATACCTCGTCAGGTACAGTGAAAGGTCCTTCAGTATAGACTGGCTTATTTGGGCGGGAGTATTCCCCCTCCCGCCTCTGTGCGGGATTGCTCCCGGCTTTGCTCATTCCTTCAGGTGACACTGAATGATCGAGAGCTAAGTACCTAGTGCGTGTAGCCATGCTGCGCGGGTGGCCTTCCCTCATGGCTTGTATCCGAGGCTGAGGGAACAGGCGGAGTCCTTCACCATGGGAGGCATTTCCTGCGGGACCAGCTTGCATACTGCGCGTAAGGACGTCACTTCTCTGAGCATGGTTGGTCCTGCGGATCCAGTTGGTCTCTGCGCAGACGTCCCTGTTTAAGGTGAGTCTTGCGGGTCCAACTGGGCTCTGCTGGGACCTACCTCTTCAAAGGTGATTCTTCCGATAGATGGCCGCGACTCTGCTCTCAACAGTAGAATGGTTTCGGAAACGTGAAGACGATGACCTAGCTTATAATATTGGGCCTTTTTGAAATTTAATCCATGACCCATAGTCTTTGACCAACTCGTTTTTCATGTGAGAAGGGTAAAAGCTAAAACAAAATAGAAAGGAAAAGCCTTTATAGCCATTTCTTTATTATTTATATTCTGAATATTAATAAAAGTTAAGATTTCAATGTTATTTTATCTTTAGTATATTTGTTCATACTTTTATTTAGTTTATTGTTTATAAACTTTCAATAGTTTTTATGTTTGTAATACATTAATTGTTAAAAAAAATAGTAAGCTCCCATACGATTATCCGATTGTGAATGAAATGACAAAAACAAACTCGAACCCTCCACTTAAAATTTCCTGGTTTGACCGTCACTTGGTACAAATAATGGAATATCCTCGATCTTTGGGAAATAAATTATATAACGCCCATTTTTTATTTTTGTCTTGGGCATTCGAAAACTCGGAGACGGCTCTGCACTTAATGAAAGAAGTATTGGGAAGAACTGAAAACTTTCTCAACAACTGAAACACTCGAATTAGATCAGAATTGAATCGCCGACCCGAAAATTTTTGAGTCCGTGACTTCGATCACCAATGTTACTTAGCCCAAGCTTCACCACTGATAGTGATGTCCTTATACTATCACGAGCGAAGCATATCTTACGCTTCAAAATGTTAAATAAAACCTTCATTTTTGAACTCTTTTATGATTTCAATTGCTATGTAGCCTATATTATATGATGATAGATTGAAAGGACAAGAAAATATATGCATGCCTTTTTGCATTACTAGATATTGCAAATACGTGACTCATATTTTTATAAAGATATAGTAATTTTAGTTTAAACGTGACAATGAAAATAACAACAATAATATAAAATGTAACTTTTTTAAGCTTGGAATCCACTTCACAAGAATCCGGGTAAGTGGGCATATTTAATTATAAAAGAAATAATTAAAATGAAACAAAGGACTAACCCTAAAGGATTGTGTTTAAATGTTGTGGCTTAAAATAGTTTCCCGTCTCATTTTAATTTAGTTTAAAAAGAAAACGTGATTACATGAATATACAAAAAAAAAGAATTAAAATAAAAATACGGTTAATCGTTTCAAAATATATTAAAGTACGTTGGACTTATTTTAATCTTGTATAGTAGTGTAATACAATTACTGTTTTTGGAAATATTAAAGTTGATTCTTTCTCCCGTTTTATGTAAATTGGTGATTCAAACAAAGTGTAATATACAATTTGTTATTAATTTTATTTTCTTGTATTTTTTGAATTATTTTAGGAAACTAAAACTATTATTATGATTGTTATTATTAAACCAATAACTTTATTTTCTTAACTATAAATTTGGATACACAACTAAACAAGTTTCAATATAGTACATAGTAATTGTTTTCACGATCTAAAACTTGATTTAAATAAGGGGATTAATTTTTTTGACAGTGGTGAGTTTCTTCTTTGATGGTATTCATGAGAGTAATGCAGAGTATCAAAATCAGTATGGACAGTTGACATACCGTCTTCAAAAGACTTACTAGTGTATTGGGGTAGTCCAAATGCTTTTAAAAGAAAAGGCTAGCAACATAGAATGCAATATAATGGTGATAGAAAGGAATTAACTTCTAGATATGCTTTAAATTTTGATGCGATGGCTCAGGATATCAATGGAACGTTCTATTTAAGAACATGTGTATGAATTGAATATATCCGTATCTTGTTACATCGAAGATTGATTGGTAGCAAAGAATATGATTCTATTTAAAAGATAATGCCATATATATAGGCACTAAACATATATAAGTTGCATATCTGTTTTATTCTATCGTATTATATGTCGGAAGAAACGATTTGGATATGCAAAAATTACTTAGATATTTCTTTAGTACATGTTTACTTTTTTTAACAATCAAATATATATTTACAAACCATCACTAATAAAGATCAAACTCCTTATCGTCATTTTCAAACTAAACCATCTTCGCTATCTTGGGTTTGTGGAGGCTTGGGCTCGGGTACTTGAAGACGGATTAAATGGGTTTTATAATGATAGAAGACATGGGAGGTTTTGGGCCGGCCATATATCTCTTTATTAGGGCCCATTTGTCTTATCTTGTTCCCTAAGCTAGAAACCCTAACTAGTCTTTATATATTGTAATAATTGTACTTGTAATTCTCACGAGTGAGCCAGTAGCAATAATAAAATACACTGGTTGCAGCCCGTGGACGTAGGTTAGTTTAGACCGAACCACGTTAATCCTCGTGTCCGTTTATTGCTTTCTCGTGTGTGTTCAGTTTCGTGTGAGCGTTTAATCCTAACAAGTGGTATCTAGAGCTTATGTTCCAATCACGCGAAGAACACGTTGAACCAGCTAAGTCGTCGCCAAACCATCCAGCCGCTGCCACCCTACTGTGCTAGGGTTCCGCCGCCGCCAACGGTTTTCCGATCGCCGTTAGGGTTTCCACCGTCGTTCCCGCTACTAAACCCAGCTTGCGCGATCTGCGTTTTGTTGGTGGTTCTGTTAGAAAGCTATAACCATCGCATTGTTTGTTTGATCGCCATGTTTTCTCTTTGATTTGTCTACTGTTTGCGTTTGACCAGGAGTAGGAGCAAGAATTAATATATTTTTTCTTTGGTGCTCAGCCATTCAGAAGACAAAAGAGTGTTTGTGTTTGACCAGAGGGAAGAAGAAGCAAAGTTATTGTTTATTTTTCTTGGAGTTCACATCACTCAAGGACAAAAGAGAAACCTTTGTTGCTTTCACCATAAACAAGAAAGTGAAAAAAGTTTTTACTTTGGTTTTTTTTTTGTTTGGTGTTTATCCATAGAGGTGTTGGTTGATCAAATTAGTTTTGACCGTTTATTTGACCAGCTGTGTTTTCGGGTACCGATCCTATTTTTAGTTGAAGAACAGTTGTCAAGTCAGAAGAAACGTTAAAGAAACTGGGAACCAGTGCCAACCGCGATCGTCAGGTTTTATCGTTTTAGTTTAAAGTTTCAGTTTCTGATTTACTGTTCGTATTTCCGTTGCGTATAAATAGGTTGATTGTTTAACAGAGTTCAGTAGAACAGCCGTTAAGTTTAGGTCCGTGCCATTGTTGTGTTTGTCTCTGTTTTTATCCAGGTTTTCGTTTTAGTCATTGTAATGGTAGAAGACGGAAAGGTTTCGATCCAGAAGTTTGGTTGGTGGAAGATGCAGATAGAAGCACTGCTTTGTCAGGAAGACTTAGATGTAGTGCTTGAGGATGAAAAACCAGAAAAGATGTCAGAAGCAGATTGGAAGAAGTTAGACAAGAAGGCTAGGGCTTGCATTACTTTGTCGTTGTCGGAAGATGTGGCGTTTAACATCATGAAAGAAACCACAGTGCGTGGTATGATGGAGGCACTATCCAACATGTATGAGAAGCCCTCGGCAGCAAATAAGGTCTATCTTATCCGAGAGTTAGTGACAACTAGAATGAAAGAGTGTGGGTCAATTACAACGCATGTTAATAATCTTAATTCGATCTTGTCCTGCTTAGTGTCAGTCGACATTAAGTTTGATGATGAAGTTCAAGGCCTATTGTTATTATCCTCTTTGCCCGACAGTTGGTCTCAAACAGTGACTACAGTTTGTAGCTCGTCTACAAAATTTACTTTTGATGGGATTCGTGACCTGAGTCTGGGAGAAGATTCAAGACGCAGAAGTTCAGGTGAATCATTAGGCAATATGCTAGTCACAGAAGGTAGAGGTAGGGGAAAACAACGAGGCAGTGGGAGCAGGAAGAGGAGTCAGTCAAAGACTCGTAAAGATATTGAATGCTGGGGTTGTAAAGAGAAAGGACACTTCAGGAATCAGTATCTGAATGGTAAGAAAGAAGTGAACGTTACAGAAGGCGACGCAGATGACAGGGTCATGAGGCTTTGGTTTGTAGTGTTGAGAGTAACGTTGATTCCTGGGTTATGGATTCTGGTGCATCGTTTCATGCCACTCACTGCAGTGAAACGATGAAGAATTTAAAGTTTGGTGATTTTAGAAGGGTAAGAATTGCAAATGATGAAGTTCTTAACATTACGGGCATGGGTGATATTGATTTGAAGACTTCAGCTGGTTCATGGACTTTGAGAGATGTCAGGGTTATTCCAGGTTTAAAGAGATTGTTGATTTCAATTGGGCAATTGGATTATCAGGGGCACGAGGTTAAGTTCGGGAACGGGCAGTCTGTGACATTCGTCAATTTCGGGTCTTGTTTGTATTCGTTTTTTGTTTATTATGTAAACCGACCCGATTTGTAAACCGAAGCTTATGTTATAATCAAAATGATGGATTTATGTTACAATATTGTTTCACACTTGTTGGGTATTGAAAACATCCTATTTTTATTTTTATTTATTTATTATTTATTTATTTATTTTTTTGTTGTTTTGTGTTTTTGTCTTGATCCATTTTGCATGAAAACTCTTGTGTTTCACACCCATATTTGACCACCAAATTACCCTATATATACACCACCTTTCCTCTACATTTTCCCTTGCTACAACTCCAAAAAAAAAAAAAAACTCTCTCAAACATCAAAGATTCAAGGTTATCTTTTTAAGTGTTCTTGAAGGATTTTGGTCTTTCATCTTAATTAGTTTATGTAGCCTTATTAATACTTGTTTATGGTTGTGCAACATATATATAATATACACCCCTTGTTTACCTTTGGTAGTTACTTCTCCGATTCCGGTCGGTGAGGTTTCGGACCCCATAAGGCAAGGCTTCATGGAGGACTTCGTGTCCTTGATATATATACATCTATATAACTTGTTCATACATATTAATCTTGCTTATTTTAGTTTGTTGGTTATGTTTACAAGTTCCATGGTTATGGGTTTTTAAGAGTCTATGCTTCGGTTTAACCGTAAATAGCTCTAAACCGTAAACCGAACTTTGTTACTAGTTTTGTTTGTTTAAACATACTTAGTGTTAGATCTAAGTTTCTAAAATCATTTTTACAAATTCTATGGTTATGGGTTTGTAGAATCTTACCTCGGTCTTAACCCGAAACACGATCCGAACCGAAAACCGAACTTTTGTTTAAAGACTTTATTGTTAACTTTTGGTATTTTTTTTATTTGTATATTATTATACAAGTTATTTAGTGTTTAGACATGTAGAAACCATCTACGAACTTGTTGTGAGATGGAAACCGAACCAAACCGATTCTTGCTCGCTTAAGACACACAAGTGTGTTTTTTTTAGCCATCAAGACTTGTATATTTCTTTAAAAATAGTTACAAATTGATTTTTAAATATTTTCTTAAGTACTTGGAAATGTTAAATCCAACTTGATCTCATAACAAAGTTTGGACCGACAAAACCGAACACTCGCTTAACGTGCGTTGTTAGTTCTAAAACAATGGAACTACATACTTGGTTAAGTCTTATTAAATTTTATTGAGTTATCTCATAACATTCAATATTTTGGAAAGTTGACTTTGGGTTTGACCAATTATCAAGACCCGAACCGACAACCCGAACACTCGATAAAAAAAACCCGTTTTAGTATCTTTATTCCAAAGGGATTTGCATTCTTGCATTTTACCCACCTTATTACTTAACATAGGTTGAGTAAATATTAAGGTTAGATACTTTAACCCGGTTTCAAGCAAACTTACATTTTTAAAGGGTTATTATTATAAATTCTTAAATAGTCACATTTTAAACCTTGAACTTTAATTATTTACATTTCTCAACATTTATTTTGTTTAAAGACCTTCAAGACAACCTTTCTAAATTCAAGACTTCTTTTCTTTTTAGGCATTGTGCGTTAAACTCGTCGTTCCGACAAATCTCCAAATTATCATCTTTCAAGTTTACTACTTGAAGGTGAGTACTTCATACCCCATTTTCCATCTTTTATTTTGGGGGTGACATTTCATACTTATTCAACAAAATGCTTTATATTTGAATCTTAAACCACAAACGTAGTTGTATACTTTACCTAAATAATTGCTCGATTTGGTGTTCTATGCTTATATGCCTATGTGTTTATCGCTTTTGGTAGGTGGAACTATAAAATCCTAGACTATTTGGCATCCCCTTATAGCAAGGTGTCGTTAACGTAATGCAATTAATGATAACTATAAAATCCTAGACTATTTGGCATCCCCTTATAGCTAGGTGTCGCTAATGTGTTTAGCGATATCTATTTATCCAAATTACCACTTTTGTTTATCGTTTCGTATGCAAGTTTTGTGGCTATCTTTATTATATACTAATATGATTAAACTTATGAATTGCTCACCAACCTTTGTGTTGACAAACTTTATTTTATGAAATGTTGCAGGTTTGCATCTTGGTTGATTTATAACTGTGAAGATAACGACATCAAAGACCTTAGGATATTAGTAAAAATGAACAATATCAATTTGCCATATTTTGTGATATCTTGTTTATGGTTATTTTATGGATAATTGTTATGTGACATTTTCGATGTTGTGAAATGAAATGAGTTTATTAAATACTGTCACTTTAATTAGTGTCATGTGCTTATGGACAATCGTTACATCTCGGCATGTTCCGCCGCCTTTGGTCGGGGTGTGACAGTGGAAGGCGGTTAAAGGTAATCTTGTCATGGCTCGAGGAAGAAAGAGAGGTTCGCTGTACATGGTCAGTTTACCGTCTGAGGGAGTAACCGCCCCAGTTCAGACGAAAGTCAAAATCCGGTTCACAGAGTCTAGTGAGCAGAAGAAGGTTTGTTTTGCAGGAGATAAACCTAGAGCCACTGGTCAGATTCAGGTTGAACGTGTATGGAAAGGTTCAAAAAAACAAGTCAGAGGTGTTCGTGACAGTGGGAGCACTGATAGTCAGTCGGTCAAAGCTTCAGTTACATCTACCAGACGACAGTGGGTTAAAAGAACCAATGTTCCTTCTGTTAAAGTCTTTCCAGAAGGTTACCTGCTACATATGGAGAGTGTTGTTTGTTCTCAGGGTATTCCAGGAACTGGCAGTTTGTGTAAGTGGGAGCCGGTAGGGCCAGAGGACGAGTCAGTGGCAGTTGTAGCCATGACTGATGTGTTGGAGCTCGGGGGAGCTTCAGTGGGCCTTCAGGTTATTTGATAAGAAGGCCGCTGCAACCAGGTGAGTCGAGGAGATTACTAGAGGTACAAGTATTCAATGCCGATGGCAGTTTGAAGTTTATCAAGCCTCCAAGTGGGAGGTTGTTGGGTTTGTGGAGGCTTGGGCTTGGTTACTTGAAGACAGATTAAATGGGTTTTATAAAGATAAAATATATGGGAGGTTTTGGGCCGGCCCTATATCTCTTTATTAGGGCCCGTTTGTCTTATATTGTCCCCTAAGCTAGAAACCTAACTAGTCTTTATATATTGTAATAATTGTACTTGTAATTCTCACGAGTGAGCCAGTAGCAATAATAAAATACCCTGGTTGCAGCCCGTGGACGTAGGTCAGTTTAGACCGAACCACGTTAATCCTCGTGTCCGTTTATTGCTTTCTCGTGTGTGTTCAGTTTCGTGTGAGCGTTTAATCCTAACAAGTGGTATCTAGAGCTTAGGTTCCAATCACGCGAAGAACACGTTGAACCAGCTAAGTCGTCGCCAAACCATCCAGCCGCTGCCACCCTACTGTGCTAGGGTTCAACCACCGCCAACGGTTTTCCGATCGCCGTTAGGGTTTCCGCCGTCGTTCCCGCTACTAAACCCAGCTCGCGAGATCTGCGTTTTGTTGGTGGTTCTGTTAGAAAGCTATAACCATCGCATTGTTTGTTCGATCGCCATGTTTTCTCTTTGATTTGTCTACTGTTTGCATTTGACCAGGAGAAGGAGCAAGAATTAATATATTTTTTCTTTGGTGCTCAGCCATTCAGAAGACAAAAGAGTGTTTGTGTTTAACCAGAAGGAAGAAGAAGCAAAGTTATTGTTTATTTTTTTTGGAGTTCACATCACTCAAGGACAAAAGAGAATCCTTTGTTGCTTTCACCCGAAACAAGAAAGTGAAAAAAGTTTTTACTTTAGTTTTTTTTTGTTTGGTGTTTATCTGGCCCTATATCTTTTTATTAGGGCCCGTTTGTCTTATCTTGTCCCCTAAGCTAGAAACCTAACTAGTCTTTATATATTGTAATAATTGTACTTGTAATTCTCACGAGTGAGGCAGTAGCAATAATAAAATACCCTGGTTGCAGCTCGTGGACGTAGGTCAGTTTAGACCGAACCACGTTAAATCCTCGTGTTCGTTTATTGCTTTCTCGTGTGTGTTCAGTTTCGTGTGCGCGTTTAATCCTAACACGCTACCACAACAAATGTTGTTACACGTTTTTATTCGCTTTAGGTGTACCTAGTTAAATTGATTTTTTTCTTAATTTTCAATCTCAGCTCTTATACTAGCATTAACACACATCTTTAAAAGTAAGCTTCATTCAACTTGTTTTCCTTTTAAACCTTACGTTCGTTAAATTGTTCACTCTGAAACATGTAAGTGATTTGCGCATCTACTAAACATGTGTCATTAATTCCAACATTTAGTTACCACCAAATAAACAAAGCGGATATAACAAATGTAAAAAATAGAGAGGCTTGTGAAGAGGTAGGAAGCAAATTGTAGTTATAAGTATCAAATGAAAACGAATATCCCATTTTTGGTTACCAACTTTTTGTTTGTAATAGTTCATGATCAGTTAACAAAAATGTTTAGATTTCTTTGCTATATATAACTTATATTGCCGACGGATATGATAGTCGTCATCTATCCTTACCGACAAATGAATGAAAAGTCTATCATGTGCATGGGCATTAAATTCGAAATCGTATCCTAACTATCATCAATAGATCATCCGTCTGTAATCCATTGCTAAACAAACCCCAAAGTTGATAACCAATGTTTGACTTTATCAATCTCAGTGGCCATCGGTAATAGCCACATCATATTCAAACTTTTTCCAAAAACCCAATTTTTTTCTACAACAAACTTTCACAAACCTCATTAAAGCACATTATTAGGGGTGAGCAAGATAAGGGTCGGACCCTTGAAACCCGGTTACCTGACTCGTAAAACCCTTAATTAGACCCGAATATATAATAAGGGTCGGGTTAAGGGTATTTAAATTAAGGGTTTCAAGGGTTCGACCATTTTTCAAACCATTGACCCGTTTACTAGTTTCTATATACATATACATCAGATTCACGATTAATCCAAAATTTAGGAGAGGTTTGTATTTCATATATAATTCATCAGAAATTTTCTAACTACTAAAAAAAATAAAAATAAAGGGCCATACTACTGATTGGAAACATATAGATGGGAATTACTGAATTGCTCTTTACATATAATTTGTGAAGATGAATATTATTTGTATCAGTTCAAATGGTTGATAAACTTTCAAAGTTAAACTTTACTATGTTATTAAATGAAAGTATAATTGTTCTAGGATTCTTATATTTAAGTCATGTATGAGATATGCAACTAGTAAATGTAGAAAATGAGATGTGATTACTGTCTTAAAGGTTAAACGGTTGAACCCTTGAAACCTATATTTATACCCGACCCTTTTATTGTTTAGAGGGTAGGGTCTCGGGTCCACATTTCTTCCTAAAAGGGTAAAGGGTCCGGGTATGGTATTAGGTAAAAGGCGGGTAGGGTCTTACCCTTTGAACAGTTCTACACATTAATCTATCTATTCTAATAAAAGACTACTCAATTTTGCCACTTGTCAGTCTTATAGCCCTTCTCATCTTGTTTTCAACCTATTTTAATATATGGTCCCTTATCTTTAAGCCATTTTAATATATGAATTCAAGTTTATTTTTATTAAAGGTAAATCTTAGCCGATTTATTCATTAACATTAATGATGAATAAGAAAATAAGGAAATTTCAGCATTGAAGTTAGAGGCCTGTTAGAATAAAATTTTCAAGCCACAGATAATTGCAAATTAAAGAAAATAAAGGTGCATCATTGTCGAAGAATTTGGATTTGTATGGTAATAAACTACAAATTATTTTTAAATTGGGATTCGAGCAATAGTGCATAATATTTTATATAAGGTTGGTTTCAGATTTGGATTTAAAATTTTCTCATATGCATTTGAATTCAGGAAAATGTGTATTTTCTTAATTTTCTCTAAACATTTTGTATAAATATTGTAAACATGGAGAATACCTATTACATAAATGTTGGTGTTTAACTATAACTAATTCATTAAAGTTGAATATTGTAATTACAATCCATATGTATAACGATTTACTATATGAACTATATGTCATTTATTTATTTGACTTTTTATGTAATATAAAGGGTTTTAGTAATAAGAAGATCAATATTTAGTTTTCAATATTTTCTTTTATAGCTTAGACCAAAATGCTTCAAAACATATATTTTATAACTTGATTTATAATTTTTTATACATTTAAATATATTTAATTTAATATACTTAATTAAAAGCATTCAAATTCAAAAATTTTAAACCAAAAAATCCATTTCAATCCCATCCCACTATTTTTTTTCCAAAAATCATTTATGATACTGAAATCTGGATCCATAGAATATCGTTTTTGTTAGGTTTTTACATAATTTTAATATTATATTAGCTTATTAATTTTATTTTTATACAAATTTTGTTAGTGTTTTCTATTGGTTAGTACATAATTAAAGTGCTTATTATGGTTTATTTTAAAATAAAAAAGCTACACACAAAATTAAAAAAAATTATAGGTAATAACATTTATTATTAAAATATGTTATAAAATTTTTTTATGATTCACACCTTAATTATATTGTAACTTAATAGAGATATTTATTATTTTTATTTTTCTTAGTATTTATAACTTAATCATGTTCCTCATTACATTTCAATGATATTTCATTATCACATTAATTGTAAAAAAATAGTTAATTAGGTTAAAAGTCATTTATCATGTTTTCATAAAATCCAAAATCTTTGCTTTTTCTTCTTTTTTTTCTATAAGCTGTTAATATATATATATATATATATATATATATATATATATATATATATATATATATCGATTAATTAAGTATATTTCAACAACTTTTCATAATATTAACTAATAACACTGGATCAGCATTCAAAATTTAAGCGTTCATTATCCAATATTTGAACTATTAGAAATAAGAATCACTACTTTTACTTTATGCAACATTAAATCTTCTAATGTTCTTCTAACTCAGAATAATCACTGTTATAGTGTTATTTGAACAATAACTTTAAGGTTAGTATGTCTTTATCATTTTCCTATGTATTACATTCATATGCAATGAAACAAATCATTTTGTTATGTTTTGATTTTTGATTTTATATGTTGCTTAATTATATAACTTTTAATTGTAAGATATAAATCAATAAAAAAATTTGTCATAAACAAATATTAATGACAACAAATTTATCATTATCAATCACCTTCAAATTCAAAAAATTTGAAGAATGATTATATAATCAAAGTTCAGGTAATCTAGTATTTGAGATAATCATGTTTTTTGGATAAACATGAACAGATGATCTCAAATGACATCATATTAATTGTTTAAAAGGTATGATATTTTATGTATATGAATATATTTTTTTGTTAATTTCATGGATATAGTTTTCATTACTTAGGGTTGGTATGTACTTGAACGAACCTTATTTGTCACACGGACAACTATACGTGGCTACATCAAGAGTTACAAACAAACCTATATGCTACCTTATCAAGAGTTACAAGAACACATGGACTAAAGATTTTGATTTTTGATAAATAGCTTATACCGACCAATACAACAGCAAATTAATGTACAAGGAACTTTTTTTTACTTATTTATAACATATTTGCGTAACCTTATTTATGCAATTTTTACAATTTTAATGTAAATTGTAATTGTATTAACAATATATGATCTTTTTGTTGACTGAATTTCACTTAATGGCTAAAGTTTGCATTCACAAACCCAATCTCACAAACTTGCTCCACAACAAGGAAAGTTTGTCACCCAAGTCCATTTCTTTTTCCAAACCTAGAAAATTGAAACTTGTTGTGGATGCTCTAATCAATGGATCTCGTCTGTCAGTTAGACTCGTTTTTAATAGCAGTTCACATGTAAATGGATTAATCGCCCATTAACAAAATTTGTTGTTTGCAATGTTTCTTATCATTTAAACCTTCACCAATATTTTGCATATAGATCAACTCATGCAAATAACCACAATTTTGGATTTTTTTTAAGGTTTTCAATATATTTGTGGTTCTTATTTGAACCATGTGCATGAATATAAGTTACTATTTATATGTGGTTCTACTATGACTCCACCATGAGTTTATTAATGTGAGTTAATTGTGGGTGGGTAGAAAATGATAGGGAAGGTAAGAAGAGTAGCAACGCATCATTTTGGCCCACAAATAAGATTTGTTGGTATTGTGCATGTATGGAATACGGTTGATTAAGGTGCTGTTTGTTTTTTAAAAAGTAAAAAGTCTGAAGTTTTCGAAACATATCTGCAGGCATCCGTAGCAGAAGAGGTAGATGAAACCTATGCAGTCTGCAAGAAGAAGACTGTTTGTTTTTTAACATCTGCAAACTGCTAAAATTTTCAATATATAGCTTTATACCAAAAATACAAATTATTTAGCAACAATTAAAATTACATAAATCCATATTTTATACCAAAAAATTCAAATTATCCATAATTAAAAAATACTAACGATATCAAAATACACAATCCAAGATTAACATTATGAGAATCATTAGAACCTTACAAACAATCTATAAAAAAAGTTCCGGCATTAATCTCATAATCAAATCGTTAAGTTCCATCATTGTAGCCATTGTCGAGTCTTGCCAAATCTAAATAAATACAAGTTAGATAACACGAACAACCCAAAATAACCCAAACTAACGCAAACGAAAACCAAACAACATGACGTAGACTAACCCAAACACGACCCAAGCTTTCTATAAACTTTTTTTAACTAAAAACAAATAATACTTGAACAACTATGCAAAATTATAACTGAACAGGAAAAACTAATCAATTACCAATTCAATTGAACAAATCATTAACAAAAACCTAATAACCTAATTAAATAAATCAATTAACAAAAACCTAAAAAAACTAAATCAATTAACAAGATTTTAATTAACAAAAACCTAATAACCTAATTGAACAAATCAATTAACAAAAACATAAAAAAAGTAATCAATTAACAATTCAATTGAACAAGAATTCAATTAACAAACACTTAATAACCTAATTGAACAAATCAATTAACAAAAACCTAAAAAATTAATCATTAAAAACTCAATTAAACAATCAATTAACAAGAATTCAATTAACAAAACCTAAAAAAACTAATCAATTGAACAATCAATTAACAAGAATTCAATTAACATAAATCTAAAAAAACTAATCAATTAACGACTCAATTGAACAATCAATTAACAAGAATTCAATTAACAAAAATCTTAAAAAGAAAAAACTAATCAATTAATAACTCAATTGAACAATCAATTAACAAGACTTTAATTAACAAAAACGTAAAAAAACAAATCAATTAACAACTCAATTGAACAATCAATTAACCCATTAATCAAGTATTTTACAATTAATCCAGAGAAAATCAACAATCAAGATTGTAATCTAAATAAAATCACTTTAATCTAGATTGTAATAAGAAATCAAACCTTAACAAATCAAAGATATTAGATAGGTCGGCAGCGACGGTTCAGGAGGAGGTTAGAGTAGATGGCTAGCACGGCGGCGGTTCAGGAGGGGGAGAGGCGGCGGCGGTTCAGGAGGAGGCACAGACTGGTTAGGATCGGAGGGGAAGGAGAAGGTAGGTTAGGTTTGGAGGAGGACAGAACGTATGTTATGTTATGTCTGATGAAAAAAAGAAGATGAGAAGAGGTTAGAAGACTATGGTCCATGCCTTTTAAGAAAAGAGGGTGCGCGGGCCTTTTTTAATGAAAGATTGAAAAACAAACACACTACATACTAAAGTCTCAACGCGTGGCCTGCGCGATGTAGACAAAAAAGGCCAGGAAGAGCTTTGTAAAAAATCAAACACTCTCTAAGGAAGGTGGGAGCGGTAGCGGGTACCATGGCTCGGGTAGTACAGGCATCACGGTTTTAGGGCTGGTTTAAGACTAGTGTTTTAAGTTGAAAGGAGCACCACTCCCTCTTAAGAATAATGAGCATGGTTCATTCATAACCCTTGAAGGGTCCTATGTTGACAATCTCTTCTTCAAAGGTGCAGGAGGAACACTGCGCCGCCTCCCAAATAGCCACACATGGCGGGTAGCAAGACCACGGTCATTCCCCATCCTTTGGCCTATCCTCCAATCAATTTTTATTTTTGTTTTTTGTTTTTTCCATTCTTTTTCATTTTTTTTTCTTATTAGATAATATAATGATGAAGAATGAGGTGTAACATGGGTTAAGTGGCGTGGTTGAAAGATGAAGAAAAAATTGATTGAGTTAGCATTGAAATGTCACGGACGTAACGAATGATGAAAAATTAGGAGAATGAACCATAATGAATGGTATAATAGAAGACTTTTACAATATATCTACTTGTTATTATGGATTTATGGTAATATTAGAAGACGACAATATTTTACAGCACATGCCATGGTTAATGATGTTGATTTCCCCCTTTTTAAATTAGTTTTAGGTTCATCCACTTACAATTAGGTCTGATTTATCATGGTCTTTCTACAAGAAAGGCATAAAGTCATAAAGTAAGTGATGAGAATTAAAGTTTGGTAATTTGCATTTTGCAAATGGTGTATTGCTATAAATATAGTGAATTGTTTAAACTCTTAGTTACTTAATTTAGTGGTTTATTGACCGGTTATTTTTAGGTAATCCAGGCTTCTTTTATCTTGTAGAAACGAAAGTATCTTGTAGGAACGATTAGCGGTGTTGACCTCTTGTAGGATTTTTTTCATTTCATGTAAAACTACAATACGCACGCAAGGTGGTTATTTCTTGTTGCGTTGGGCTTCCATGGCCTGTTTAATAATAATAATAATAATAATAATAATAATAATAATAATAATAATAATAATAATAATAATACAATTAACGAATTAAAGTTAGAAGCTTTGGGTGATAATAAAAACATGAAAATAACGTATCACGAGAGAAGAGAAGCCGTTAACTCACTATTATGGTCCAACCATGAAAGCAAGCTAGAGTTGATTGAATCTGGATATTAAAATATAATCTACTCGTGCAATCATTAAACATATAGTTAAAAAAAAATCTAATTAACCCAATAAAAATTTGTGTCGCCAAAAGTAGAAATTAGAACTTTTATGTATTTTATATTTATTTTAGATTGGTTAAAATTTCATGGACACTTGTCCGCATTCATTTTAATAAAATTAATTTACATTTCGTCTCTTTGATTGATTAAATTTTAGAAGCCCATTAATTTATGAATGTTTTGAGCTTAAACTTATATATATAAAATATAGAAATTGAACGGTTGCGCGGCCGATATGATCGACTTTTTGCATGGCTAAAATTACCGATTGACGTTAATTTAGATTCGGTTGAAGCATGCCTAGAGTACCCTACAAAACAACTTATAACTGAGTTGAAAGGGCAATCACAATGGTTACATTGTGGACGATTAGAAAATGGAGAAATAATAGAATTTTCAACAAAGATTAACGGACCATGGACGGAAGTTATTGGAGATATCGAAGCAAACTCCTTTCTGTGGTTAAAAGTAGAGGTAAAAGAGCTACTTTAATTTGGATTGGAAGAGTTGATTTGTGTTTTATTTTGTAAACTTTTCATTGTAAGTGTACCGTCTAGATTGTTATATGGTTATTTGGTATGTTTATTGGGCTCCTAGCCTCTAGTTAAAAATTCCTGTATTGGTTTTTGTTTATTGCCTGTTTAAGAAATAAAGAAACGACCTAAAGAAATTAAAAGGAAATCAACATGATTTGTCCTCCTTGAATTTAATAATGATAAGGTCTATCTGTCAGACCCATTTTGTTTATTTTAGTTTTTTGTATTGTAATTATATTTTTTGAGCTTTAATAGTTCTTTTTGTATGTAATGGCCCAAGAAAAAAAACTTGTAATCAAGCCCATTGGGCATTATGGAATTAAAGTAATCTCTCATGCATGCTCCTTTATAAATAGGGAGCATGCCTTGAGAAGAACAACCTTTGCCAAAATTATCTTACTCACACATATCTTATTTCTCTCTCGTCTCTCTCTCTAGAACCTGAAATAACATCTCAAGATCCGAGACCGCTTAGGTGGCTTAGTGTGATTTCCGCTAGCACTAAGCTCGGTTGATCCAAGATTATTGTTAGATCCACCCGCCACGGGACCTACAATTGGTATCAGAGCTTCAGCTCACTAGTTGAGGGTTTTGGATCACAACCTTGGGTTTTGATCTTGAGACGAAGAAAACAAGTGTTCTTGTAAAGAAGGTTCACAAAAATACAAAAAGATTCGGTTAAAAAATTTCATAAAATGTCTTAGAATGTGTTCTTGGTGAAGAACAACAAGAGAACTAGCCTTTAATCCAAAAGTCTTGGGTTTAAAAGTGTTAAAGTTGGTGTTTACGGGTTTGAAATGTGTTGAAATTAACAAGTGAAAATTTTCGCTTCTCAAGGCATGAAAAATCAGTGTACCAATCTTTGACCTAATACTGACAAGTTAGGTGGAACGGATCCTAAGAAAGATTTCTTCTAGATAACTGAACTTTTTCGCTCAAGAAAGTTTTTCGCATAGCATAGTTTTTCGCATTGCTTCGGGTTTCGCTTCGCATAGTTTTTCGCCTCGCTCAGAATTTCGCTTCGCTTACTTTTTTGCATCACTGTTCATCTCCACAACTTTTTCGCTTCGCTTTACTGTTCACAACTTTTTCGCTTCGCACAGAAAACTCTTTCGCTTCGCTTGAAACAAGTTTTTCGCTTCGATTGAAAAGCTGTTTCGTGCGAAAAAGTTTTTTGGTTTAAAATTTTGAGTTGTTTGAAGGTTGTTAAGTGTTTGAGATTGCCAAGACCATGACGAGCACTGATTCTGAGTTGTTAAAGGGGTATTTACTGTTGGAAAACCAAGTGGGAACACCTCAAAAACTGTCACACCCCAACCTAAGGCAGAAATGCCGGGGCGTGATCCGATTGCTCACAGCTCGAAGATACTATCATAATTATAAATGACAATATCTAATTAATTATTTTAATTCAAATATTCATACACGTTTACAAACATTACAAAACAATTCAAATAAATGATGATTTAACGATCGTCTTCATTATAACCTATGGTCTTGACTACATATCCATACTTCAATCTAAGCAACCTGCATATGCGTAAAAAATGGAGTTTGTCAACAACACATGTTGAGTGAGATGATTACCAATTTTGAAACAAGAATTAATAATATATAAATATATATATAGATAATTGATAAATGATAAATGCGCAAACCAACCATGTGATAATAACCAATCCAATCATAACCAAATCTTGTGTGCCAATGAAATCGTTGCCAAGCGAATCAGGCATTGATTACAATGACTAAGGTTGTCGTTTTACCTTTGCCAAGCAAATCGGGCTCTGGTTACTAAGACGTTCGTATGATCATACTAATGAGAACCCTATACAAAAGGGGATATGTTGGACCTCTCCGAAACGTTATCAAGTAAACAATTAAACATGTAGCAATTAACATTCAATTGATATTCACGCAATGATTATGTCTGCGATTTTGAGTATATATATATATAATAGAAAATCTGAGTAAGTACGCATATGTCTCCAAAACGTTAGAAAACAGTGTATAAAAAGGGGAATGATCAAACTCACCTTAGACGGAAGGCAAGTGATTAATAAATTACAAACAAACTAATGATTTAAGCGAGTCGTCAAATACACGTCCAACGAGATTAATGATCAGAATCTGAAACTTTGTGATATGAAACTATAAATAAAAATGAACTTAATGCCGCTGGAATCAATCCAAACGGATGAGTAGAAATCTAATTACGAGAAGAAAAGTCGAGTCGAGTCTGACCAGAATCGGAGAAGTCATGTTGATTTTAATGTTTAAACGAGTCGAGTCTGACCAGAATCTGAACTTCGAATCGGGAGTCAGGTTTTGGTCAGAACCCTTAAAATTTAATTATGAGAAGAAAAGTCTTCTGGACCGAACATTGAATCCGACCAGAAGTATGAGAAAACGAGAAGTCAAAGTTGTTGACTGTTTTACCCTTTATCGGGTTTTAAAGCAATTGACCAGTCAATACCCTTCAATCTCAGAAATTGATTGAAGATTATTGACTAGGGAAACTTACCCGGAAAGTGAAAGGATCAAGAGATATAACGAGTCAAAGATCAACGTATAAGCAAAGTCAAACGTCAAGGCTTGTCTTTAACGGATTTGCAAAAACCGAAGGGTTTGAGAATGAGCAGAGGTAGGTGACGGCTGGAGGAGATGTAGTAGGGTTAGGTTAAGGTTTACAGTAGGGAATTATGATGTGTTTATATAAGAATAGCTAAAATGAACAAAATATGGGCTTTTTGGCCCGTTTAAGCAAGTATATGCGATTTAAGGAAAGAATCTTCGATTTATTCACAAAGATCTGATCTTGGTCAAAGGAAAACAAATTAGGAATGGTATTTTAGTTGTATGATGTTTACTTGGACCTTAATTCACTCTAACATGCCAAAAATAAACGATTTTATACCTTAAACGAACTAGAAAACGAACTAAGGCTTAAACGATCTGTGCAGGTACCCCGTCGCGCCGCGCAGCCACCTAGGGTGGTCCCGTCGTACAGCACCCAGGGCCACAATGGGGAAAGTTTCAGTTTTTGCATTTTTAGTCCCTGTAGTTTGATATTTGGTCCATTATTGAACTTTTTATGTTTTAAATAAGGATTTAGACATTATATAAAGTATGAGGGGTATAAATTGAACATTTGAAAATTAAATATATTAATTTTGTTTAATAATGAAAATCTAAATTATTCCCGGTCGGTTTAAACATAAACGAAAAATCCGAGATGTTACAAAAACCTCCAAAATTCATGACTTTAGAAGATAATTTTGCCCACTTCAAATGGAGGTTCATGAATTTTATCTCGTTGACTAATTCGGACTTAATGAGATGCTTTGTACAAGGTCCTCATGTTCCCATGACCGTCACTCAGGCCGGGGAACAACTAAAAACTCCTGAAAATTATGATGAAAATGATAGGACCTTGGTGGAGCAGGATAAGAAGGCATATCTTACTTTAACATTCTGTCTTTCAAATGAGTTTACTGATACCCTACAAGAACATACAACTGCCAAGGGTTTGTGGGATGCTCTTGTTGAGAAGGTGGAGGGAAATACTGAAATTAGGGAAAACAAGAAAGCCCTATTGAAAGAAGAATTCAACATGTTCAATCATGTCAAGGTGAAAATGTTTTGGATTTGGTGAAGGGGTTTGAGAAGTTAATGGTTAGAGTCAGAGCCGCAAGTGTCAACATCACCAACTCTGAAGTCAATCACAATTTGATAAACTCTCTGCCATACATCTGGAGTACCAACACAATTACAATCAAGAGAACCACAAATTTGAATGCCATGACAAACTCCGATTTGATCTCAACCATCAAGTCATTTGAAATGGACGAGCAGATGAGAATGAACAATCATCTGAGTTCTCTGAATCAAGCTGGGATGAGTAGTGCATCAACAATTCCAACCGCTTTCATAAGCAAAACCCAGCAAAATGTGTACCCCGTTAACACTTCAAAATACTCTTCAAGGGTGTGTGTTCCTCCACAAACCACTACCTTTATCTCAACGGGAAATCAATCTGGATCATCTGAGTCTAGCTCATTTCAGAAAGCAGTCGATAGTGCTGTTTAGCAAGCTTTGAAGGCCCACGGAATTTCATCATCTTCAAAACCTCAACCTAGCTAACCTTCAAGCTATTGTAAAGCACTGTCGTTGTTGAATGATTCAAATGTTTCAATAGTTCATGCTTTTCTATCAAGTCATGAAGAATTGTTGCAGGGAAATCTATTGCCACCACAATTTGAGATTGGGGATATGAGAGATATTAATCAAAAGGATCTTGACAAGATGGATATCAAGTATCAAACGGCAATGGTCGTGCAAAGAGCTACAAACTTCATGAAGATGTATGGGAAAGATAGCTTCAAGGATTCTGACAGAAAAAGGATCGGGTTTGACAAGTCAAAGCTACGATGTTACAACTGCGGTGAGATGGGTCACTTTTCACGAGAATGCACGAATCCATCAAAGCCAGCAAATGATATTCGTGTGACTGAGGTGACTGAAGAGGAAAACATCAAAGCTGCCAGAAAGAAGCATGAGGTGAGTAAGCCAAGCAACTCAGCTCCAAGAATTGGTAATCATCCACGCAAGGGCAATTCAAGTTCAAACACAAGGGCTCTTGTCTCCCAAACGGAGGTCCAAACTGGCATGGATTGGGATGATCAATTTCAAGAGCTGCAGAATCCTCTCAACATGGCAGACATGGCTTTCACCTCAAACATTGAAGCATCCTCATCCACATCTGCAAGTTCTGATAAATCACCCATTGATGAGTTAAATCACAATCTTTGCACTCAAGATTGCATAAATAAGGTTACGTATTATAGATATCTTCAGGACGAAGTTTTGAAAGAAAATGCAAAACTTCGTCAATTAAATGCTGAATATGTTAAAACCGACAAGATTTATGTTGAAAAGATAAAAACTCACCATGATGATGTAGAAAATCTTAAACTTAAAAATTTTGTTAAGGAGAAAGATGTCATCTATTATAAAAATATAATTAATGAGTTGAAAGATGAAATTGAAAAGTTGAAACTTGATGCTTCTGATAAAAGAGAAAAAGAAAAACAAGTAGAGAGATTTGAAGCATCATCTGAGCAATTGGATGATATTATCGTCGCACAAAGAAGTACTAAAGTTAAATCGGGGCTAGGTTATGATTATTCAGCGGTGCCTCCACCCATGAATGATAATTACACTAGCCTGCCTCACTTTAGCTATAATACTCCTCCTGATGAAGAGATGGCTTATGGGATTGGTAAGGTACCAAAACCAGTGAAATTTGTTCTTGCTGCCTATCCATCAAATGCTCCAATTCCATCATCTGATAAGTCTAACGTCAACGTGTCTTGTGTAGCAGGTGATGTAAGTGGTGATTGTGGGAAGGTTAACCAGGGTTGTAAGCCAAAAGGAGAGTTAGAACCCCGTTTTGAATCTTGTGTGGGTCTAACAAAAACGATTAACAATCCTGTCTGTAATAAAGTGTGTGAGTCAATGTTAGTATAACAAACCATAATAAAGAATAAACTAATCAAAGAAAGAAATGAAGAAATGAGTAAGAAAAGAGAAGAAGTAAAATGAAGAATGGAAAATGTAAAGGAAAATTCCATCACACATTGGTGGAGGGAAGAAAATGGAAGGCTTCCACCATGGTATAAATAAGATTTCTAACTCTTGTCCCACATCGCTAGATTACAAAACTTGTAAGCTCTTTATAAGGAAGAGAGTTCACATGATAATATTCTTATGTGCCAAATCACACCCAGTAGTCCTAACGAAGGGTGCGAAGCACCCGACGGGCACGGGCACGGGCTTGGGCGCAATGTGGCGCTTTGATGGCGCACTTCACACGCTCGCATCGCCGCTTAAGGGCCGCCTTAGTGTTTTTGCATCTTCGCGATACGCGAAGAAGTATGCTTAAGCTTCTTCGCGATACACGAAGATGTGACGTGAAAGCTACGCAACATTGACACGTGTCACGCCACGTGGCATAGCTAGGGCTGACTCGGAAACCCTACTACAACTTCGCGATACGCGAAGATTTCCTTCGCGATACGCGAAGATGCTCAAATTAAAGCATAAATAGGGCAGCAATCTGGAATTCACAAACTCATCCCAAAAACTCATACTTTCTCTCGTATTTCTTATATATAAGCTAGTATTATACCAAGTAATTGTAACGGTACCTCTTCGATTGAAAGGAACTTTTATAACATGAATCCAAAAGCTCTACCAAACCAAGGTATGACATTGTGCTATCGTGTAAAGTTTCATGTGTCGTGATTATCGTTATGATTATGGGTTTATACTAATAGAAATATACTACATTGTGTTTAATCTAGGTGCTTAACACCAAAAGGCTTGTTAAATATAAACTTGCAAGGTGAGACATTCGAGTTTTTGCACAACTCACATTTGCGTGAGACAACTGATTTTCCAATGCTGTCATGATGCTTTTTTAAATCCATTAAACTCATGACAGATAGTCCAAATATTTTCAAACGATTTTAAATACATTACAGTGATTAAGTTTCTGTAGACTTACGGGATGGTTACTACTGGTATTGTGGGGTTTTGTATACAAGGCTTGCCTACTGGGCTATTACACGCTACTTATTGGACAAGTGTTAGCCAATAAGTAATATGACCACAGTCACAGATACGGTCGAGTGACAAGTACCTTTCGGTAATTTGTAAGCAGGCAGATGTAAAAACATCTTAATGTTGTAACTGTAAAATGTGTCATTTATAAATGAATGTGCTCACCAGTATTTCCTGCTGATCAAATATTTTTAAACATGTTTCAGGTGACTTGTTAGAGACAAAGGAATGATGCCTGCGGGCTTCCAACTTAAATAAGTGGCTTGTCACTAGAATAAAGAAACGTGTTTTGTAAATTATGATTGTATAAAAATTTTGTTTGTATAAAAATGGGTTTTTATCCCAGTTTATGAAATAAGAATTATGGTGTTTTTATAACTCTGATTAATTTTCTTAACTACGGTTCTGATGAAATATTCCGCTGCAAATTATTTTAATAAACATCGATACCATCACTCAGCGTTCACGACTCCCCTCCCGGGGTATAGGGGTCGGGGCTGTGACAGCTAGGAAGCTTAATGTCAGGATCAAAAGCTGTATTTTGTGAAACTTCCAGTGATGACAATTGTATAAATATTTGAAATGAAAGTGAATGTTCTTCATCTGATTCTGAATGTGAAACTGTTTTTTATGAAACAATCGAAGCAAAGGTGGATGAACAGAAAAGTCCTAGCTGCTCATCAACTGATCATCATTTTGATAACTTAACTAAAGAGAAATCCAGTTTTGAAAATGAAAAATCAAACACTTCCTGTAAATATGTGCCGCCAAAGAAAACTTCATTTTCTCAAAATACTTTATATAATAACAGTTCTCAACATAATGATTAGTTAGATAGTGCTTATTACTATTCTCAACAAAAACCGAGCCATTCAAATTATTTTGCTTCAACATTTTCAAATGTTCATCATTATCAGACAGATAAAGGTTACAAACAAGTTAACCCTACTACATCACCCTATCCCACATATCTCAGTGATCAATACATCTATAATTGCAATCAGAGAAAATGTTGCTTTGTTTGTGGAAATCCTTCTCATCTTGCAAGACATTGCAAGAACTGGCATTAACAACAAAGAGACCTCAACAGCAAGTTTGGTAAGACATTTCCTAAATTTAATGCTCAAACTAAGAAAATGTCTAACCAAACTTACACTTCAGCCAGTGAGACGGATTCAAGACCCAAGAAAAATGACAAACCGAGAAAACCATTTTGGCTAACCCAAAGAGAACGGAAGCGGTTAGCGAAGGGGTCTGAATCTGAAAGGCCCAAGAACCCTTCAAAAGTTTTTAACAAGGCTAACCAAGAAGATTTTGTGGTTAAGCCTAAACCAAAACGAAGACAATCCAGAAAACCATTTCAAAACCGAGGAAATCATAGTTCAAGTTCCTCGAGGGATTGCTCTTCAGATTTTGATTCACCAAAAGATTTCGTTTTTAGAAATCATAAAATTAAACTTGGTGATTTTGTGTTTAATTTTCCCGAGACAAGTGCTTCTTGGGAAACCCTCCACTAACTGGTTGTTCGTGTGTGTAGGGTCAGCCAGGACGGCCTGTCAACAGTATTTGTTACTTGGACGGTGGCTGCACCCGACACATGACAGGAGACGAGTCCTTGTTGTTCGACATCAAACCATTCGACGGTGGACATGTTTCCTTTGCCGGTGACATTGGAGGAGAAATAACCAAACAAGGGAAGGTCTCGAATGGTACTTTGACATTCGATGAAGTCAATATGGTGGAACAGCTCAACCATAACCTGCTCATCGTGTCTCAAATCTGTGATAAGAAATTCTCAACCCTATTTACTTAAAATGAATGTCTTATTTTGAAACCAGGTTTTAAAGTCCCTGAAGAGAGGATCATGTTGCGTACTCCGAGGAACAATGATGCCTACATTCTGGACATGAGAAGCAATTATTCCATGCGTTCTGCTTCTTGCTTGATGTCCAAGGCCTCGGAGAATGATTCATCTTTATGGCATCGACGTTTAGGTCATGTCAACTTTAAGAACTTGAATAAGTTGGTTAAAGGTGACCATGTGAGGGGCTTACCCGTAAAATCTTTCCATTGTGCTGAAAAATGTATATCTTGCTCAAAATGCAAACAACACAAACTCCCTCACAGACCCAAGACCGTCAATTCCATAACTTCCACTCTCGAGCTGTTGCACATGGACCTTTTTGGTCCAATTCAACCAATGGAAATAGGTCGAAAAGCCGATTGTCTGGTTATTACTGACGATTTCTCGCATTTCAGTTTGACATTTCTGCTAGGGCACAAGGACGAGACATCACAGTTTCTGCTCAGGTTTATTGTGTTGGTTGAAAATCAAACGGACAAGAAAGTAAAATGTATCAGGAGTGACAATGGTACGGAATTCTGCGACCAAGTGGTAAATGAATTCTGTCAAAACAAGGGAATTCTTCATCAACTCAGCGCACCTTACACTCCAGAACAAAATGGGGTGGCTGAAAGAAGAAACCGTACGTTGGTGGAAGCTGTTAGAACAATGCTGTCATATTCCAAACTGCCTTTGATTTTCTGGGGTGAAGCTATCAACGTTGCATGTTTTACCCAGAATCGTGTGCTTCTGAACAAAAGATTGAACAAGACTCCGTACGAAGTCTTCTATGGAACGAAGCCAAGGGTAAATTTCTTCAGAACGTTTGGATGTCCCTGTACCATACTCCAAACCAATGTTGGAACAACCTCCAAGTTTGCTGAAAAGACGGATGAGTGCTATTTTGTTGGTTATGTTGCCGACAAATGTGCTTATCGGGTATACAACAAGAAAACCAGAGTGATCTTCTTTCAATATTGACTGGCAAGAATTGAACCCTACCGATGCACACAATGGTCCAGACTGGATGTTTGATTATGAAAGTTTGTTCAAAAAGTTTCGTGGAATGTATATGACACCCGTTGTACCAACGATTTCCCCTGTTGTTTCTGCTCCTGATCAACCTGCTGATGATCAATCTGTTTTGATGCATGCTGTATTGAGACTTGGAGATGTTAATATAGCTGCTCCTACACCCGTACTTAATGTACAACCCGTGGCAAATCAACTAGCCCCAGTAAATGATGTGCAGCCCTTTGCCGACACCACTGAAATACACGTTGTTGAAGACATCTCTGATTCAGATTCTGATTCATATATGTCAGCCAACAATGATGAAAATGTTCAAGCCGAACAAGCAGAGCCACCTCCCGCAGAACCAAGTGTGGTGGAATCTGTTCCCACACCTCCCTCAGAAGAAGAAAATCAAGGTCCTGCAATGGAGGTCGATGAATCAAATGTGCAGGTTGATCCATGTGCTGATAACACCAAGACAATCTCTGTTTCGGCCGTTGCTGTCCCATTTTATGACAACCTATGGGAAGGTCCCATTGCACCAGAACACTTGGTCGATCAAGAAGAAGGTGAAATGAATCCTCAACCAAGTGCTTCTGTCCCCGCGACCACTATTTTTCATCCCATAGAGAGCTTGACCATTCAGCTTGAGGCAACACCAGTTGAGCATGTCGACCAAATTCCACAGCTACCAATTCATCGTCGACATCCAACTGAGAACATCATTGGAGATCCGTCTGCTAGCATCCAAACACACAGTACTTCTGGTAACATTAACAGATGTCTTTTTGCTTGTTTTATTTCACAGGTGGAACCCAAGGATTACAAGGTTGCACTGAAAGAGAACTCCTGGGTTGAAGCCATGTAAGAAGAGCTGTTACAGTTCAAGAAGCTGAATGTTTGGAGGCTAGTGAAGAAACCAGAAAATGAGAAGCCTATCGGAACGAAATGGGTGTTCCGAAATAAGAAATATGACAAGGGGTGATCATTAGAAACAAAGTCCGGCTTGTTGTGCAAGGCTTTTGGCAACATGAAGGTCTTGATTACGATGAAGTCTATGCACCGGTAGCCAGATTAGAAGCAATTCGTATCTTTCTGGCATACGCCTCGTACATGAACTTCAAAGTGTATCAAATGGATGTGAAGACTGTTTTCTTGTACGGGAAAGTGAAAGAAGAGATCTACGTCAGTCAACCTCCAGGTTTTGAAGATCCAAGTCATCCTGATCACGTTTACCGACTTGACAAAGCACTTTATGGTCTTCACCAAGCACCTCGTGCATGGTATGCCACACTGGCCGATCATTTAGTGAAGAATGGATACAAAAGAGGAATCGTCGATCAAACTTTCTTTGTCAAGAAGGTCAAGGGTGATATGATTCTGGTACAAGTTTATGTTGATGACATCATCTTCGGGTCCACGAATGAGAATCTGTGAAAGGAGTACTCTGAGGTTATGCAACAGCGATTTGAAATGAGTTCCTTAGGGGAGATGACTTTCTTCCTGGGCTTACAAGTTGAGCAAAAGAAGGACGGGACTTTAATACACCAAGAGAAGTACGTTCACGACATTGTTCAGAAGTTTGGATTCAAGGACTCAGCTTCTTTCATGACACCAATCGCTACGCGACCTGTTCTCGCTCCTGATCCATCGGGAAAACCAGTCGATCAACACCTTTACAGGTCAATGATTGGTTCCCTGATGTATCTCACTTCAAGCAGATTGAGCATTATGTTCCCTATTTGTCAGTGTGCCAGATATCAGTCTGACCCGAGAGAATCCCACATGACGGCTGTCAAGCGTATTTTCCGATACTTGAAGGGTAGACCACGTTTGGGTCTTTGGTATCCAAAGGAATCTCCCTTGGAGCTTCATGCTTACACCGACAGTGATTATGGGGGATGCAACTTGGACAGAAAATCTACATCAGGTGGATCTCGTGGCAATGCAAGAAACAAGTCACTGTATCCACGTCCACAGTAGAGACCGAGTACATTGCCGCATCCAGGTGTTGTTCTCAAGTGATATGGATCCAGCATCAGCTGCTGGATTACGGTTTGAATTTCTATGAAACCACGATCAAATGTGATAATGAGGCGTCCGTTGCTATTGTTAAAAACCCGGTCCAGCACTCAAAGACTAAGCACATCGACATCCGAATACACTTTATACGTGATTGTTTTGATCGTAAGCTTGTCGATATAAAAAGGTCTCACTCCGACTATAACTTTGCAGATCTCTTTACCAAAGCTTTTAGTCGTACCCGATTTTTGTTTCTCGTTGAGTCATTGGGCATGATTTCCTTTGAGTAAATTTTATCTTTTAGGTTTTAAAATAGTAAATATTTTTCAAATATGTCACAATTTTAGAGGGAGAAAATGAGTTAACTTTAACTCACCAAAAAGATTTTAAATTTACCTTTAGTAAAACAAAATTCAAGTCACTTGACTTAACAAAAAGATTTTAATTTTTATATCTAATATTTATTTCATCTTTACTCCTATTTAAGAAAATCCTAAGAAAACTCTAAAAGTATTGTCCCGTCTAGAGGGAGCTCCTTTGTAAAGGGAGTCGGCAAATTTTAAAAAATTTCAATTAAGAACTTGATCCGACCATATGGAAAGTGATAGTACATTGGTATGTATTGATCCTAGCACGTCAAAAGAGTATAACAAAAGGCTACAAAGTCATTCATTGATGTGTAGATAGGCTTGACAAACAAGTAAGTGTCGGGAGATATAAACTTAAACTATTGCCGTTGCTAGTGGCTATACGTTTAAGAAGCGGTTGCATGATTCTGAGAAGTCATATCAATGAAGGATTAAATGTAATTACACATGTCATACCCAAGCCTCTATTTACCTGATCACAGTTGTCTTCTGAAATAAGTGTCAATTTTTAATTTCTATTGAGTCAAGAAAATAGTCAAGTAAAGCATCAAAGAAAAACAAAAGAGTTACAAAAGCAAAAGAAAACGAGTCAGAAAGAGAGTCAGCCCTAGGAAATTTAACTTCTGCTTTATTTCTTCATTTATTTTCGACTCAAGCCTTGGACTTTCTACATTTGTAGTCATACAAGATCTGATCGTTAAGGCCCTGAGTCTTCTGCTTTGTTTTATTTTCTTTCTTTTGTTCAAGCCTTGGACTTTCTCTGCGTGATAATATGGTATTATCCGACCTGATTGTTATAGCCTGAATTTCTTCTTTATTTTAATCTTTCTAGATCGATTCAAGTGTACAAAGAGTTAAATGTACAAAGACAAAGTGTCTAGTGTGTTAATAAGAATACTGTGATCAACTAAGAAAGGTTTAAGTCAAGTTGAGGTGTAGAGGTGCACAAATCGGTTTTTTTTGGCCCGGAAAAAAACCGGTTCGGTTAATAACCGGACCGGTTAATAACCGGTTTTTGTATCTCAAAACCCTAACCGGTCTAACCGGTTAGGACCGGTTTAGAAACCGGTTAGAACCGGTTAATAAACCGGTTTTTTAATAACCGGTTTTTAGGTTAACCGGTTTTTTTTTTTTTTTTTTAAATAACCATTATTTTTTCACAGTATAAACAAACCGGTAACTACAAGGCAAAACGGACTGACTCCATTCTTTGCTTTCGTTGTTAGGGTTCTTTGCTTGGAAGATTAAAAACACATAACTTTCATTTATAGCTTTTACATTAAAAATACAAACATTAAATCGTTATCGCATATTCGTAACTCAAAAATACAAACATTAAAGAATGCTTAGACACGATTACATTAACAACTTGCTGTTTCTTACTCATTATTTGCCTCCATGTTTGCTGTTTCTTTAACTAATTTTCTTCGCTACCCGATCCCGAGCTATTCCTTAGGTAATCGTCGTACGCGAATTCTTCATCGGTCATTGGTTGAGTGTGTCCTTGATTGACCTCGTCTTCATACAAGCCCGCCTCATACTCCATTTCCCCCTCGAGTGAGCGTTGATGTTGTGCCCTATCTAAAGAGTCCAAGTAATCCTTGTAGCAAATCGACATCTCTACAGCTGGTGGAGTGAGTCGAGTCCTCCTAATCGATATAACCCTGCCAGAAACAGAAAAGGCAGACTCCGAAGCTACCGTGGAAGCTTGGACCGTTAGTAAATCTTTGGCCATGGCGGCGAGGATCGGAAACTCATCCTCCTTACCTCTCCACCAAGCCAGCAAATCAAGACTTATAAATTCATCCGGAGTCATGTGTTTCACAAAGTTGGTACCACCATACCTTCCAAGTTCACTGCTTGGGGTGTTTACCTTTTGACATTTACCGGCGTCTTCCCAAATCATGTAGTACATCCCCATTTCAAGGTCGGTTTGGGATTGGGATTGGGCAACAGCTCTTAACGAGTCATGAATTTGGGAAGACGACCCGTATTTTGTGAGGTAAACATCATACATGTTTGACAAAGTGGTGTTGAAAGCATTCTTTAAAGTTTGGCTATAATAGGGGTTTTGATCGTCGTTTAACTCTAGCTCATCACAAATTTTTTCTATTAAAGCTTCAACACCACCAACATTGATGCAAGGGTTTAACGCAGCAGCACATGTCAAAACAGCGGGTAGTTCTTGAAAATATTTTCAAAATTTTTCTTTCATTTTTACACCTATATCAAAATAAGGTGCACCCCTACAATGAAGTTTACTCAACTTTGTGCACATGACAGCAATTTTTGGTAAAGCAATGGGGCTTGTTGGATAGTAAACCCCGGATAAACTAGTTGTGCAAGATTTAAAAATTTGAAGGACCTCCGTAACGATCTCAATCAATAACCAGTTTCTAGGATCGTACGGTGCACATTTAACCCTACTTGACAAAATTTGATGAAACGCAATTAATGATTCTTTTTGTTGGCTGGCTTTCTCAAACATATCACAAGTCGAGTTCCATCTTGTTGGACAATCCCAATTTGGCCCCAACCATTGACAATTAGCTTCTACACAAAATTTTTTGTATCTTGAAAATGTTTTATTGTTGCTAAAAACATCTCGTAACATTCTTTTAAAATTGTTTCTTTGCGTTTCGATCACGTTTAACCCATCTTGCACGGCCAAGTTGATAATATGTGCAATGCATCGGCTATGAAAAAACGCTCCATCACAAATAGGTTTATACTTTAATTTTAAATGGCCAACCGCGGCCGTATTGTTGGACGCGTTATCAAACGAAATTGAAAAGATTTTATGTTCAATCTTGTATTGTCGAATGACTTTATCCAAGAGTTTAAAAATATTTCTACCCGTGTGCGGGTAATCAAACAATTGAAATGCAACGGTTCGTTTCATCATTTGCCACGACTCGGGGTCAACCCAATGAGCCGTCACACAAATGTATGAGTCGGGCGAACCATTAGGTACCGACCACACATCCGTTGTTAAGTTTACACCAGTTTGTAAGTTTGAAAAGTATGAAATTAGTTCGGATTTAGCGTTTTTCCATGCTTTAAGACAATCTCTTCTAAGGGTCGAACGACTTACGTGTTGGTAGCGTGGTTGAACATACTTTTGCATCATCTCCGTGAATTGAGGGTTGTCGAAGTGGTTGAAAGGAAGTGTTTGTTGAATCACAAAGTTTGAAAACTTTTGACGTATCGCTTCAAGGTCGTACGTAAACACCGTTCCTTGATTCGTCATCTCCGGCTGCGAACTACTTCCCGATTCGTCCTTCAAGGCCTTGCAAAAGGGCCTTTGTACATGCGCTTTTAAAGTGGAGTTTGCATCTTTGCCATAAAACTTCAAACAATGTTTGCATCGAGCTTTTTGGCTACCGTTAGACATTTCGCATAGGTCGAAATGTTGCCAAACATCTTGGTTTCGTTTCGTGGGGATGACCCGAACGACCGTTTCTCCCGTGTTCGAGGCACCCATGTTGACGGATGAAGCAGCACTTTGGGAGGCCATGATAATCGACTACGAAATAAGAGCGTATGGAGTGGTAATGTGGTATAATTGAGCGTGAGATAACAAAATAATCGCGTATGAAATAAACGTTTAGAGCGTTTGGAGTTGTATAATCGAGTGTGATCTAACCAATACCCAACCTAAACTATATATAGATGTTTGTAGGGGTAAAATGGTAAAAAAAAAAAACGGTCAAAAAAAAAACGGCCATATAGCCGTTACAACGTTCAAAAACCGGTTTTTAACCGGTTAACCGGTTATGGAAAAACCGGTTTTTCCACAACGGTCAAAAACCGGTTTATAAAAAAACCGGTTAACCGGTTTTTTTATAACCGGTTATTAAAAAAAACCGGTTTTTTTAATAACCGGTTCGTTAACCGGTTTTGGCTCTAAAACGTGTAACCGAAATACGAACCGGCGGTTTGTAAACCGGTCAAACCGGTTTTTAAAAAACCGGTTTTCGTAAAAACCGGTTTCCGGTTTAAACCGGCAAACCGGTTCCCGGACCGGTTTTTTTGACCATCTCTATTGAGGTGATATGCTAACATAAATTAAACCCGAGATATGATGGAATCAGTAACATGTCTGATTAAGTGGGGACCACATAAGCACCGTTCCTAATTGAACTTCAAATGTATCACTTTAACACCAAAACATTTGTCAAGTTTAATAAACGGATAATATCTACAGTCAATGATGAGTTTGTGTCACAATGACTTCAAAATGAAAATATGATCTAGGGCTGTGCAAACCAATATGATTTCATGTCGCGATCGTTCTTCAAAATTAATCTAAGAAAAGATCTATGTAGATTAATTCATATTACTCTTAACTTAACAAAAGTTTTTAATTTTCTTTTGTTTTGTTTTTATTTTGTTTTTATTTTTTAAAATATTAAGCACTTGTAAAGTTTAATATTTTTAGTTTTGTTTTTAATTTTTATTTTATTTTATTATGTTTTTATTTTAATTTTTACTTTTTACTTGTTAATTTTTTTTATTTTTATTATCTTTGTTTGTTTTGTTTTTATGCTTTGTTCTGTCAAAGAAATCGTCAGTGCAAACGTTAACAGTCACGGACCAACAAAAGAAAAATCAAATAAATAACCTAGTGCTTGGATTCGGTGGGTAAATGTTTTTCGGGTTTGGAAATGCAAATATTTTTAAAGACCGAGGACTGAGAGTGTATTTTCGGTGAATACTCGCGATGTTTTGATCTTATCGCTAGATAGGCTGACCCTATATAAATGGAAAACCTAAAATATCTTTCACTATTCACCAAAGACTTTCACTTTTCACTCTCTCTCTTCTCTCTCATCTTCAAACTTCAAACCCTAACTTTCTTTCAAATTATCAACGATCCGACCCTTCATTATCAAATATGCCGTTGAATCCAGATCACGCTCCCATGGTATAACAACACAAACATCATCGTTCATCTAGATATTTTTTGTTTCTGGGTTCTCGTGGATCGAGACGGCGGTTCAAATGAACCGTCGGCTAGATCTAAGGCTGGATTTCCTTTGTGTTGAATATCCTTTGAGTACAATCTGTTATTAGAATCATATGTTATGATTATCATCATTATTTGTCAGTTTCAGATTTTTTTTGTGTACAATTTGTAGTTGTAGGGTTTGTTCATGGGTTCTGTGGTTGAATTGACCAAGTAAATCAAAAGTATTCGGGTTCAAACTTTCCAGAAACCCAATTCAGGGCTAGGCGACACCCAAGGAAAGAAAAGGGATGAAAATTGGACAAGTTTAAGTTTTTCGCATGAAATGTGTTTTGCTTCGCATGACCATGTGATGCGAAATTAAGGCCATGCGAAAAACTTACACTTAGAGAATTTTTCGTAAGGTTTGGACTATGGTTACTGGACTGTTTTGAACATAAGGATTATTTGGACTCACAGACTGTTTTGGACCTTATCACTGTACATAGTGGACTTAGTAGATTATTAATTGACCAAAACCAACTTTTTAACTTATTGAAAAAAAATGTACATAATTAGTTAACTGTAAGTAATTAATTACATTAAGTAATATGTATACTTAATGATCTTGTATATATTTATCTTGTTTTGCTCTTATCTAATGATGATTTTCACAATCTTGTGGTATTAATTTTATGGACATAATCAATTTTGTGCTCTCAAGTTACCAAAGACTAAGGCAGATAAAGTATTCACTTCTATGGTCAAGAGGCTTACATAATCACCCCTTGCACATGCTATCTCTGCTGACCCAGCTTTTTATTACAAGTGGGTTTTGGACTTCTGGGCTTTTGCCACAATTGTTGATGATTCTCTATCTTTCACTAGAAAGGTTGCTGGAAATGAGTTGACAATCACGGAAGGGGCTATTAGAAGAGTGTTAAAGATTGCTGATGAGCCCAATTATGCTTATGAAAAGGGTGATAGGAAGATGTTGGAAGATTTTGTGATGAGTATGGGATACGATACTGAATGGAGGAGTTTAGAGAAGAAACATCTACCACCTTACTGGAAATTTCTTTTCCACATAGTGACACACTGCTTTGCAGACATACGTGGAGGGTTTGACAGTATGAGAGTTGATTGGGTTCGTATAATGTTCGCTTTAACGAGAAGGGAGGAGTTCAACTACTCTCGAAGGATATTTCTGTGTATGTTGGGAAACATCAGAAGTGAGGCAACCTGGCTCATGTACCCGAGATTCGTGCAAATGCTGATTGATGATCTGATTCCAGATGTCCTGAAACCAGGATCAAAGAAAGCCAAAGACAAGAAATCCCTTCCAGAGCCCTATCACGTGAATGAGATCAAGACTTCAAATTTTGGTGTGTTGTTGAGCACCAAGGGCAAGGGATACCAGTATATGGTACCAAGACCGGGTCCTAAATTTGGATTGTTTGAGGAAACAGAGCCTGCTGGGGATGAGGCCTTGTCTGAGCCAGAGATTGAAGTGGATGTTGAAAATGAACCCGATTTGTCTGATGAGCCTCTTGAGGACCGCACGAAAGCTAAGCATGATTTAAAGAGAAAGGATACTGAGAAAGGAAAAGTTGTTGTGTTGGAGGAGGAAGAGGAAGACCAGCCGCCTTTGAAGCATATAAGGAAGCTTAGGGACTCCCAGAAATCATCCAAGCTCGTCGTCAAGCTTTCCTCAAAGGGTAAACCCTCTCCCCCACCTATGGTTACCAAAGAAACCTTAGCTCAAGTCCTTAAAGACCTAAATGTATCAAAAATCCAACTTCCAGCCTATAGGAAACCCAAGTCTAGGAAGAAAGCCAAGGCCAAGCCAACCAAAACCTTACTTCATGACTCACCCGACTCATCACCCAAAGCCCTAGAAATTGACCAACCTGTATCCACATTCCTACCCCAAATACCACCCTCACCACCTCAAGACCAATCCACAAGTCCAATCAAACAATCAACCCAAACCGAACCCGAACCTTCCCAAATAACCACACCACCTACACAACCTACCTCAATCTTCACATCCTCTATCTTCAGCTCACCAATCCAAACAACCAGCTTATGGAGCCAAACCGTTATAACCTCCCTAACCCAATCCATAACACCACCTGTAACACAACCAACACCACCTACCACTACAACTTCACCAATTCTTACCCAACCCATCACCCTACCTTTGCAAACAACCTCACCACCCATAATGTCCATCACACCACCATCCACCATCATCTCACCCAAACCCATTGCCCAAGGAAAGTCTTTGACTCCTCCAGTATACGCCGATCCTATCCTCGATAGGATCGTCGCACTAGAGGAATCCAATGCAAAAAGGGCAAAACGAGAACTAGGGCTTCTCCGCTTTATCAAGGACTTGAAAGTAAAGGAGATTGCGGATGAAAAGGAGAAGGCGGAGCTAAAATCAAGGGTACAGGTTCTGGAGGAGGTGAAGGCGGTGAACGAGGCTCAATTGGAAAATCAAAGATTATTGATTAACACGCTTCACACCAGAGTCCAGAATCAACAACTGCTACTGAACAACGAAGCATCTCAAAATGCTAATCTGAGGGCCGAACATTGTTGATAGAATGACCACACTTGAAAGGAACCTACCATCTGCAAGTGCCCTCAGAACAAGTCTAAATAAGAAGATCAGGATGCCACTCAGAAATGGGATGTTGAAAATGAAGCTACAAACTCCAGAGTCACAAGCATAGAGAATCAGCTTACTTCATCCGCTTCCCTCGATACACTCAGAGCTGAGATGGAGGAAATTCAAGCAAAAGTGAAAGAGCATGATCATCTCAATGAGCTTCAGTTGAAAACAAATGAAGAGCTGGTGAGTAAGTATCAGGCGGCCTCAGACCTTATGGGTATTCATGAGGATGACTTTCATGGTCTGGAGGATTGATTTGATAAAGTTTTCAAGAGTTGGAGAAGGTCGGGAGAGACTTCTCAGGCTGGTGGTTCGCAGCCTACCGCAGGTCCGATTGTGGCCTTGCAAGGAGCCCAAGTTGGGGCGTCTGAAGAAGAGGCGACTGTTGGTCGATTAGTACAATAGGGCGGCCAGTCTAGTGGTATTGGTGAAAAAGAAGGTGAAAATGAAGATGTTGATGATGAAAGTGATGATGGTGATGAGGAAGATGATGATGATGATGATGATGATGGTGAAGGTGAAGACGATGACGATGATGACGTTCATGATAGCTTCGATGATGATGACGATGGTGATGATGAGGGTGGGAACGGTGGAGATGGAGAAGCCGGATCAGTAGGAGGTGGAGGTGGAGTTAACACTCAATCACCTCCACACGCTCAATATGAAGTTTAAGACCCTGCTGATCACGACTCGGCCAGCAAAGTCAGGCAACATGACACACAAATTGTTGATATGTATAAAGATTTGTTTCCTGATGATTTTGCAGGTGTTATGGATGACTTTATTGAAGCAGGAAAGAACTTGGGGCAACTTATTGAACCAAATACAGAGGAGGGGGTTGACGATGACTACATCAACTACTCGCCCAATCCTAACACTCCTCCGACTCAAGTCCTACCTACTGTGGTTCCCACAACTGCTCCAACTGCCGACTTGACACACGAACCATCAAAGAGGAAAAGAAAGACGCACATTGTGTCAAGTCGTGCGTGTGCCCACTTGCTCAACTACCCTTATCATGATGATTCGCTAATTATTTATGCAAAGTATGATAAGAGGAATAGCGTTTGGGCCATCAGGAGATACAGCAGCGATCTGATCTATCTTAACCACCACAAGCTGAAGTCGTTACCAGAGCTTGATATCAATTATCTATGAAAAGCTCTAGGTCATGGTGGAGTTGGAAGTACGCTAGAAAGTTGGATCCCTAATTATTTACATCGTCAGTCTAAAGTGAACTACAAAGATTTCAAGTCAAATAAGGGTCGCAAGTACAAGAACCCAAAGGAGATAGACCCAGCTACCGGAGAGCCTCGCACTATGTGGAGATATAGAGCGCCGAAAGACTGTCACGAAATTTATCATGGCGAGCCTTATCTTCCCAACACTCTCCGAGATTTCATTGATTGGGAGTTTGACAATAAAACCGGTGAAGCCGTCATCCATTGCCGTGATATGCATGAGATCAGAGTGTTTGACGAGCATGAGCTTATGGGACTACACATTGAGGATGTAAAGAAGCTCTACAACTCACCACTAGGAACCGTCGAGGATCCAGGTCGTCAGAATACATACCGGATAGTTGAAGCCTTCAACAAGTTCTGCGTAGACTTGTTGAACTTCCACTAACTGAGGGCGAATGTTTGGTCTACGACACCGACGGTTTTCAATACTAAAGACTAGAGGGAGATTGTTAGACCCATTTTGTTTATTTTAGTTTTTTGTACTGTAATTATATGTTTTGGGCTTTAATAGTTCTTTTTGTATGTAATGGCCCAAAGGGGGCATTATGGAAATAAAGTAATCTCTCATGCATGCTCCTCTATAAATAGGGAGCATGCCATGAGAAGAACAACCTTTGCCAAAATTATCTAACTCACACATATCTTTCTTTCTCTCTCGTGTCTCTCTCTAGAACCCGAAATAACATCTCAAGATCCGAGACCGCTTAGATGGCTTAGTGTGATTTCCGCTAGTACTAAGCTCGGTTGATCCAAGATTATTGTTAGATCCACCCGCCACATGACCTACACTATCTTTCTTATGGGATATAATAGACGTTGAGCATTGATTGGGCCTTCTAACATTACTATCTTATAAAAGTATATCAACATTCTTATCATGTTATTAGTTTCTTGAACTAAATGTAAAGCAAAAGGCTACAATGGTTGCAATTCCATTGCATGATTGAACTTAAAGGTGCATGATGTGTGAAGAAATGAATCTTTTGGTCAAATATCAATTGAATCTTTGACCAACGTTGCAATAATACCAAAAACTTTTACATGCATTTGCGTGACTACAACACCAAAAAATTAGGAAAAGAAGAAGTGGAAAAAAGGTGTAGATATAAAGAACCTTTCTTGAAAGAAAAACATCTAAATTTGTGCTTGATTGGGTTTCTTGCTTTCTTAAAACTCGACATCTATGAATTGGTCAATCAGTGACGAAATGAAAAGGAATTACTAGAGTGTGGGACTTCTAGATGACTAGATGTATGAATGATAAAGACGACACGTTATTTGTTGTTTGATGATGCATCAGCATGTGGAGTTTTATCGGTTTCTAGCTTAACCTAATTAACTATCTTAATTAAGTAAACATATAGGCAGGTTAATATAGTCCTCATAATGATTTTAGCAGTATAGGATATGCATGTTCAAGATCTCATATTTGGTCTCAACCTCGTAGTTTACATGATTTCGTCGTAACCCATTGAATGGATCAAGCCAATCAACCCATCCAAACTTTTAACCAAAAGCACGAGGACATGAATGACACAACATCGAAGATATGTGCCTACCCACACACTTACACTTTGTTTCTTGATAAAAAAAAAAAAAGATAAAGGGTTTTGCATGCGACTTTAGTGAAAAATAAATTTCATACTAAAAAACTTTAGTGAAAAAATGATATCTTGTTAAATTATGGTCACAAATTAATAATTGCAGGGTCACAAATTAATAATTGCAGGCAATTATTGCTAGTGTAATTTTATTTAATTTTCTTGAAAATAGATTTGCAACTAGCTAAGAAATTCTACTATATGAAGCAACTATGAACGAGATATCGGCACTTAAAATTGTGTGGTTGAAATGAACATAGTGAGAAAATGAGTGTGATGGTTGGAGATGATTTGCAAGTAGGGGTGTTAATCGGGTCAACTCGATCGGGTTTCGGGTTAATCGGGTCGGGTTAGTCGGGTTGTGAAAAAAATAATCTAACCCGCGACCCGACCCTATTAAGGTTCGGGTGTCGGGTTCGGGTTAATCGGGTTTCGGGTTATTCGGGTCGGGTTAGTCGGGTTAATCGGGTTGCTATATATTTTTAAGTTGATTTTTGTGTTGGTGACCAGTGGACTACAATATTTATCTTATTATTGCATATAGGACTGTAGACAAACCAAACGATTAGGGATGTTCATGGTTCGATATTTCGGTTTGAAACCGTTTAAACCGATCATTTGTTTAGTTTCATGGTCGGGCTTTCTTATTAACTTTTGATCGGTCGGTTTCAAAAATTTCAAACCGTAAAGAACGGTTTGGTTTACGGTTTTAAAATTTTCAAACCGTATAACCATATCAGACCGTAAGCTGAATATACTTTATTTTTTTTAAATATATATATATTATACTATATGCAGTTAATTATTTATATTTTGTGTTAGGCTTAATAAAAGTAAAACTTGGCTTTAGCTATGACTATTAACTTGCTTAAACTGTACTACTATAATGAGGTGTGTTTATGGTATTAAAATTTCCAATTCCGTTTGTTATTTCATTTCAGATTAAGATTGAAGCCGATTTGTTGCATATCTATTATTAGTAGATCTAGTTGATTGTTGTTAATTTTTAAGAACCTTACACATGTTCACCTTAGACAACACCTCAAAACTTGAGCAGATCCTTTGTAGCATGATGGTATGCAATAAAGGAATTTTTGTAACTAATATAATTTGTTTCGTACCTTTTTTATATATATACCCAAACCGTGAAACCAAACGGTTAGTAACGGTTCAGTTTGGTTCGGTTTCCTATCTTAACGGTTCAGTTTTTGTTTTTTATTAACGTTTGGCTCACGGTTTGTCCTAAAAACCGTTAAAACCGAACCGTGAACACCCTTACAAACGATCACGTATAAGGGCATGTTTGTCTTCGTTCATTTAACTTTAAACGAACACGAACACTTAATCGAACAAATATTTGTGTTCATGTTCGTTCGTTTAAAAAATGAGCATGTTCATGTTCGTTTATATTCATTCATTTAAAATCTAAATGAACAGTTCATGAACATAAATGAACGTAAATGAACATATATGTACATGCGTAAATGAACACAAACAAACATAAACGAACACAAATGAACATACTTAAATAAACACAAACAAACACCACTAATCGGGTTATTCGGGTTAACCCGAAACCCGATTTTTTTCCAAAAACGAACCCGAAACCCGACCCTATTAACAATTCGGGTTATTCGGGTCAACCCGAATAACCCGATTAATATTTTGTGACCATGTTTAACCCGACCCTAATAAGCTTATTAGGGTTCGGGTCGGGTTAATCGGGTTCGGGTATTTTGAACACCCCTATTTGCAAGCGTACTTTTAGTTATGCTCTTGTTAAATTCTGCATACATGCAAATATGCAATATAATTCAACGAGTGCAAATATAATCAGCTGGAGAATTAAGTCACTAACTGTAAGGGCAAATAATGTTTAATGAACACAAACCTTTCTACACCATATAATTTAACGAGTGTTTGGTAGAAGATAAACCATGAAACCATATTGGAGCTAAACTGCTAGTAACGGTTTGCTTTTATTTTCAATGGTTTGGTTTTCGAAGGTAAAAAACTTTTACTAACGGTTTGACCTAAAAATCAGACCATGAATTCCCTAGTATATGCTACATATACGCCACATAAACAAAAAATATATGTTTATAAGTTATGTCACATTTTTGTTCATATTTAAAATGTTAAGGGACTTTAAGGTGCATGTTGAATGACTTTTGTGAGAAAAAAAAAAGTATATTGGTTTTTTATTGTATGTGGTTAGGGGTGTTCATTAAATCGAATAACGAATTTTCAAGTTAAATCGAATCGAATAATTCTAATAATTATTTTTTTTTTGCAAGTATTCGTATTTGATTAAAAGTTGAACTATTCGATTCGCATTATATGCCAAATTCGAAATTCGATTCGAATTCGTATTCGAATCAAATTTGAATAAGTCCGATTTGAATTCGAATAAATTTGATCTGATTCAAGTTAACCTATGCCATAATCAAAATTACAAAACAAACATATAAATTTAAAGTAGCTACAATACCACATGCCCAGATGGTAATAAGTTCAAAACTAAAGTACAAATATTCTAAAATTTATAACATTCAAAATGAGTAATCAATAACACCCATAATAGTATGGGCTAAGAAACAATAATATGGCATACTGGGTTTAATTAATTTGTAATGGACATTTATTATTTATGAATATAACACAAATTAAAAAATAATTATATATATATTGAATTCGAATTTCGAATCGAATAATAAACATAAATTCGTATTTGATTTATTTACTCAAACACGAGTCGAATCGAATCAAATTCGAATTTTTTAAAAACAAATTCGAATCGAATCAAATTTCGAATGTTTCAAATGCGAATCAAAATTTGAACACCCCTATATGTGGCTCTATGCCTTACTTGAAAATGATTAGAATTAAATGATTAATTTTTCCTAAAAAAAACAAAGAAAGAAAGAAAGGAGGATGAACAACATTTGTTCGCGTATCTCTCCCAAAGCCAAGGAGGCACTCAAAACGTCCCCATAGTTAATTTGATCAATGAAGATATTTGGCCAGTATGTTGCTAACGATTTCGGCACGATTTATTGGAGCAGACTTTAGCTTGTTGGTTGCTACAAAGCTTGCAAATGAGGTCGACATGATAGGATCTTAAGGTGCTAGTAATTGGTGGATGATTAGATACCCATTGGCTATTTGTTCACCCCTCTTGTGAGTATGCTCAAGTACTCGATCATGTTTCTTCACATGCTAGTTGCCAGTTACCTTCTTTGTGAACGGAAAATCTATCATACTCCTACTCCTACAGTACTACTCCGAACTAATTTCCACTATTTAGGGTTTCCAAGAAAACGGAAGTGCCCATGTATAAATGAATCTAAGGTTTAAAGAAAATAAAAGAATTTGTCTTTGAACAAACTTTCTTTTATAACCATGAAAGCCATTACCAGATCTTGGAGTTTCAAGAAAATAACAATTGTTTTGTCTAATCTTACATGTAAGGACTCAATTCACAACGTCGCTGTAGAAACATGAAATGAATCTGACCTGATCCATGACGATGTTCCCCGGTCTTCGAGATGAACGAACCACGACTCGATCTTCTTCTCCGGTAGCTTAAGATCTGCAATGGTTTTTGGGAGTGTGGAGGTGACTGCTAAAAAATTCAAGGATCTATTGTTTACAGACACAAAAATGGTTATGGTGGTGGCTCTTATTGAGAACAACCAACCCTTAATAAGGAGGTGGAGACTTCCTTATATAGGGAGCCTCATGGCCACCATCATGGTGCCCTAATGGGCCTAGCCCAGTTAGGGTTACCTCCACAAGACCCCCTCAGCCCAATAATATTGTATTAGTCCATATAATAAAATAAGCCAGACATAATAAATTAAGGTCGTAAGCCGGGTTTAGTACCATACCCCTACAAGCCCCCCAAGTCCAGTGTTGCTCCTAGGCGTGCAAGCGTTTAGGTGGAGCGCTGGACTTCATAAGGTGTGTTAGGATATGAGGCGGTTTTTTCCTCTTTCTTCGGCCTTGTCTTTATTGTCTTTGAGTTTTGAGAGGTTTCCTCCATGATGGTGACATGTTGTGATCCTTATGATAATAATGGTGCACTGGCATGAATAAGATATAGCACGCATTAAAACAGTAGTGGCGCGGGGCCTGATAAAAGATAGAGTGCGCATCTCAATAATAATGTAATGCAACTTGCGCGCGAGGCAGCTTACGAGCTATAAAAATAATGAAGCTTGCGCGCGAGGCGACTTACGAGCTATAAAATAACAAAGCATGCGCGAGTTGCGGCTTACGAGCTATAATATGATGATAATGACTGGCCCACAAGGGCCTCTTCTACGCAGGATGACTATCCCGGCTTGTCTTCAAAATAATAATGGAGGCACAAACGGCCAGATAATAATAATAATGTCATATGTGCTTGTGCGACTCGTAGCCGAACCTGCAAAAACATATCAACTAAAAGTGGATGTATTACAAGGTTCCCATTCTCGGGCAAATTATGAGGTGTGCCCAACCTACGTTGGCGCGTGGCCGTTTGGGATATTATAAGGCTCCCGACCTTTATGTTTGGCGCGTGGCCATGTGGAATATTATTAGGCTCCCGACCTTTATGTTTGGCGCGTGGCCATGTGGGATATTATTAGGCTCCCGACCTTTATGTTTGGCGCGTGGCCATGTGGGATATTATTGGGCTCCCGACCTTTATGTTTGGCGCGTGGCCGTTTGGGATATTATTGGGCTCCCGACCTTTATGTTTGGCGCGTGGCCGTTTGGGATATTATTGGGCTCCCGACCTTTATGTTTGGCGCGTGGCCGTTTGGGATATTATTAGGCTCCCGACCTTTATGTTTGGCGCGTGGCCGTTTGGGATATTATTAGGCTCCCGACCTTTATGTTTGGCGCGTGGCCATGTGGGATATTATTAGGCTCCCGACCTTTATGTTTGGCGCGTGGCCATGTGGGATATTATTAGGCTCTCGACCTATATGTTTGGCGCGTGGCCGTTTGGGATATTATTAGGCTCCCGACCTTTATGTTTGGCGCGTGGCCGTTTGGGATATTATTAGGCTCCCGACCTTTATGTTTGGCGCGTGGCCGTTTGGGATATTATTAGGCTCCCGACCTTTATGTTTGGCGCGTGGCCGTTTGGGATATTATTAGGCTAACATACGTTATGTGAGAGCTTTCGGTGCATGTATGGTGAAGGGTTGAGCGCGCATTCATGGCGGAGGGTTGAGCGCGCATGCATGGCGGGGAGTTGAGCGCGCATGCAAGGCGAGGGGTTGAGCGCGCATGCATGGCGGGAGTTGAGCGCGCATGCATGGCGGGAGTTGAGCGCGCATGCATGGCGGGGAGTTAAGCGCGCATGCATGGCGGGGTTGAGCGCGCATGCATGGCGGGGAGTTGAGCGCGCATGCATGGCGGGGAGTTGAGCGCGCATGCATGGCGGGGTTGAGCGCGCATGCATGGCGGGGAGTTGTGTGACATCTGACCCGATCCGACCCGACCCAGGTACCCGTTTCTCTGACCCGATCTCTTTCTTTTATGATTTAATATTTATTTATACTTATATTTTACTTTTAATAATAATAATATACTTTTCCTTCCCGCCTCTTTCTCTCTCTTTCTTTCCGCCGTTCCGTCCCTCTCCTTCTCTCTTTCCGCCTTGTTTCCCTCTTTTTCTTCTAACTCTTTGCTTGTCCTTTGTTCCTTCCCGCCTAAGGTTGTCTGCGCAGCTCCACGCGCCAGACTCCCTTACAAGGAATCCTGCGTGAAGACCACCTGTTTCAGCGATACGCGAGACGAACTCTTCTCGCAGCGCGTTAAGAATTGTAATTCTTCTCGCAGTGCGCGAAGGACGGAAGTTCTTCCCGCGACGCGCTAAGGATTTGTAGTTCTTCTCGCAGCGCGCTAAGAATCGTAGTTCATCCCTCGACGCGCGAAGAATTATAGTTCTTCCCGCGGCGCGCTAGGAATTTTAGTTCCTCCCGCGGCGCGCTAAGAAATGTGACTCTTCCCGCGGCGCGCTTAGAAATGGTAGTTCTTTCCGCGACGCGTTAAGGATAGTTCTGTCTGCCTTCGCGCTCGCGCTCTCTTGACCTTCTGTGTCAGCCTTCTCGCGTTAAACCCTTTGAGTTTTCTTCTGTTTAATCTAGCCGTTGCTTTTGAGTTGTCTTATCTTTTGAGCTGTTGACCTAATCTGCTTTATGTCTGAAAAGTTACTTTCAGCGCAGCATGCGCACCAACCCCATTGGTTGACAGATAAAGTGACTGACATAATCTTTTGAGATCTGCTTTTGCCATGCTTGACCAGTAACTTTATCTGTCCTCTCCCATGCCTTTTTCTGAATCCTGTCAACCTTTTCCTCTTTTTCCCTGCTACCATATCTTTTGATATCTTTACTTTTCAGAACTTTTTACTGTTGATATCTTTTCTTTTACTTTTGGAGATCTTTTCTAGGGTTTGTGTCCCCTAGGGTTTGCCTATATATAGTACTATTTTCTTAACACTTCACACACTACACTTATTCTCTTCCTCCCTTTTTGCTCTCTGCCGTTGTTCTTCAGCCGCCTCCCTCCTCTCTTGCCTCCGTTTTCTCCTCTCCTCTGCCCTATTTTCCGGTAATATATTATATATAATAACTTATTAATTATGCTAACTTATAATCAAGACTTAAAACAAATCATTAAAACAATAATCTTGTTTATAGGTTAACTTGTGCTTGTTTAAAGTTGGTTCTTGCTTTATCTATCATCGCATCTTTATCAAGTGAGTAATCTCGTACCTAATCCCTTTTTATTTTTAATGTTTTGGGATGTTCATGTGTTCATACAAACTTAGAGTCTTAAATTTGTTTATGAACTTTAGTCGCGCAGTATCACATGTGTTGAGGACGTTTACTTGGCTGTTTATTTGTATGTGTGTATCATTAACCGCTTTGTTCGGCCTATTCCGAAGTTTTCATGGATCCATTAGATGAACACGGGAGACCTATCGTTTACGGTTTTCTTTGTTTACACTTGCACAGATGTTTTTCTCGTTTTTGTGCTCAATTGGGAGCACGGATTGAACTATGAACTATGAGCTATGATCTATTTAGGCTTGATCACAATCTGATTGCACCCTTGTTAAACACCAGACATACACATGTTGCGCGCAGATTTATTGCTATCTATGTATTGTATTAAACTTGATTTCTCACCAACACGCAAGTGTTTGACGTTTATTTTAACACATGTTCAGGTTTGCAGTAGCCGTTTTGGAGCTTGTGGACACATAGGACGTTTTTACTTTTGGACCTAGATTAAAATGTATCAAGACAAGTTATTGCTGTTCGAATATTTTGATTTATAATATATTGATTTATGTTGATTTATATTATGTGTTTGCTTTGCGCGTGCGCGAATGAATGTATTTATTAAATATTGACACCCAATAGTGTCACGAGTAATGAAACAATGTGTGGCGCCCCGATGTATAATCCGCCTTTGGTCGGGGTGTTACAGATTGGTATCAGAGCTCGTTGAATTTAGGATAGGTGGTTAGACGTAACGGCCTAGAATACCTAAGAGTCCCTTCTCGCGCATGAGAGAAATCTCATGTTTGCGCGCTTATTGTTAATTACTCGTTATTTATGAATATGCTCGCGCTTGCGCAGTATATGATTTTATGTTTTATTCCGCGATATTTCGATTTTTGTGAATTTCGATTTTTATTGATTTTACTTACATATTCGTTTGTTGGGATTGAAAATCCGAAAAGTCATGGTGATACATGAATAGTTGATTTTCAATTTCCATTTACGATTATGTTCTGAGGTTGGAGACTTGAAAAGTCATGGTGATACATGAATTGTCAACCTCCAATACTCATTTTCTTGTATGTTTTATATTGAGGATTGAAAAGTCATGGTGATACATGAATCGTCAATCTCCAATACTCGTTTGCTCGTATATTTTAAATTGGGAATTCGGAAAGTCATGGTGATACATGAATTGTCGATTCTTGATTCGAATTTGTTACCTTTATTAAGTCTGCATTTAGGATCATTTATTTTACTTTAACTGTTGACTGTAACTGACTCCGTGAAACCAAGCTTTATAAGATTAAAACTTTGCGCTAAAACCAAGATATTAACTAAAATTAAAATTTTTATAGAATGCCTCCGCTATCTCGCCGATTTCAGAGAAGAGAAGCCTCGCGCATGCGTAGACAGCAACGTTCCCAGGAAATGGCCGCCGCGATAGCCCAAGCCTTGAGCCAAAACAACACCTCGAGTTATAACATTAAGTCCTTTAACGCGGGTAACCCTCCAAAGTTCACAGGTCTTGAAGGAGCCACCGTGATGCTCCAGTGGCTTGAGAAAATAGAAAACACTTTCCTTCACACCCAATGCCCCTCAGACAGACGAACCCTATATGCTTCCAGTGTCCTGGAATCCAGAGCGCTTACATAGTGGAATGGAGTAGCTCATGCGCGTGGCGCAGAGGCTGCTTCTAGCATGACATGGGAGGAATTCAAGGAAATTCTTACGCGAGAATTCTGCCCTCCCAACGAAATTAAGCGCCTGGAGGAGGAATTTTGGAATCTTAAGCAATACAGCGGTGAAGCGCGCGAGTACGCGACGCGCTTCCATGAACTAAGTTTGCTTGTCCCTCACCTTGTTACCCCTTCCCGCCGAGCCATAGAGAAATTCCTTGGGGGTCTCCCCATGGAAATTCAAGATTCTGTATGGGCCAGAAACCCAGTTACCCTCTCTGACGCCATTGAGTTGGCCGCTGTGCTCAGCGACAACCATGTCAGAACAGGAACCCTGTTCCTGCGGGGAACTGAGAAGACCAAACTCACCAAGACTGCCCCTGAACCAACAGAAACCAAACCTGAACCCTCAAACCGTAACAACCTCAAGCGCAGGCGCAAGGCCTATGCGCTTACCAACCCGCCCATTGTCCAGCAACCCACCTACCAACCTCAAGTTTACGCGCCTAACCCACTGTCAGCCTACCCAACTCCCCCTGTAGTTCACAACTATGCCCTAACCAATCCAGCACTCCCTGCCCCACCAACTAAGAAACCTTACACAGGAAACCAACCCCTTTGCCCAACCTGTAGACTTCACCACCCAACTCAGACCCCGTGTCGACAATGTAACCGATGTGGCCGCATTGGTCACTCAACCGAATACTGTAGAGTCCCTCCCGCCAACCCAATTGCGCCAACACCACCAGTCTACCCGCAGAACCCACAATCAATCTACCAAAACCCACGACCCAGGTCGTGCTATAACTGCGGTGATCCCAGTCATTTCCGGAACGCGTGCCCGAGACTACAAGTGCAAATCACACAAGCGAATCCGGTAAACCAGATTTCAAACCAAGTGACGCGTGGACGAGCTTTTAATATAACCGCGCACCAAGCGCAAGCGAATAATGACGTAGTTAATGGTACATTTTTGCTTAACGGATTTTATGCTTCTATACTTTTTGATACTGGCGCCGATCGAAGTTTTATCTCTCGCGCCTTCGAGCAGAAGCTTGCGCGACCGCGCAACGATTTAAAAGAAAATTTTTCAGTTGAATTGGCTAATGGTGAAACTGTTTTAATAAACTCAGTGATTAAAGATTGTACGCTTAACCTTAACGAAAACGATTTTCTGATCGACCTCATCCCCATGCCTCTTGGAAGCTTTGATGTTATCATTGGTATGGACTGGCTCTCGAAGAATCGCGCCGAAGTTATTTGCGCCAAGAAATTGATTCGCATACCTCGAGAAAATGGTGACCTTCATATTTACGGCGAAAAACCCTCCAGTGGTCTTAAACTTATGTCTTGCGCCGAAGCCCAAAGACTCATGCGGAAGAAGTGTGTTGCATTCTTAGCCCATGTGGTTAAACCTGCTGAAGAGAAGAAGCTTCGCGATATCCCTGTTGTGCGTGATTTCCCTGAAGTTTTTCCTGATGATCTTCCTGGTATCCCTCCCGCTCGTGAAGTCGAGTTCCGTATTGATCTTGTCCCTGGTGCTTCCCCCGTGGCTAAATCTCCTTACCGTCTTGCGCCCGCTGAGATGCAAGAATTGGCAAGTCAACTTCAAGAGTTGACCGCTAAAGGATTCATTCGCCCTAGCTCTTCGCCCTGGGGTGCTCCGGTGTTGTTCGTTAAAAAGAAAGATGGATCGTTTCGCATGTGTATTGATTACCGCGAGTTGAACAAACTCACCATTAAAAACCGGTATCCCTTACCGCGTATTGACGACCTCTTTGATCAACTCCAAGGTGCCTCTTGTTTCTCGAAGATTGATCTCCGCTCTGGCTATCACCAGTTGCGCATCCGCGATGAAGATGTTCCGAAGACTGCTTTTCGAACTCGTTATGGCCATTTTGAATTCTTGGTCATGTCCTTCGGTTTAACCAACGCACCCGCCGTTTTCATGGATCTAATGAATCGGGTGTGTAGGCCTTTCTTGGATAAATTCGTGATTGTGTTTATCGATGATGTTCTGGTGTATTCTAAGACCAAGGCCGAGCACGAGCAACATCTTCGGTTGGTGTTGCAAAAGCTTAGAGCTGAGCAACTCTATGCTAAGCTTTCCAAGTGTGAATTCTGGTCTGATGAAGTACAGTTTCTTGGTCATGTTGTAAACAAGATGGGTATTCATGTCGACCCATCCAAAATTGAAGCAATCAAGAACTGGATTACGCCATCCTCTCCTTCTGAGATCCGTTCCTTTCTGGGCTTAGCTGGTTATTACCGGCGCTTCATTTCGAACTTCTCGAAGATCGCTTTGCCTTTAACAGCTCTAACGCACAAAGGTAAACCATATATTTGGGGCTCGAAGCAAGAAGAAGCCTTTCTAACGCTCAAGCGTTTGTTGTGTGAAGCTCCTGTTCTTGCGCTACCTGAGGGTAATGATGATTTTGTCGTGTATTGCGATGCATCCAACCAAGGTCTCGGTTGTGTTCTTATGCAACGAGGCAAGGTTATCGCTTATGCATCGAGGCAACTTAAGGTTCATGAAAAGAATTATACAACTCACGACCTCGAACTAGGTGCAGTTGTTTTTGCCTTGAAGATCTGGAGACACTACCTTTATGGTACTAAGTGTATCCTCTACACTGACCATAAAAGCCTTCAGCATATCTTTGATCAAAAGGAACTTAACATGAGGCAACGCCGATGGAACGAACTCATCAGCGATTACGAATGTGAGATCCGGTATCATCCTGGTAAGGCTAATGTGGTAGCCGATGCGCTCAGCCGAAAACCCTGCCAGCTTAACTGTATTTTGCCGCGCATGCAGCTTCACTTTGCGCCGATTCAGAGCAATCTTGAATCACGCATTCGCGACGCGCAGCGCGCATCCATCAGTAATGGTAACCTTCGCGCCGAGTTAGCGTGTGGCGCGGAAGCGCATTTTGTCCCTAATCTGAGTGGAATTCTCTGCTATCTCAATCGCATCTGGATTCCCTTTGATGAGAATCTTCGCGCTGATATCCTGAGTGAAGCGCACAAATCTCGGTATTCTATTCATCCTGGCGCTGATAAGATGTACAAGGATTTGCGCATAACTTATTGGTGGCCCGGTATGAAAAAGGATATTGCTGTGTTCATAGCTAAATGCCTGACTTGTTCTAAAGTAAAAGCTGAACACCAACGCCCATCTGGTTTGCTCGAACAACCAGAAATTCCTACGTGGAAATGGGAATGTGTAGCGATGGACTTTATTACCAAGTTACCTTTGACAGCAAGCAAACATGATAGCATTTGGGTAATAGTGGATCGATTGACTAAGTCTGCTCACTTTCTGCCCATTCGTGAAAACTACCGTGTTGAGCATCTCGCGCAGCTTTATGTCAAGGAAATTGTCTGCCGCCATGGTACTCCTTTGAGCATCATATCCGATCGCGATGGCCGTTTTATATCTCGCTTTTGGAAATCTCTCCAATCTGCGCTAGGAACTCGCTTGGACATGAGTACGGCATATCATCCTCAGACTGACGGTCAGTCTGAGCGAACTATTCAGACTCTTGAGGATATGCTCCGATCTTGTGTTCTTGATTTTGGAGGTAATTGGGATTCGCACCTGCCTTTGATCGAGTTCTCTTATAATAACAGCTATCATTCCAGTATTGGTATGGCCCCATTTGAAGCACTTTACGGTCGTAAGTGCCGCTCCCCGATTTGTTGGAGCGAAGTGGGTGAAACTCAAATCACAGGACCAGAACTTGTTCAAGAGACAACCGATAAAATCGCCAAGATCCGTGATCATCTGCTGACTGCCAGAAGCCGACAGAAGAGTTACGCAGATCGTAGGCGGAAGCCTCTCGAATTTCAAGTTGGTGATCTTGTTCTCCTCAAGGTGTCGCCCTGGAAAGGTGTTGTCCGCTTTGGGAAGAAAGGTAAGCTTGCTCCTCGATATGTTGGTCCATTCAAGATTCTCGCGCGTGTGGGAAAAGTTGCCTACAGACTTGACCTGCCGCCCGCGCTCAGTAATGTGCATCCAACGTTCCATGTATCCAATCTCAAGAAGTGTTTAGCTGACGAGAACCTTCACATTCCACTTGATGAAGTTCAAGTTGATGAAACTATGCATTTCGTTGAGAAGCCTGTTGAGATTATGGATCGCGAGGTTAAGCAAACCAAGCGCAGTCGTATCCCTATCGTGAAAGTTCGCTGGGAGTCCAAGCGCGGAGCCGAGTTAACATGGGAAAGGGAAGATCAAATGAAGATCAAGTACCCGCACCTGTTCTCTGCGCAACCTACTTCGAGATAAATTTCGGGACGAAATTTCTTAAAGTAGGGGAGACTGTGACATCTGACCCGATCCGACCCGACCCAGGTACCCGTTTCTCTGACCCGATCTCTTTCTTTTATGATTTAATATTTATTTATACTTATATTTTACTTTTAATAATAATAATATACTTTTCCTTCCCGCCTCTTTCTCTCTCTTTCTTTCCGCCGTTCCGTCCCTCTCCTTCTCTCTTTCCGCCTTGTTTCCCTCTTTTTCTTCTAACTCTTTGCTTGTCCTTTGTTCCTTCCCGCCTAAGGTTGTCTGCGCAGCTCCACGCGCCAGACTCCCTTACAAGGAATCCTGCGTGAAGACCACCTGTTTCAGCGATACGCGAGACGAACTCTTCTCGCAGCGCGTTAAGAATTGTAATTCTTCTCGCAGTGCGCGAAGGACGGAAGTTCTTCCCGCGACGCGCTAAGGATTTGTAGTTCTTCTCGCAGCGCGCTAAGAATCGTAGTTCATCCCTCGACGCGCGAAGAATTATAGTTCTTCCCGCGGCGCGCTAGGAATTTTAGTTCCTCCCGCGGCGCGCTAAGAAATGTGACTCTTCCCGCGGCGCGCTTAGAAATGGTAGTTCTTTCCGCGACGCGTTAAGGATAGTTCTGTCTGCCTTCGCGCTCGCGCTCTCTTGACCTTCTGTGTCAGCCTTCTCGCGTTAAACCCTTTGAGTTTTCTTCTGTTTAATCTAGCCGTTGCTTTTGAGTTGTCTTATCTTTTGAGCTGTTGACCTAATCTGCTTTATGTCTGAAAAGTTACTTTCAGCGCAGCATGCGCACCAACCCCATTGGTTGACAGATAAAGTGACTGACATAATCTTTTGAGATCTGCTTTTGCCATGCTTGACCAGTAACTTTATCTGTCCTCTCCCATGCCTTTTTCTGAATCCTGTCAACCTTTTCCTCTTTTTCCCTGCTACCATATCTTTTGATATCTTTACTTTTCAGAACTTTTTACTGTTGATATCTTTTCTTTTACTTTTGGAGATCTTTTCTAGGGTTTGTGTCCCCTAGGGTTTGCCTATATATAGTACTATTTTCTTAACACTTCACACACTACACTTATTCTCTTCCTCCCTTTTTGCTCTCTGCCGTTGTTCTTCAGCCGCCTCCCTCCTCTCTTGCCTCCGTTTTCTCCTCTCCTCTGCCCTGTTTTCCGGTAATATATTATATATAATAACTTATTAATTATGCTAACTTATAATCAAGACTTAAAACAAATCATTAAAACAATAATCTTGTTTATAGGTTAACTTGTGCTTGTTTAAAGTTGGTTCTTGCTTTATCTATCATCGCATCTTTATCAAGTGAGTAATCTCGTACCTAATCCCTTTTTATTTTTAATGTTTTGGGATGTTCATGTGTTCATACAAACTTAGAGTCTTAAATTTGTTTATGAACTTTAGTCGCGCAGTATCACATGTGTTGAGGACGTTTACTTGGCTGTTTATTTGTATGTGTGTACCATTAACCGCTTTGTTCGGCCTATTCCGAAGTTTTCATGGATCCATTAGATGAACACGGGAGACCTATCGTTTACGGTTTTCTTTGTTTACACTTGCACAGATGTTTTTCTCGTTTTTGTGCTCAATTGGGAGCACGGATTGAACTATGAACTATGAGCTATGATCTATTTAGGCTTGATCACAATCTGATTGCACCCTTGTTAAACACCAGACATACACATGTTGCGCGCAGATTTATTGCTATCTATGTATTGTATTAAACTTGATTTCTCACCAACACGCAAGTGTTTGACGTTTATTTTAACACATGTTCAGGTTTGCAGTAGCCGTTTTGGAGCTTGTGGACACATAGGACGTTTTTACTTTTGGACCTAGATTAAAATGTATCAAGACAAGTTATTGCTGTTCGAATATTTTGATTTATAATATATTGATTTATGTTGATTTATATTATGTGTTTGCTTTGCGCGTGCGCGAATGAATGTATTTATTAAATATTGACACCCAATAGTGTCACGAGTAATGAAACAATGTGTGGCGCCCCGATGTATAATCCGCCTTTGGTCGGGGTGTTACAAGTTGAGCGCGCATGCATGGCGGGGTTGAGCGCGCATGCATGGCGGGGAGTTGAGCGCGCATGCATGGCGGGGTTGAGCGCGCATGCATGGCGGGGAGTTGAGCGCGCATGCATGGCTGGGTTGAGCGCGCATGCATGGCGGGGAGTTGAGCGCGCATGCATGGCGGGGTTGAGCGCGCATGCATGGCGGGGAGTTGAGCGCGCATGCATGGCGGGGTTGAGCGCGCATGCATGGCGGGGAGTTGAGCGCGCATGCATGGCGGGGTTGAGCGCGCGTGCATGGCGAAGGGTTGAGCGCGCATGCATGGCGGGGAGTTGAGCGCGCATGTATGGCGGGGTTGAGCGCGCATGCATGGCGAAGGATTGAGCGCGCATGCATGGCGGGAGTTGAGCGCGCGTGCATGGCGAAGGGTTGATCTGCGACTGCGGTGGCAGAATGTTGATCCGCGGTAGCGCGCATGCAACGTGACTTGTATTCCACCTTGCTATAGTGGCGCTGTTGCGCTACAATGGCTCTGTTGGTATGCTAGTTTGTATATGATCCGTGGTGGCGTGTGTTATTCCGCCGTGCCTGTTTTTGTCCGCCTACACGCATGGGAAAGCGGTTGACACGCCGTGAACGGATTACAGAAGCATGGTGGTCTTCATAATGACGCGGTGTTGTTAAGCGACGGCGCCCACGCATGTGGCGCAATGTTCTTTTGTGACGTGATTGCGTAGTGGTGATCCGCAAGCATGATGACGGTGATATATTTTCCTGCCTGCCTCCACCTGTGGATGTGGTGTGTTATTTATAGTATTAGGGTTTCCAATGATTGGGCACAGACCCAATTAGGGCCTTTTTGGCCTCCTCCTATTGCTTCGCGCCACGTGTACTTAGGACACCTGGTGCTTTTTCATTGATTATTCTCTGACCAAGGTATTTCACCTGACCCATGTGCCATCACGTGGTGGCACATGGGCATTGCTGAGTTGTCCACCCTTCATTGGCAGCTGTCAACATTAGCATATTCTTTATTCCTTAAAAGATACCTTCTGGAAGGTTGTCTGATGAGCACAATCATGGTTATCCTTATCCTGATTTGGATTAGACTATTCTCATTTGTTGTGTCGCTTGCGCGCGGCCTGCGCAAGGTCTTCTCTTTATTCTTACGCGCAGATGTGATATGCGTGAGCATATGTGATGCGTGAGCATACGTGATGCGTGAGCATATGATATGCGTGAGCACATGTGATGCGTGAGCATATGTGATGCGTGAGCATATGTGATATGCGCGAGCATATGTGATGCGTGAGCATATGTGATATGCGCGAGCATATGTGATGCGTGAGCATTTGTGATATGCGCCACACACATAGGTTTTGGCTGTGTCTTCATGACATCCTGATTTTAAGCCTCGTCTATATCTTGTGGGTTGACCCACCCCGCTCGATGTTAAGGCGGGTGCATACCCCTTCAAGCCCCCCCAGTCTAATGTGTGTCTTGTCTCGCGCGAGCGAGGTAAGATAGATATTAGACTTAATAGTTTGCTTTTTCAATAGGGCTTGTTTTTTCTCTCTTTTCTTGTACGCGCGTTGCGCGAAATTCCATCCCTTTGGTTAAAAACGAATCGTCAATGCACGTGGTTGGTTGGTGTTGGATCGCGGTGGTGCGGTGCTCGGCGCCAGCGCGCATGTGTGATGGCGCGCTGCTGCTTTATAGCGGTGGCACTCATGCATGGTGGGATGCACCATGGCGGCCAGATGGTTATCCGCGGTGGCGTGTACGCGTGGTGTCGCAATGACCTTACGCGGTGGCGAGGTTCACTTGTCGTGGCGCGAATGAATGTTGACGGAATGTTAATCCGCGACTGTGCGCATGTATGGTGGCGGAGTATTGACCCGTGACGGTGCATCGTGATCCGCGGCGACGCGCTGCTGCTTCATGGCGATGTACTGAACCGCGGTGGCGCATGCGTGGTGGCGATGTACTGAACCGCGGTGGCTCATGCGTGGTGGCGATGTATTGAATCGCGGTGGCGCATGCGTGATGGCGGTACATCGAACCATGGTGGCGCATGCGTGATGGCGGTATATCGAACCATGGTGGCGCATGCGTGATGGTGGTATATCGAACCGCGGTGGCGCATGCGTGATGGCGGTGTATCGAACCGCGGTGGCGCATGCGTGATGGCGCATGCGTGTGCTTGTTGAATATAAGGTATGCTTACACATTGAAATTTGAACAAGGTTGTAAGGAAATTATTTTTACTTACTCCTTAACAGTTGTCATATTTCAAGTTATTTTGCGATATTTTGAATATGCTGACACGTGCCTTGGCATTTCATTATTCCTCTTTTGCGCGACGTTATCGTGCATTTATTATAGGGAATTATGAATGAGTTTTTTAGCCTTTACGTGTCAGTATGTGTTACTCTGCCTATATCCATTATAATCCCATGCGCGGCCCCGACCTGAAACCTCAACAACTATGCTTTGGCATGTGCTTTGCCTTAGTTGTGCTTAGGTATTTTATGGTCCACCTGCGCAATACGTGGGATGGATGCTATGAGTAATTTGAGCTAAGGCTCATATTATTGGGCTAAGGCCCTGACGTTTTAGAGTTAAAACTCGTCAACGCGTCTGAGCTTGAAGCTCGCGCATGTATGTTTTACTTTGTTTTATTTTTAGTTTGATGTCAATATAATGTTGTCATATTGCTCAAATTAATAAAGGGGAGAGTGAAACATGTATGCAAAAATCAAAATCAGGCTCGCACATGCATGTCGGCGGAGTCGTGACTCGCGGGCGTGCATGCATGGTGGCGAAGCTTGATCCTTGGCAGTGCGCATGCACGGCGGCGGAGTGGTGACTCGCGGGCGCGCATGCATGGCGGAGAGTTGAGTGCTCATGCATGGCGGCGAGTTGCGCACAAGCATGGTAGAGGGTTGCGCGCACATGCATGGCGTTGGAGTCTTCTACGTAAAACCAAGAGCATGGAGTCGTCTTTCGAACTCACATGGTGGTTTCCGCGGGCGCGCATGTATGGCTGCGGAGTGAGGATCCGCGGGCGCGCGCGTGCATGGTGGCGGAATGGTGACCCGCTGGCGAACATGCACAGTGGCAGTCTTTTGCGCAAAACCCACATGGTGGTTTCCGCGGTGGTTTTCGCGGGCGCTCACGCATGTCGGCGGAATGGTGACCCGCTGGCGAGCATGCATGGTGGCAGTCTTCTGCGCAAAACCCACATGGTGGCAGTCTTTTGCGCAAAACCCACATGGTGGTTTCCGCGGTGGCGGAGTTTTTCCGACTGTTAACTTTAGTTGCTCTAGTGGTGATGGAGGAGCACCGATGTACATAGCCTGTTATTCTTCTGTGCATTCCTTTGTGGCCATAGATCTAGAACTTATTCCAGCATTGAACACTGAAAAATCAGATCTGGATCCGGCACCCATTGCGTGTGAACGCAGATCTGCGTCACTCCAGAAACACAGATCTGGAAGCATCTTTTAGATCTATGGATCTTTTTGAGCTTTAATAGAACAAATCTTGAAGCATCTTCCTGTAAACTTCCAGATCTGGATTTTTCTTGGGAGAAAATAGATGAACAGATCTGAATAATGGATGAACAGATCCGAGAACCGAGACTAAAATTGAAGGGTAGCTCGTTGCCGTCCCACGGATGGTGCCAATGTAGAAACATGAAATGAATCTGACCTGATCCATGACGATGTTCCCCGGTCTTCGAGATGAACGAACCACGACTCGATCTTCTTCTCCGGTAGCTTAAGATCTGCAATGGTTTTTGGGGGTGTGGAGGTGACTGCTAAAAAATTCAATGATCTATTGTTTACAGACACAAAAATGGTTATGGTGGTGGCTCTTATTGAGAACAACCAACCCTTAATAAGGAGGTGGAGACCTCCTTATATAGGGAGCCTCATGGCCACCATCATGGTACCCTAATGGGCCTAGCCCAGTTAGGGTTACCTCCACAAAACCCCCTCAGCCCAATAATATTGTATTAGTCCATATAATAAAATAAGCCAGACATAATAAATTAAGGTCGTAAGCCGGGTTTAGTACCATACCCCTACAGTCGCAAATATTTGACATGGTACACGTCATTTGTGTAAGGACAAATCGCATATTTTTGACGTGGTACACATCATTTTGTTTAATAACAGGTGGAAAGATAAGCCCCATTCAAGTTTGTGGCATGCAGAAAAATAACAATGCTTGGTTAATTTAGGTGCATGGTAGGGTTTGAATACAAGTAAGGTGTAGAGTGTGACTTCAGCACATTCCAATTATTTCTATTTTTATGATGAGGTATACATATCAGAAATAATGGATCAATCAAGTTGGTACTGTGTGAAACAACAAATCGTCACAAATGGAACATGCCACTACAAAATGATTTCGCGGTTTGAAAGTGTCATTAAATTCCACTCTTATTCTTTTTTCAGGTGAAGGATTTGGTGCAATCAAATGATGGTTGCATGTACAATTAATTAATAAAATCCAAAAGTTAAATAACTTTAGATCTTAAACAGTCTTGTTTCTTTCTATCTTTCAATGTTTACTAGAGTATAATGATTATTGTCATGTATTATTTGATCGCTAAAACTCTAAAATTAGTTTGTCCTATTATTTAATTGTCTAGTGTAAATCCCCTGATCAATAACTCAAAAAAAAAGTCATGATCAATAATATAACCAAAATCGTATTTAATAAAATTCAATATATTTTAATTCTCCTTTATCAAATCTTTAATTATATGTGTAGTTTTGGATCATTACTGACCTGTACTCACCTATGAGAGAAAAGCTAAAGTTCTTATATGTATTTTTGGCGTAGCGACAAAAACTGAAAAATCAAATTATTCTCTTTTAGATACTAAAGAGACTTCTATAAACTCATCCAATGCAGCTTGACAACATTGTAAAATACTAAAATTGGTTGAAACTTGTATAGTAGCGTTGTAAGATAGCACTGGTCACTCACCATACGTAACATCATAAATTACAGAAAATTCGTTGAAACTATGCGAGATTTGTTTAATATATTCTTACTTAAAATCAAGTATACAAATATCAAAATCTAATCAATAAGTCCGATAGCTATTTTTATATAGCTATTAATTCAGAAACCAAAATGTAGTTATGAAAATTTTAATATGAACAACTTTAAGCTCAAATGTGTAGCAAAGTTTAAACAAATGGATAAAAACCATGGCCCAACAAGTTCAATTTTGGATAAATTTTATTGTAGCCCACTTCATCATACGAATACGGAATACCTTGAACTGGCCCATTTAGTAACATCAATCTGTTTTCAAATATTCTCCAGGCGGCCCACATTGCATCAAAGAACTAAACCATGGTTTTAGGCTCATCATCTAATGCCTCCAAAATAATAATAGTTTAGGGCCGGGAAGCCTTTTTCTATCATTCTTTTAAATTTTAAACCTTAAAAGAGTAGTGTTCATATCGAGCCACTAGCCTTATTTTGAATAGCAAGGCTAAGTCTCTTTAAAAAAATGACTCATTCAACACGACTAATAATCATTGCGCTACTTTCTTCACTTAACATGGGGAGTTAGTCTATAGCATTCGAAGAAATAAGTAGAAAATATTAAAATATAGAATGAAAAAGATTCTAATATAAGAAATGCATATGTATTTCATTAACACTAAGTTTTAAATCACGACCACATATGCATATGATTAAGAAAAAGGACTTAATTTGTACCGAGTGTACCACACACATTTATTCGATATATTGCAATGTGGTTAGTAACTATCTAACCAAGTTGCACGATCACCTAATTCTCTTCTCGTTACACTCTTGGTCCGGGTTTTTGTCACCATCTCGGTTTTGACCATTCAGTTGCGATGTTGATAAGGGTGTTTTCTCGGTCGCTAACTCCAAATCACCGTCGCTCTCGCTATCTTTGATCACTTCAAGTGGTTTCCATGTATAGAAATTAGCACAAGTTACATAATACACTAAATTTATTACTTGTACACCACTCATTATCCAATAATAGTAATCAAGTTTTCCCTTGTTTAGATTTCGGTCTGGTAGCCAATTGTGTTCCTTTCCAGTGTGGTCATGGATCATCGATACCACGAATGTGCCAAGATAGCTTCCTATAGACGCTGTGAGCGAATTCAATGCCATGCAAGTTTCTCATACATTCGGGTGATTGATCATAAAGAAACTCCAAATGTCCGACTGACATAAACGCCTCGGCTACACCATGTAGGCAAAATTGCGGTACAAGCCAAAAAACAGATATGGGGATTACGGCGTTTGGTTTGTCGATTAGGTTATGAGCAGAAGCAACTTGTTTACGCTTTATTTCAACTAGTCCTGATACTAATGTTGCAATTATGTTAATCATGAAACCGATTCCCATTCGTTGTAAGCATGTGACGCCTATAGGGTTTTTGGTGAAACGACGTGCAAAAGGAACGAAGAACCGTTTGTAGGCCGAGAGACAAATAAGCATGGTGAGGACACCGAAGATCGATAGGCTTGCGGGTGGTATTTCAAAGGAAGGTGACATGTGGCGATCCATAGTTCTGGCTTGTATGATAATGAAGCTATGTTGATGAGATTGCGAGGTGACCATGAGAATCGCGGAGGCCCAAATGGGTACCATTCTTATGACAGATTTTATCTCCTCGACCCTGTGGACTGTTGCCAGTCGCCACAGGTTCGGGGAGGTAGAGTCTTTCATGTCAGTCATTATTGCAGCTCGATCAAACCACCTATGACATTATTAATTAATATAATTCCAATTTAGAAGGGAAAAAAAACATCATGATAAAAAATTTGATATCTTCACTCTTTTTGTAAATATTTGAAGATGAAAATGCTTATGAGGTTTTATAGTTTTGAGTGTAATTTTTTTTTTAAAATAGGCATATGAGGTTTAAAAGTAAAATGTACTTTTTTTGTTTGTTGTGATTCTAAGTGAATATAAAAAATATTATAATAAAACTTTAGGCAGTTGAGTTGCTAACTGATGTCCAGTCGTGTCAACCCACAAACAATGTGTTGTGTTTGGACTCATGTCTAATACACTATTCATGTTTGTGGACATATAAAATTTATGGGTTCACTTCAAGTTGAACCTGTTAAACCATAAACACAAATAATTAAAGAACTTTGGTATTTGTTTGTCTTTAAAAGTTAGAGGTTTAGTATTACTTTAAACTATCAGTATGTAAAAGTCTCCCGTCAGCAGAAATGTTGGCATCCAATTTCTTATTTTCATACAAAAGTGTTGGGTCTTCTAGCACGACAAGCTTCCTCTTCTTAAAACTAGCCACCACCACTTGAGCTACTCGAACTAATGGACAACCTTCGGGTTTTACCCTTCTATAAAGATGAGCCGCCACCACAAACGCGATAAAGGATAAAACCATTGCAATGGTTGGGATTCCAAGCCCCAGGCCCCAACCAACGCGGTCTTGGATATAAACCACTACAGTTAGAGCCGTTAGGGTTGCGAGTCCCATACAAAAATAGTACCAGTTGAAGAAGTTACGACCCACACTACTAGGCTTTGATTTCCCGGTGGACATGTCAAACTGATCGGCTGCAAACGTGACCACATTAGGGCGTATCGCGCCCGACCCAAGAGAGGTGAGTAGGAGGCAAAGGTAGAGGATCCATAATTGTGATGATGAAGCTTCTATGCAGTTTTCTTTGGTGGGACATGATGGTGGTCGGAGTTGTGGTAGTAATGAAGATGTGGTGATACAAACCATTCCCTGAAAATAAAATTCAAGTGTTACAAAATTAAAACATTTTGTATTATTACGTGGATTGCAAACATTGGATATACATGATTAGTGCATATCAGTTATTTTAAGAATTAATTACGAAACACACACCCGTGACCTTATTCCTTCAACATGGGTAGAATTATAATTATATTAGTTTATTTGATAACATGAACAGTTGTTTATTATTTTTAAAAGCAAAAGAAAAAAAGTTGACATTTATAAAGCCATTAGTATTTAAAACGATAATAAAACCATATAAACTGAATAGATTAAAATACATGATATTTATCACATAAGATTTTTCTTTGTACCATTTTAATTTTATGGAGGGAGTAACAAGTACACAAAGACACAGCTATGAACTAACACAAAAAATAAGTAGCGTATTAATTTATTAATATTAGTTAATTGTATGTAGAGAAATTAAGTCCGAAGGATATTTATTTTATTTTATTCATTTTATCATTTATAGGTTCATATTCAAATTATATCTATATATATTCATGTGTCGATAAAAATTATTATTAATTTTTTTATGTACAACCAATCAACCGTTGCCCCCTTTTTTTTACCTTTCTTTTGTTAATGTACAAAGACTTTAATTTATCTACTTTAGGTCAGAGGTGTTTACTTACTAAAAAACAATTAGTTGAGAAATGTGTATATTAAAAGGCATTTTTCCACTTATACACGAATGCAAATTAACTAATGAGTACGCAAAATTTATTCATGTATTATATATGTTATTATACAGGAAAATATATCATACCTAAAGCTATAATTCTCGTTATTTTCTTTTATATATCTAATTGGTTTTAATATAAAAACAAATTTTGGAATGGAAAAAAGAAAGAAAGCATACCAGTAGATAAACAAGCAGACCAACAACAATTGTATAAAATCGGCCAGCAAAAGAATCAGCAATAAGAGCACCAATAAGAGGCATGAAGCTTGATGTACCTCCAAAATTCGTTAGTATGTTTGAAGCCTTAACCATCGGAAGGTTCAATTGTTGTGTCAAATATGTTATCAAATTTGCATGAAAACCTGTTCCCGCAAACCTATCGCATACCTCGTTCGCTGCAAGTTTTAACCAAACCACCCATCATATATTCGTACAAACACATAAACATAATCATATATATAGTGCGAGAACACGCATGAAAGAAGAAAAAACAAAAACAATTTATTTTTCCAATCTTAAAATGCTAAGTATAAAAAGTATTATATATTAAAATTTTGTTCTTTTTAAATTTGTTATGTACGTTCATATTTATAAATTTCGACTCCTAAAGACCTAATTAAACTATTCTCTTAATATATATTTTAGTATGTTGCCTACATCACGTGAAGGATGACACAAAGGTTAGTGGTGTCGTAACATTGAATCTAGATAAATTATTTTGTTAATAATAATGGTATTCATTTATTTTAATCTTTTTAATTTAATTAGTTCAGGAGATTTTTTAAGGTGGTTTGTGAGGTGTAATCTATAGAATAGACACCAATTGATATATGATATAGTTTATGCTAGATCTCACTAACTGATTGTGGAATGTGTGATGCACAATAATTTTAATGTATTCATATGAGGATCCAAAATCCAAATAATCCAATGGGGCTCCGAGTTGTGATGACCCTCAACAACCACAAATTCATTTGAATTTCCTTAGTAAACAATAATATTTTTTATCAAGGAAACGTAAGTTAGACATTCTAATCGACAGATAATGAAACACTATACTGGTCATTATCCGACCAGTAATTTAATTAAGTCTTAATTCCGCCAGTTAATGCATTGATTTGATACATGCATGTACACATACAAACACACACACCCGTACACACGCATGCATAGAGAGGTATGCATACCTAAGATAAATGGCATGGTTTTGATGCCTCCAAGGGTTTTCTTGTCCTTGGTATCTTCATAGTTAGTTTCTCCATTATCATCCTCTTTGTTTGGAGACATTTTGCTGTGAATGAATGAATGAGTGAGTGAATCATTTATAGTAATTGACGGGTGAACTCAATCATTCACATGGAGATAGTCGTGAAGATGAGTCATGACAAAAATGGTTATGGAACTTGTCTGGTTCATATTTCAATTTCAATACGTCACTCTTCACACTTCAATAACACATTCACCAAATTTTATAATATGTTAAGTATAACAATCAACCACTTACCAAAATGGTAAAAGTTTTACCATACTTCCTAACAAACATAAAACACCAAAAATATGGATCCATAAATCTCATCCGTTGGAAAGTTTGTACCACTTGATTGTATTTATTACAACATCCAAAGGGTATTTCTGACATTTCATAGTAAGTTTATCTTATTGAATTATTGTATGCCAAACGTTGTGATATTTAAGAGTAGTTATATTATTATGATATTTAAGCGTAGTTCTAGAGTAACTCATGCATTTTTAATGTAACACTTGTATTTTCACGCTCATCAACTCGAATATAAAAGAAACGATTTTTATGTTCACGCTCACAAGCTCGAATATAGGGAAATTAAGATTAAAGATTAAGGAACATTAATTTGCAAAAAGTTAATTAGCATTAAAAGGTAGGATATTAACTTATTAAGTATAGTAGTATGCACATGTTGCTGTGTCATATCAACTTTAGGCATGTGAAATTATAAAGAATTAAAGATAGTTTGGCACCATTTTACATCCCATGTTTCCATTTAACATCATTCAAAAGGCAAAATGAGCCACACTTAATTAAGATTAGGAAAGGAGTTAAGTAGGAATGAAGTACTCATTGTAAATAAAAAAAACATTTTTCTATGCATTTAGTGACATATATTTTTTTATTGCGACTGATTTTTTATGTTAATATGTTCTCATCAATATGCATAAACTAAATTCTAATTATAATAAGTTCTTTAGTTCTTAATATTATATATATATATATATACACACACACAATAAACTATATTTAAATATTATAGCATTAGAAATAATTTCGATAAAAGCATACACAAAGATACATTAGTTGGTAGTCAATTAAAAGACAACGTAATTAAACACCTAAGTTTGGAAGAGAGTGGTTTTGAGTTCAAATTCCACAAACGATAAGGATTAAAAAGAAATTTACCATTGAAAAAGTAGCTTCTATGTTATAAACATTAATTTAAAACGTATACAATTATTAACGAAACACTACACGGGTACGTAACCTAATATATATATATATATATAAGTATTTTTAGTTTTATAATAAAATGTTTATTATATTATAGACTCCAATTTATAATGGTTAACCTCACTCTCCATCCTTGGTAACGGATTTTGGACATAAATGAGTGTACCAATGGGAAAATGTTTGCGAGTGTCCGCAAGTGATGTCATCTTCATCATTTCGTGCAACATTGAGGGTTATAAGTATGCGTATGTAACATCTTTTAAATCGGTCTGGATATGATATGTTATTATTTCAAATTCTATTTTATTATGACAATTGACCAGTTATAAACTTATACCGCCACGCATATAATATGTAGTATTTTGTCTTAATTAACTTAATTACTTAAACATATTTGTATTATATATATATAGGGGATGGTTTCATTAAGAACCAAGGTTTTTTTAAGAACCAATTAAATCAATTTGAACCATTGATTCAATGGTTGATATATCCAATGGCAGTTATGTAAATAAATAAAAGTTAAAGGATATTAATTAAAGAGTAAAAAGGCTGATTGGGCAAATTAAAAATACTAGTTTGGAAGCTCCTATAAATCCTCATTCTTCCTCTTTGGTTTTAATGTTATATACGCCTGTAAACTTTTAATTGTTTTAATTCTCTCTTCAATTCCATATATGCAGGTATAGTTTATTTTTTAAAATTTTCTATATTTTTATTCACAAAGCTCTTTTACTTTTATTTTTTTAATTTAAATTGGTTTCAAGTTAAACTGTATGTTTCACAAATTTGTTGTATTTTCGTACTTATTCTTATCTATTTTGTTATCCTTATATGGCATGCCAAAACAAAGTTAATCATGCTTGTCACACCCCGACCAAAGGTGGCGGAACATGCCGAGGTGTAACGATTGTCCATAAGCACATGACACTAATTAAAGTGACATTATTTAATAAACTCATTTCATTTCACAACATCGAAAATGTCACATAACAATTATCCATAAAATAACCATAAACAAGATATCACAAAATATGGCAAATTTGATATTGTTCATTTTTACTAATATCCTAAGGTCTTTGATGTCGTTTTCTTCATAATCATAAATCAATCAAGATGCAAACCTGCAACATTTCATAAAATAAAGTTTGTCAACACAAAGGTTGGTGAGCAATTCATAAGTTTAATCATATTAGTATATAATAAAGATAGCCACAAAACTTGTATACGAAACGATAAATAAAAATGGTACTTTGGATAAATAGATATCGCTAAACACATTAGCGACGCCTAGCTATAAGAGGATGCCAAATAGTCTAGGATTTTATAGTTATCGTTAATTGCATTACGTTAACGACACCTTGCTATAAGGGGATGCCAAATAGTCTAGGATTTTATAGTTCCACCAACCAGAAGCGATAAACACATAGGCATATAAGCATAGAACACCAAATCGAGCAATTATTTAGGTAAAGTATACAACTACGTTTGTGGTTTAAGATTCAAATATAAAGCATTTTGTTGAATAAGTATGAAATGTCACCCCCAAAATAAAAGATGGAAAATAGGGTATGAAGTACTCACCTTCAAGTAGTAAACTTGAAAGATGATAATTTGGAGATTTGTCAGAACGACGAGTTTAACGCACAATGCCTAAAAAGAAAAGAAGTCTTGAATTTAGAAAGGTTGTCTTGAAGGTCTTTAAACAAAATAAATGTTGAGAAATGTAAATAATTAAAGTTCAAGGTTTAAAATGTAACTATTTAAGAATTTATAATAATAACCCTTTAAAAATGTAAGTTTGCTCGAAATCGGGTTAAAGTATCTAACCTTAATATTTACTCAACCTATGTTAAGTAATAAGGTGGGTAAAATGCAAGAATGCAAATCCCTTTGGAATAAAGATACTAAAACGGTTTTTTTTTTATCGAGTGTTCGGGTTGTCGGTTCGGGTCTTGATAATTGGTCAAACACAAAGTCAACTTTCCAAAATATTGAATGTTATGAGATAACTCAATAAAATTTAATAAGACTTAACCAAGTATGTAGTTCCATTGTTTTAGAATTAACAACGCACGTTAAGCGAGTGTTCGGTTTTGTCGGTCCAAACTTTGTTATGAGATCAAATTGGATCCAACATTTTCAAGTACTTAAGAAAATATTTAAAAATCAATTTGTAACTATTTTTAAAGAAATATACAAGTCTTGATGGCTAAAAAAAACACACTTGTGTGTCTTAAGCGAGTAAGGATCGGTTTGGTTTCCACATGTCCAACCACTAAAGAACTTGTATAATAATGTACAAATAAAAAAAATACTTTAAGTTTTACAACCAAAAGTTAACAATAGAGTCTTTAAACAAAAGTTCGGTTTTCGGTTCGGATCATGTTTCGGGTTAAGACCGAGGTAAGATTCTACAAACCCATAACCATAGAATTGGTAAAAATGATTTTAGAAACTTAGATCTAACAATAAGCATGTTTAAACAATTATTTAACAAAAATAATAACAAAGTTCGGTTTACGATTTAGAGCTATTTATGGTTAAACCGAAGCATAGACTCTTAAAAACCCGTAACCATGGAACTTGTAAACATGACCAACAAACTAAAATAAGCAAGATTAATATGTATGGACAAGTTATATAGATGTATATATATCAAGGACACGAAGTCCTCCATGAAGCCTTGCCTTATGGGGTCCGAAACCTCACCGACCGGAATCAGAGAAGTAACTACCAAAGGTAAACAAGGGGTGTATATTATATATATGTTTCACAACCATAAACAAGTATTAATAAGGCTACATAAATTAATTAAGATGAAAGACTAAAAACCTTCAAGAACACTTAAGAAGATAACGTTGAATCTTTGATGTTTGAGAGAGTTTTTTTTTTTTTGAAGTTGTAGCAAGTGAAAATTAAGAGGAAAGGTGGTGTATATATAGGGTAATGTTGGTGGTCAAATATGGGTGTGAGACACAAGAGTTTTCATGCAAAATGGATCAAGACAAAAACACAAAACAAAAAATAATAATAATAATAATAAAATAAATAAATAAATAAAAATAAAGGTAGGATGTTTTCAAGACCCAACAAGTGTGAAACAATATTGTAACATAAATCCATCATTTTGATTATAACATAAGCTTCGGTTTACAAATCGGGTCGGTTTACATAATAAACAAATACAAAAACGAGTACAAACAAGACCCGAAATTGACAAATGTCACAATGCTAATACATATATGTAACGATATATTTACGCATATGTAACCAAAAAAATTGCATATATGAAACACCATAGTTAGACGTATTTTTCTTTGTGTTCGTCATATACATATATGTACTTCATGTGCGTTTACATATATGTTGCTCCAATATATTTACATTTGAAATTGGTCATACTAAAATACGCATATGTAACTTAATGATTTACATATATGTAAAATAATACTGGGTTGGCAGACACCTCTGATTACACCTCTCATCCACACCCCATTAATAAACAAAATAAGTTGATCACAACATTTGAAATAAAACTAACACTATAACCATTTGCATATATGAACAAGTATTTTGTATGATTAAAAAAATGGATTTGTATCACACAAAATAAAATCTTTGTAAACAGCAAAAGAAAAAGTATAAAAAACAGAAATATTGAAAGTATAAACTTGAAATAGTTTGAATAATAACAATAGGGGAAAATTAGCTGAAATTTATAAAAGTGACACTATATACAATGGGGGAAATTAAAAAAGATGATGGTGGTGCATATGCTTAAGGTTTTTTAAAAAAATAAATGATGATGGTGGTAAGATTCAACGAGAAAAAGATATACTTGGAAAAACAAAAATAATAAAAATAGAACACGGGATCCAAAAAACTAATTTCATCATGGTTCAATGAGAAAACAATTTTTGATTAAGTTGTGAGCCTCAAATTTCATAACGAAAAGGTAATGATTTAGGAAAAAGATTTTAAAGATGGTCAATTGATTGCAAATGTCTGGTTTTAGAATATGAAATTGTTGATCATAGAATTCAAAATGATTAAATAGAATAAAACATGAAGACAATAAATAATTTCCTTAAATAGTGGTAAGTGCCTATTATAATGGAATTGCGTTTTACCAAAAATCCCTCAACTAAAACTAAAATAAAAATATATTCTAAATTATGTGATTGGTTGATAGTGGTTTTTATAGTTTTCATAAAAGTTAGGGGTTCTCATTTGAACCATCCCCTATAATATATATATATATATATATATATATATATATATATATAAACAAAGACCCTAAAATCCTACGTGTCGTGATGTGATCGGCCCCCCCTTTTATGGAAGCCACCAGATTTCTTGATTTTTAAATCGAGACCTCTCATTGATTTAACCCAAATTCATGGGTATGGGTCTTACCAAAACTAGATAGCTCTTAAACGGGTTATAACATCTCATTAAATTAAAAATTAATCTTACCAATTATTTGATATGAAAATCCTACAAAATAGGAATATACTAAAATTTAATAGCCAATTTAAAAAGAAAAAGATATTATTTATAATTAATAAACAATTTTACAGTCAAAAACATAAACTGGTCATGGGTCACCAAATCCAGATAACTTTAAACGGGTTATAACATATCATTTATTTATGAAAGCCTTTCATCATTAAACCCTAAGTATATTATTAACTTTCTTACAATAAAGAAATTTAAAATCCAGAAAATAAATATTAAAAAATGAAAAATGTAAAACAACAATTCTCTCAAGCCATCAGACTACTTAATTTTTAAATGAAGGTTTCTCACGCAGTTTACCCGAATTCACGGGTAAAGGTCTCATCAAACCTGGATAGCTCTTAAACAGGTTATGACATCTCATTATATTAAAAAATAATCTCATCAAATATTTGATATGAAAATCCTATAAAATTGGAATATACTAAAAATTAATATCCTATTTTGTTTTAAAAAAAATATTATTTATAATTAAGAAACAATTTTATAATAAAGAAAATAAACGGGTAATGGGTATCACCAAACCCATATAGCTTTTAAACCAGATTATAACATATCATTTATTTGTGAAATCATTTCATCATCAAACCTCAAGTATATTAATTATTAATTTTCTTAAAATAAATAATATTAAAATCCAAATATACATATATAAATAGTAAAAACGAATAATGTAAAACAACCCCCGTAATACGAGGGATAAAATCTAGTATATATATATAGAAAAATGTTCAAATAAGAATAAAGAGTTTCCTATGAATGGTAAGAACCAATAGATTTTTGACATTTGGCATTAAAACCTATGGTAAAAGAATAATTTTAGGAAACTATGTCGGTTATAATGGTGAAAGACTAATTCTAGGAAACTATGTCAGTTTTTGGTAATTTTAAATCTCAACTATTGATTAACATGATCCAATGGCTATGATTTATTCCTAGTCTTCCTAGAAAACTATCTCTTTTTATTTTAACTCACCCCTATATATATATATATATATATATATATATATGTATACATATATAGAGAGTTAAGTTATCATACAATAATCCTTATCGTACAAAAACGTAGATTCTAAAATCACACGATGGCAATTTTGTAAATGACCTAAATCTAACTTCGCCATTTAATTCATCAGTTTCAAACCAATTAATTCATCGACCATAATCCAACTTCGGTTTCTAAAAAAATCCAATTGAATTCAATTGAAAGTTTCAGTCAATTTGGAATGACGGACAGGGATGGCATCATTCCATTAAGCTTTGCAATTTGGAGCTTCGAAAAAACCCAATTGAATCAATTGAAATTTTCAGGCACTAATATTACACTTTGCAATTTGGAACTTCAAAAAAAAAAGGGTATAGATTGCTCAAAGCTGTGGGGGAAAAAAAAAAAAAAACAGAGCATGTTTATGTTGGAAAAAAAAAAAAGCATTACGCAGTTGGGTTTTTTTTCATTTTATTATACAAGGCTAAACTTTGTATCAATTTAGAGGGTGTTTGGGATTGAGTTTGAAAAATGCTTATTAGTTTATTGGCTTTTTCAAGAAGTCAATAAGCAAAAAAAATGTTTGGCAAATGTAAAAGCCCTTCTTGTTTTTGCTTTTTGATTGTCTTGAAAAAACACTTTTCCAAAAGCCTCAATTTGGGGCTTTTTAAAAATACTTTTGGCTTTTTGATTGGATTTTTACTAATCTACTCACCATTTACCCTTTTTGTTCATTTTACGTAAATAAGCTAAGCAAAACATTTTTTAAAACGTGTTTATGGCTTTTCCAACCACATAAGCTAATCCAAACACTTTTTTAAAAACTTCTTTTCAAAAAGCAAAAGGCCAATAAACACATTTAACAAAAAGCACTTTTAAAATTAAATAAGCAATCCCAAACACCCTCTTAATGTCTACTTATTTAACAGATAATCAAAAACTTGTGGATACATATGCAGTGTTTATATAAATATAAAAGGACGCAATTAAAAACAATGTTATTTTCAATAAAGTTCTGTCAGAAAATACCCAGCTTTACCTATTTTTACTTTAGACATTCGAAAACGTTGAGCCGTCTCTAATCATAATCATAAAAGAGAGTGTAATGAATTTTTTTTCAAAATAGGAAGTTAAAGAAGGGCAAAATGGTTTATAGGAGAGAGAAAGAGTTGTAATGGTTTCTAAGAGATCCGCCATTTAAAATAACGGATCTCAAATTATATATAAGGCATGTCAGTTTGTGTCGGGTGAGGTGGACAATTATCTGATGTTCCGCCAATTGAAATGGCGGATGTGATACTTTTATCGTGTGTTCCGCCATATCAATTAGCGGATGTCACTTTTTCTGATCCGTCAAACGACATCTGCCATTTGAAATGGCAAGTGTCTTCTTTACATCCGCCATTTCAAATGGCAGATGTGAACAGTATATGTACTACCACTAGATTTGACCTTTGATGATTGACAAGTCAATATCATTTTTCTTTTTATATTTATTAATATATTTTTTTTACTTTTATTTTTTAAAAAGACGATAATTATAAAATAATATAATTAATTATTAAAAAATAATTTGTATTATCATAAGGAATAATCTGTTTTTGTTTTTATTTTTTAATTATTAATAATTAATTAGTATTACTAAAAAGCTAATAATTAGTATTATTAATTAAAATTAAAAAGCTAATAAATATAAAAATCAAGTTACTTTTGTTTTATTAGCTTTTTAATGCAATTAACTAGTATTTTACCCGTCGTGTTGCGTCGGGACATGTTAGTAAAATCTAGGCAATGGTAAACTCAAACGTTGTCGATCCCAAGAGTTGAGACGGTCGGGTTCGATTACATACGTTATTGTATCGGAAGTAAAACAAAAAAGATTATAAAAGTTGAGGTGGACCAATAGGGTGTCGTTGATCAATAAAACTCGATCATTGGTAAAGACCGTTGTCGATCTCTGGTGTTTAGTGGTCAGTCTATGCGAATTTGGTCGGTTTTCGTCACGCTCGTTACGATGCTGGAACTAAAACAAAATCAACATTCGGTTGGTTTTCATTACATTTGTTAATGAATTGGAATTAAAACAAAGCGCGTTGAGTTTTTCCACGAATTCGGTCAGTTTCTATCACGATCGTGATAACACCGGAATTAAAACAAAAAATAAAAAAATAAGTCAGCATTCAGTCGGTTTTTGCTACGTATCAGAACTACAACAAAACAAAAGGAACTAATTAAAAAAAATATCACCAATAAGGTCCCGCAAAGGGGCCCAATCGAGGCTTGCGGCACAAAAGTTTCTAATTGTTATATACGCGGGGCTTAGTGACACAAAAGTTCTAAATTATATTATATAATAATAATATTATTATTATTATTATTATTATTATTAATTATTAGCTTTTTAATAATACTAATTAATTTTTAATAATAAAAATATAAAAGTAAAATAAATAAAAACAAAACAAATTATTCCTTATGATAATACAAATTATTTTTTAATAATTAATTATATTATTTTATAATTATTGTCTTTTTAAAAAAATAAAAGTAAAAAACATATATTAATAAATATAAAAAAAAAAAATGACATTGACTTGTCAATCATCAAAGGTCAAATCTAGTGGTAATACATGTACTGTTCACATCCGCCATTTCAAATGACGGATGTCAAGAAGACACTTGTCATTTCAAATGGCAGATGTCATTTGGCGGATCAGAAATAGTGACATCCGCCATTTGGAATGGCGGAACACACAATAAAAGTACCACATCCATCATTTCAAATGGCGGAACACTAGATAATTGTCCACCTCACCCGACACAAACTGACATGCCCTATATATAATATGAGATCCACCATTTCAAATGGCAGATCTCCTAAAAACCATTACAACTTTTTCTCTCTCTTAAAAACCATTTTACCATTCTTTAACTTCCTATTTTGAAAAAAAATTCAGAGTGTCATGGATGGTTGGCCACGATGACTAAAACATTGAAAGATAACATACTAATAAATACTATTTTTTAAGTTAAAATCAATTGATAAACATGTTTATATAATATTAATAGTAATAATACTAGTAGTTGTTTATAAATACATGCTTTATTTATGTTGTTTGGTTTATATTAGGATTTCACTCCTTGTTGATACCATTTTCATACCTACTTTGATCGTGTGATTTAGTTTTAGTTTTAATACAACATAACTTGTTGAAGCACTATAAAAACCTACATTCATGATATAAGCTTGAAGGGCTTTGTGGGTATCAACGTATCATGACAATGCAATTCCATAACAACATCCTCATTTACTTATTGTTCAGTATGAATGTATGTCAATTTCATGTTTAGAGCATATTGCTTCACTTTCATCTTTTAAAAATCTATGCACATCATTTTTCTGTTAAAAACTAACTAGGATTAGTGGTGGATTGCATCATTTTTCAAAAATCATACTTTAATCATATTCTCATTTACGCCTTATTATACGCATGCATTGCTACATACAATAACAGCACTAAATATCTCCATTTGAAGATTTTCATTTTAAGCTATGGTCATAATGCTATATTCTCCAATTCAAGGAACCCATTGGGGTATTAATGTCATTATACTTTTACGGCAATAATGATGACGGAAAGGTGTATGATATGATACTGATTCTGACTAGGAAGTGATTCTACGCCATACTCATAATGTAACTAAGTTAGAGCATTCACATTGAAATCTATGTAACCCTTACTTTTCACTACATTTTTCACTAACCTTTTTGGCATTATATATCTTATTCTTCATATTTGACACTATATTTCCTTTGATGAGTAAATTACGGTTTTGATTTCTACAATTCACCTCGATTAACCATTTCAGTTAAAAACAGAATGTTTTAACAGATCAGAGCAAGTGTTTAAACTATATGGCCATTTTGGTCCTTGGTCCTAACCTAGTTACATTTTTCATTTAAGTAACATTTTGTGCCTCATATGAAATACAGTTGCGACGTGCTTGTTTTTATGTGTTTCATAAAAAAATTATTCAATACAAAGTCGTGCGTAATAATATACAAGTCACTGAAAAACAAACACACAAGTCATTAAATGTCACACCACAACCTACTGTGGAATATGCCGGGGCGCGGCTGATCACTTAGTAGTTCATAAGAGCATTCTCATTTAACTCCTCATTTAATGTGAGGGGTATTTTTATAATTTAAAGAGTGATTTAGGGTGTTGCGAGTGAAGGGTTTTTATATTTTAGAAAAAGTAGTGATTTTTCTGTATATTTAAAAAGTTAAGGTTCATCCCTTATAATTTTTTAATATATTTTGAGAGTGATTGTGAGTGAAAGAAAGAGAAAAGGTAATGATAAAAGGTATAGAAAGTATTCTTTAATTGAAACAGAGAGAGAAAATATAGTGAGTTTTAGTGTAATTTTTTGTTTAGGGATAGAGGGTGGGATGAGAATGCTCTAAGACACTATTATACAAGGGAAAAGTTAAAATACAAAGGGAGACAAAAATAAGAAGGGTGAGAAGGATTTGTGGCCACACAAAAAACCTCTAAAAAAAATTTCAAAAAATTAATTAAAAAAAATCATAACTCAAAATATAAATAAAAAATTAAAAATTAAAAAAACAAAAATGTTTCCCTCATCATTCTCGTTAAAAAAAAACTCGAAAAGACACAATGCAGAGACAAAAGACACAATGACGAAAATGAACAAAAGACACAATTATAACTAAAAAAAGACACAATAATCGCAAAATATAACACAATGCCGAACAAAACATAACACAGTGTTAACTAATATAACACAATATCAAGAAAAAAAGACACAATGTCAAGGAAAAAAGACACAATCAATGACGAAAGTAAACACAAAACACAATGATAAACAAAAAGACACAATGGTCTTTTTCACTCAACATTGTGTCTTTTTCGGGGTTATTTTTTTTATATTTTTTTCTTATTTTTTAAGAACGAGAAAGACGGTGGAAACATTTTTGTGTTTTTACTTTTTTTTGTTTTTTTATTAAATTTTGAGTTATGATTTTTTATTTATTTATTTTTAATTTTTTTTGAAGGGATTTTTTTGTGGCTATAAATCCTTCTTATTTTTGTCTCCCACCTATTATATAAATGTCAATATCTAATTATTTAATTTCTATAAAATCGAAGTACACTTTACAAATACTCCATAACAATTAAATAACAAATAAATTTAAACAATTGTCTTTATTTTTGTTGATAACCTAAAGCATAAATTCTACAAGCTTTCAAACTTCAAACATCTAATAAAGTTATCAGCAACATGTCTAAAAATTTGGTTTTGTCAACAAAATTGTTAAGTGAGCAAACACAAGATTTTGATATCTTATCTTACAATCTTACAATACTAATAAAAGAAAATGTTAAATCCTAGGTGTCAAGCCTACATTTCTCCTAATTTCTAATCTTTCATCTTATTCATTCTAGCTATTCATGGGTCAAAATCATTTTGTCAACGGATTATAACATAGTGTGGATTTTATAACATAGTGTCATTTTCATACCTGAAGTTTGACCAACTACGCAAATTTAGCACATTTTTTTGAATTTCTTGCAAATCCAAACCTGACGTTTCTAAAACCATGTTATTTTAGTAATTTTTGTTAATCCGTTTGTTTTTTTGTTAATTCTGCATTAACTTAATTCATAAGTATTTTGAGAATCACCATTGAAATAACGGATCTTATTTATTTATATCGTTTGATAAATCCCGTGTAATACACGGGTTCAAAAGCTAGTTATATAATAATGAAAATACAATTCATATACAGTATCACAACAATTAAATAAACAATTGACTAAACAAATAATGTGTCTTTTGGCCTCGACCCGAACATGACACGAATTTAAATAGGTCGACACGACCTGACACGAGTATATATATATGGGTTGGGTTATGGTTAAAGAATCTCAACACGCCAACCCGCCAACCCACAACCCATCAACTCGTCAACCTGACACGATTGACACAATGGCACCCCTATGATTTACACGCACAAACTCCTTCATTCAAGAACACTTCATCAAGATCGGATCTTACTTGTTTATGCAAATAAAATCATTCAAGAAGCAAGATCTATCATCTAGTAATCCGAATCTAGCTTGTTCAAGAAGAAAAATGTAAGATTTCACTTAAAGGTTGCATTTTGTTGATGGATATTGGCTTGTTAGGCCATTATAGATTGAGTGATGTAGATCAAGAAAGTATTAATCTTGATCCAGCCTGATCCTTAGAACATCGATCTCACGTTTTTGGCTTAGTTTTAGATTAAAAAAGGTGGATTAGATGTAATTGGTTGAAGCTAGAAATTGGTATAGTTGTAGATCGGGTCCTCTAGTATGTTAAAGTAGCAAATTTGATGTAAAATCAAGTTTCAAATGATGAATTCGCAAAACAATTTAGTTTTTGCATGCAACCCTACTTCGCATGAACCCATATTTTGCGTGAACCCATAGTTGCATGAACCCGTACTTTGCGTGAAGCCGTACTTTGCATGAACCCTGTTAACCTGTTTAGTATATTAGACCTTTGTGTGAACCTTAGAGGAATGGGAACCAAGTTGTAGTCTTTTGGTTGAGCCACCTAGTGTGTAACCGGTTCAAGTGGGAAGTTAAGCCGTATACGCGAGATAGGGTTCGGTTAGTTCAGCTAATTATGTCATTAACAATCGACTGCTAAACTATTATTCAAGGATCAATTTTAAGGAAGGATTCAGTCAGTGAAAGTCCAACAAGTTAACGAATCAAATGAGGAGGGGACTTTAACCAAGGTTGGTTAACAAATCAGGTGTGCATACTTTACGTGCCCGGGAATAAATTAGCGGTGAGTTGACGGATAGTTATGTTTAAAGTTTTTAGTCAATCAGTTAGGCTCATATACGTGTGCGGCCCATGTACGAGTGTATAGTTGGCAACGCCTTTATCGCATGTGTCGGTAATTGCAATTACATACATATATTTCAGAAAGGTTAGAGGTTAGAATATTATGCTTTATACATGTATAGTTACGTTATGTTTGTGCTTCGGCACGTCAGATGTTATTATATGCATACATAGTAACGGTCATTTAATTAAAGCAATAATTCACTAAGCATGTAGCTGACTTTTATATGCACATCATGTTAGTAGATTCGGTTGATGGAATAAGGATGGCTGGAGCATAGAGAGTTATTCATGCATGGAGACCGACATCCATTAACTTCAGTTTGTTTGTTAACCCGATATACGAGATACCGAGGTTATGGGTGTTTCATTCCAATCTTCTTTAATATATATATATATATATATATATATATATATATATATAAAATGGTTCAAATAAGAATAAAGAGTTTCTTATGAATGGTAAGAACCAATATATTTTTGATATTTGTCGTTAAAATCTATGGTAAAAGAATAATTATAGGAAACTATGTCGGTTTTTGGTAATTTTAAATCTCAACCCTTGGATCCCATAATCTAATAGCCCATAATTATTCTTACAATTCCTAGAAAACATTTTCTTTTTACAATAACCTATCTATCTATCTATCTATATATATATATATAATTGCTACAAAAGTAAAAATTAAGTGAGGTAAATGTAAGATAAATGAATTTATGAAACTTGATTATTATATAGTATTTTTTTTTCATTATAACATACTATTTCTAGTTAACCAAAACAAAAATGTCACTTATAAGTAACCAAGATTCATATATATTTTATTTGTTTTACTTTGACTTTAAGATTTTAAAATTTATAAAAATATATATATACACATGATTAGTGAAACACCAAATAAAAGTGAAATGACTCTATAAGTAATGAGAAAAAAAACGTTGAATTATTGAAAACTTAAACTTGGTTGCTATCGGGTAAAATTTTCACTTTTTTATATTATAATGATGCTACTTTAGGGATGCCATGGTGCATGGTTCTACGGACTACGGTCAGTTAACACAATTGAACTTTATTTAATCTTTTGTAATAATGTAGTGATGACGATGAATCGTGAAAGAAATAAAATGATAGGCGGTGAGCTTGATGAAATTACCCAAAGATTTGGTTACAACTTGAAGTATATCATAACTTGTCATATATCACTAATGTTAGTGCCGTAAATAAATCAGGCACTTACTAAAGTATTTATTTCTCAAATAAGTGAACATGAACAAAATCTTTAGGTGCACTCACTAATTTAAAATCAAAATCCATTCATCAGTTGAATTTTAAACTCAAACTAATAAACATAAGGCAAGTCTAACTTGAATACGGTTCATTGATTTACAGATCATATACGTGTGATATCTTTACGGCACATACCGGTTTTGGCATGGATATGAATATATGATCGCATTTATCACTATCTTTCATGACTATCATTCTATCATTTTTTGTTTGAAAAGGTGACCCAACAACGGTTCACTTTATTAAAATATTTTTTTTAAACTAACGGTTTAAATTATAGATAGAGAGCCCCCCTATCTCACGCATGTGTGACCCAATAACTTTTATTCATTGCTCTTTTACCTTTTATGTTTATATCTACCATATAATATATAAAAACCGTCATTTACAAAGAGTTCAAACTCCACGATACAAATTTACTACACGAATCCTAAGGGCATCCGTAATGGTCCAGTGAGTGTAAGCAAAGAGTGTTAATATGTAGGTGTCATCTATGCAAAGCTTGTGGTCATCCTTATACTCATTTTTTAATAATTTTTTTTCTTTAAAAACGCTTACAAGGTGCCAACGCTTGTGAGTCCACTATCGTCTATCGGTTGATTGCTTTTGCCCCCTCTCACAGAGGGGCAATGCGATGTTCACCACGCCTCACGATTAGGTGGCAAGGTCATGCCCCCACTCACGATGGTTTAATGGGTGGCCTAAACAAACTTTCTAAGTTCGAGTTTAGTCTAAACGAGTTTGGATGTATTTCTATTCAATACCCATACACACATTTAGATAAGTGGGTCGTATTTTACTTAACTTGAAGGTTAGTAGGTTGACATGTTCTAATTTGTTTGTTTATGTAAGTTCAAAATACGTATGTTTTATGTCACTCTTTAAATCAATTTAATATATTATGTAATTTAAAAGTAACAGAGAAATAAACATACAGCATTATTGTTTAAGATAATTGTCTTATATATATACGTTTGACGTTTCTAAATTCTAATCATGTTGTAAATTTATAATCTCTAGTATTGAAACGAATTTTGGTTAACAAACAATGCTTGTATTAACCTGTGAAACTTGTGTTGTGTTTACGCGATTGACATGATTTTCACGTAATTCAACTTATAAACACCAACCATTTACCTCTATGTAGTATTATATTTCTACCAGAATAAATTGATAACCAAATTGAAGAGCAAATGGATAACATAGGTTATACTTTAGTTGGAACTGATATGTGTTGATTTGCTAAGATTCCGGTTGGACCGGCTGCCATTGAAAGCTAGTGTCCACCCATAAATCCGTATGAAATAGATGACTTCCTTGCTTACGCAAATATGCAAAAAGCCAAATTAAATTTATTCTTTTCTTTAAATATGTAAACAAAAAAGAATTTTAAATAACGGAAATTATGCTTTTATTATGAATTAATCGTTGTCATCTTGATTGTAGTCAAAGATGATTGTAATGTCAAATTATTTTGAAAAATAAGTAAATTTTAAATTGATTATATATTTTTATTCCAAGAGAGAATAGATAATTTAATTTAATTTATATTTATTCTATAAATTGTAGTAGGGGTCTATCAGGTGGGGCAGCTTATTAATGGCCCGGGGATCCTCTCCATGTTTTTTTCACAATAATGTAAATTTATATGTTTTCGACATTATTATGTTTTCGTTTGAAATTCTGAGCCCGAATCACGCTTGTGAAAATTTATATATATATATATATTGAGTCAGCCCTTAGTTGAACATAATTAGTTTTAGTTGTAATAAACTAATAATTTTATAGGCAAATTAGATTTTAATTATCTTAATTTAATTAAGTTGGTCGATAATAATACTAACTTAGAAAATAGCTGTCTCCCCCAACTGCCACCCTATTTGTTTTCATTGGACATCCGTTAAGAAAAAAACTTAATGTCGCTAAATTTTTTCCAAATTTCAAATTGATATTTTAGGTTTTTTGATCGGAATGAGAATACGAATCGATTGATATATAACTTAACTCGAAACGGTACTCCAAACAGCTTGATTTTTGTTAATTAAAAGTTTAAACACCATAAATGAAACATCATTTAGTTGTTCGGACCACCGTTTTGAGGTAACTTTTACATCAATCGATTTGTATTCTCATTCCGATTAAAAGCCCTAAAATATCACTTTGAAATTTGGAAAAAAACTTAACGTCGTAAATTTTTTTTAACGGGAGTCCAGTGAAAACGGTGTGAAAGTTGGAACTAGTGACAGCTACTTTCTAAGCTGGGATTATTATCGGCCAACTGCATTAAGTTCAGGATTATTAAAATCCAATTTGCCATAATTTTAATATGTTTAAAAAAATAAATGAGGTAGGCTTAATCCTTTCATCCCTTGTAATTAACCGCTAATGTGTGATGACTGGTGAACCCAATTATCACAACCTATTAACCTGTTTATGACGAGTTTAAGATGTTTATAACTTGATTACAGTTCATTTACTAAATGCCAACTCATTTGGATAACATGATTACAACGCGTGTTTGGGTTACATGATTTTAAATTTGTTTGGGTTAGATAGCACCGATATATAATTTGACATAGACGCATGCTTTGATCTTTTTCGGGTTTCATTTTTCAACCCATCAGCTCATCAACCCAACATAGGTGTTCAATAAATCAAATTTTGAGTAACTCTAGTTATTTGAATCCAGCTATTCAATTATGAAAAGTTGACGTTGAATTTGATTCCAATGAGTCTGATTAAGAACTAGATGTGAATAAGCCGATTTGAATCGAATTCACGTCAAATTCGATCCGAAATCGGAAACAAATTAATTCAAATTCAACCAAATTTTTTCAAGCCCGATTTAAATATTGAACGTGTGCCCCAAAATCTAGAACAAAAGAATATCATTTTTGCATAATGATAAGGGTGTGACATTTTAAAGATAAAACACTATTTATTATCTTTTAGCTTGATAATGGGATAGTGCGCATGCAGCGTATATCGAATCATGTGTAGGTTGGCAAATCAAGCCCGTGACCAGGTGTACGCACTATTTACCGATCATTCTCGGTTCACTACCTTTTTGACTTTGGTCAACGACCAATATTGTTTGTCCATATATTATTGTCACATTTCAAATTCAAACACATACTGTACAGCAAATTTGTTATCTAAACAGGTTAGATTTCTTTACTTTTAAAAAATTGTAATCAATCTATAAAAAGAAAAAAAATTATAATTAAAGTCTGTTAATAATTATGCAAAATTGGATTTAACAATTTAAACTATAACTTGTTAATTAATAGTCCGTGCTAGTAATGTGACTAATGACCCTTATAAATTTTACTGTTGTTGTAAAGTACAATCTTACCATAATGCAGAAGCAACCTTGTCTCTCACTAATTTTCATATATGACATTTTAAAACAATTCACAATATTACGATTAGGATTTAAATTAGTCGATAGTTAACTATTTGTTAGTTAAACGGGTTATATTTCTTTACTTTTAAATTGTAATAAATCTAAAAAATTTACAGTTCCAGACTTCTAATTATAATCAGGCAAAGTTGGATTAAATAATCTAGATTTTGACTTATTAATTAGTAATAATTCACACCGGTAGTGTCAAAACACTCATAAATTTTACTATCGTTGTAAAGGATAGTCTTACCATGACACAAAATTAGTAATCCCGATTCCCGTGTATCTCTAACTTTCTTTTATGTCGTTTCAAAAAATTTACAACACTACGATTATGATATAAATTGGTTGATGGTTTACTAGGAATAGATGAAGTTACTTTCTCATTATATTGAAATTGTTCTTGGTGACGCCAGTGAAAGGTAGCAGTACGAATGGTTGGTTATATGTCAATGAAGTAGCATCGGTCAATGAGTTATAGTTTAAACTATTAAAATCGAATTTTCCTTGTATTTATTATGTTGTGAAAGGTTTTATTTTTTGCTGCACTTTATTGTCACGTCAATTATTTCGTATTGGATTAGTATCATGGACTCATTTACGTCTCTAGAAGAAAAAATCGCACGTTACTCTATGCTGCATCATGAGTTTTAGAAGAGTTAATTATAAAAACAATCATATTATAATCTCAACTAGATCGATTGAACATGTGAATCGATTGAATCTGATTGAATTTGTGTAGGTGAAGCGATTGAATCCGATTGAACATGTGAATCCGATTGAATCTATTAAGGTTGAAATGATTGAATATGTGAATCGGATTACATAGGTTTGATAGTTACCTTGAATATAATGATTGCTAGGGTTAGAACATGTGAATTGACTGATGAGAAAAATGGATCCCTGAAGATGATAGGAGAGATTTTGAGTTAGAAATGAAATTAAAATAATTAAAAAAAATTATAAAATGCCATGTGACACTTTGAAGACATTTGGTGAAAATTTGATAGAAAATCCATTGGTTTATTATATAGAGAGATTTATATACATGAACAAAATCAAAATCTACCTCTTCTGATTTCTAACCCTCTTTGTCCTTTCTCTTGGACGGACTGTTCAAGAAACCTGTTATGAAACACATGTTTATTTATTTTAATCTGTTAATTCATGCGTCTAGAAGCAAACATTAATAAGCATAAAACTTAGACGAATGATGCAGGCTAACAAATATAATTCATCATATACAACAATGTGATAATGATATCTAAAAATATACATAGAACTGTGCGTGAAATATTAATAACAATATCTTGAGCATTTGAACATCTCATACTCTAGTGAATATTATTAAGTACGGCAATATGTAAATACTTCTTGTAGTACATGAACGCCTCTACTATTTTTTGTGTTATGTTTTGAACACGAGTGAATATACGCACACCTTATCATCCTCAAACCGGTGGAGAGGGTGAGTGAGCGATACATACGTCGGAACTGGAAGATATGCTTAGACCTTGTGTGATGGGCTTGGTGGTGGATGGGATTGATACTTACCACTAAAAGAGTTCTCATGTAACAATAGTTATTATCACACCAGCATGCTGGACGAAGCGGACATAAGACAACATAGAAGATAGAGAAGATAGTTCATCATTCATGTAACAATAGTTATAACACCAACATGCTGTAACGTACTAAATTTATAGCTTTGCGGGTGTTTAGATATACCATTATTGATCAACCAATGCAAAACTTACCATGATGCTTTTGTAAGCTTCGTAATAATACATGCATAATTGTATGTTACAAACTCAGTTAACACGAATTCCATAATTAAGTAATTTAATTATCATCTGCAAAATAAACGAAACCGAAAATGCAAAGAAAAAAAGAAAAAAGACTTGTTCTACTCCTAGAAAAATTTTTTAACAACTTTATTGCAATTTAACTCATTTAATCTTCTCTTCAAAACATGCAATATTGACTTCTTATTATCACTTTGTTACCACCAATAACGTAGCTAGGAATATTTTTTTAAGGAAGATGCTTATGATTTTTATATATGAATAAGACTAAGAGAAAATTTCCAAAATAAGTATTTATGAAAACAAAGTTTTTATTTTAGGTATTATTTGTAAAAAATTCTAGAAATAGGTATTATAAACTAGTCATGACGAGAAGTTTGTAAAACCAATTAAAAGTTGCCATGTGCCCTTAAACTAATAGTAACGACAACGTTCACTAATCAATTACTCGTCACGACTAAATAAGTTTCATGTCTCGTAATCAACGCCCACGAGTTATTTATAAATCATTTAGTCGCGACGACTAGTTTACCTGGTTTACATTCCCTACACGAGTAGTTTATTAGTAGTTAACACGTCGTGACTAGTTAACCTTATAATCTACTCGTCGCGACTAGTTTAATCTTATAATCTATTCGTCGCGACTAGTTTAACCTTATAATTTATTCGTCGCGACTAAAGAACTTATGAATTAGTCGTGGGCGTTGGTTACGAGGCATGAAACTTATTTAGTCGTGACGAGGAATTGATTAGTGAACGTGCTCGTTGCGGTTAGTTTAAGGACACGTGACAAGCTCGAATTGGTTTCTACAAACTACTCGTCACGACTAGTTTATAATACCTATTTTTAAAATTTTTTGCAAATGAGACCTAAAACTAGAATTTTGTTTTCATAAATGCTTATTTTGGGAATTTTCCGGTAACACTAAAGAAAATCTAAGGGAAACACTATCCCTTCTCTAAGAGGTGGGTCCGCCTCTCTTTACCATGAGGAAGCTTTATAATTGTCACAAATAATTCCCATTTTCTTGTAATCCAAGTATCCAACATGTTGTAATTCCTCATACGTATTACCAGATGCATAAAGAAGGTTCTTTATGATAAACCTCAAAATCACTTTGCTGTAAACTTTACATTTACCAATTATCATAACTTTTGATTCCACGTAATCACTACTTTTTAAATTAAATAAAATTAGTCTATTTATCACATAATTGATAGAACCTTTTGTATGAATTAATTACCTGGAACAATAATTATATTTCGGATTCCACGGTTATCAAATGCAAATCAAGCACACATTGAAACCTAACATATATAGCAGCTTAACATTGACGCTTGTAACCATTTTTTCGGTATGGTGCAACGAGCTGAGCTGAGCTGAGCTGAGCTGCTCGTGAGCTCCTGAGCTAGGATCGATAAAAAAAAACTTGAAATTAGCCAAATTTTTTCGAACTCAAGCCGAGCCCGAGCCTCAAACAAAGTAAGTTTAGTCATCAACCCCGAGCTCGAGCCATGTATGGGAAGCATGTCTAGTTGTTTAGGCTTGTAACTCGTCGAGTTATAACAAGAGTTGTGTAAATTTAAGTTTTACATATTTTAAACTTCTGCATATTAATTTCACATTACACAACTGAACTCAAGTTGAGCCTAGGCTCGTTTAAGATTTTTCTCAAGATATATAAAAGTAATTAAAAACATATATAAACTAATTAGAAAATAAAAAAATTAGCCGATGCCAAGCTTTAAAAAGCAGCTCACGAGCCGAACTTGAGCTTTAGAGAAAGAGTTTGAAATCAGCCTAGCTGAAGCTCTCGTAAGCCGGGCAAGAGCGTGAAGAAACAACTTACAAGCCAAACTCTAGCGTGGAAAAACAAGAGTTTGAAAGTCACATGCTGAGCTGGGCACGGCTTAGAAAGAAAATAAAAGGGGTGGTCCGTGGTTTTGTTTGGATTGCACTCCGGTCCACGAACACCCGTGTCAGTCTCACGAACGGTCGAAAACAAAACCTCATCCAAAACCGGATTAAAGCAAGCACACTATTCTCCCTCCACTTCGCCATGGCTTCCGCTTCTGTGTCATCGCTATCTTCAATTTTCTCTTCTTCATCAAAACCACTTTCCTCCAGCAAACCTAAACAGCCTCAACCGTTTGTTCAATTGTCTTCTAGAAGACAGTTCCTCAAACGATCCACTGTACTACTACCGTTAACAACCACGCTAGCTCCATTGCAATTGCCTTCGACCTCACACGCCAAAGAAGTGGAGGTCGGTTCGTACCTTCCGCAGTCGACTTTCGATCCTAGTTTCGTTCTCTTTCAAGCTTCTTCCAAGGACACTCCCGCTCTTCGTGCAGGTAGTTTTTGATATTGAATTTGTGTGTTCTATGTTTCGGTGTTGATCGTTGATGTGTTGTAGCGAGTAGTCATTGATATTTTATGCATAAACAGCGTAATTTTGTCATTTTATTAGGTTCATTTAGGTGCTGTAATTTTGAGCTATTATATTATAGTTCAGTGGACTCTCAGTGAATTTCTTTGTTTAATCTCCAGAATAGTCAATTCTGGTCATTGATATGTCGCATTGCTGCAGTCGATGCATTACGTGCCTAATGCAGTTAACCCGTAGATTGATATGCACCTTATGCAGTTAACCAGTATTTGTATAAATTAGACTAACGCTTGCATTTTGAACAAATCTGACCATCGATTGAGCAATGCTTCGAGTATTGGAACAAATTAGACCATGGATTGAACAAATCTGACTAGAGAACGTCTTCTTTTTTAGTGTTTAATAGTTAACAAGTTAAAATCTTATCTTTAAACACATTTTTAATATTATTTTAATGATGAACGCCTCGCATTTGCAATGAGGTCCGAGTTTTGCAAACTTAATTGACCAAATCTGAACATCGATTGAGTGATCAGTTTGAGTATTTGAACACATTAGACCATCTATTTTAATAAATCTGACCAAAGAGGCAGATATGATGAGAATATCTTATATTTTAGTATTTTAAAGGTAACAATCTAAAATGTTACCTATAACTTAGCTTTTTCTTAATAACGAATGCCTCACATACATGACAGGCGTGTTTTGTGTATCGTGTATGGGCATTTTGGGGTCAAAACGCATCCAGCCGTCACAACATCATTATTGTCAATTTGTGATGTTGATCGAGGTGGATCTATTCTTCTGTGTGCATGTAATTTGAAGCTAGTCAGGCTAAATATTATGACTACAACAACACTGTTGATGCTAGAATCTTATTCCTTTTTATTGTAGTTCCTGAATTTATTACTATAGTAAAATTTTGATTGTAGTTGATTGCAGGAAATGTGCAGCCATACCAGTTTGTTCTTCCACCAACATGGAAACAACTGCGGATCGCTAACATATTATCCGGAAATTACTGCCAACCAAAATGTGCAGAGCCTTGGATTGAGGTGAAATTTGAGGATGAAAAACAAGGCAAAGTTCAAGTGGTGGCTTCACCGTTAATACGTCTGACCAATAAGCCGAATGCAACACTTGAAGATATTGGCAGCCCGGAAAAGGTTATTGGGTCGCTTGGCCCGTTTGTTACAGGAAATACTCTTGATTTGGATGAAGAACTTGTTGAAACATCAGTTGAAAAGATTGGAGACCAAACGGTATCGACTTATAAACTCATCTCTTTGATCATGTTTAAAATTTATACAAGTTATTTTATTTCTTTGTAGATGTTAAACATTTAATCTTGAACCGCATTATATACATTAATATTTAATACTCTATAAGAGCAAAAAAAAAAAAAAAACTATCTTCCTTTAAAGGATGTAATTTAAGTTTGCTGCTCTACGAGGAAGTTTAGTGATTATTGCAGGATGTAATTTAAGTTTGCTGTAATTTAATACTCTATAATATTTATATACATTAATATGTATATTAATGTATACATTAATATACATTAATATTCTATAATATTTATATACATTAATATACATTAATATGTATATTAATGTATACATTAATATACATTAATATTTATATACATTAATATACATTAATATACATTAATATTCGAGGAAGTTTAGTGATTATTGCAGGATGTAATTTAAGTTTGCTGTAATTTAATCTCTATAATATTTATATACATTAATATACATTAATATGTATATTAATGTATACATTAATATACATTAATATTCGAGCCGGGGGTCTCACCGGAAGCAGCCTCTCTATCCCTATGGGATAGAGGTAAGGCTGTCTACATCTTACCCTCCTCAGACCCTACCATAGCATTGCTATTGGTGGGATATACTGAGTACGATGATGATGATGATAAGAGCAAAAAAAAAAAAACTATCTTCCTTTAAAGGATGTAATTTAAGTTTGCTGCTCTAAGAGGAAGTTTAGTGATTATTGCAGGGGTATAGATGTAATTGGGCTTGCAAACGAATCAATCAAACACGAACAATTAAACCAACGAGGTTTTTTTGTTCGTGTTCGTTCGTTAACAGATTGAGTGTGTCTGTGTTCGTTTGTGAGTAGTATAAACGGACGGTTCACAAACATAAACGAACATAAATGAATGACCATATGATGGACAGACATAACCGAGCGAACACCAAGTTAAAGTAAAGGTGGGCATCAATCTGTTGAGGCAAAAAGTTAATAAAACTAGACTAAATTATAAGAGTGATATTTTAATTTCATAAAACTAGAGCTAAATTGAAATGGGCCGAAGTATGTTAAATGAATGTATAAACAGACGTAAACGAACGAACTTAAACAAAGGTAACTAACGAAACAAAATGAAAGTATACAAACACATAAATGACGAACGAGACATGTATTCATGTGTTCACAACTTCACGTGGCACTTATATTATAACATCCTAAGTGATATATATTTGGTTGACATTTATTTAATATGTTGTGCAGTATTATAGGTACGTTTTAGAGACTCCCTTTGCATTAACTGGTTCACACAATATTGCAAAGGCTACAGCAAAGGGAAATACTGTCATCTTATTTGTTGCTAGTGCCAATGATAAACAATGGCCCACATCTCAAAAAACATTGAAAGCTATAGTAGATTCCTTCCAAGTGTAATCTTTTTCTCCATGTAAGTATATGCTAACATCCATGTCAATTATTAAATTTTTTGTATAAACAATATTTTGTTATGTTTCCATAATAGAGCTAAGTAATGGCAGCAATTGATGTTTTGTGAGTTTTATTTAAATGGCCATGAGGTGTCTAACAATCATTGATAGCTAACATTGGAGTCAAATTGTTTATGGAATTATGCATACAAGTGGCAAAATAGGTCAAATGGTAAAATTTAGCATGCATGTTGGCATTATTGACCTTGGTAACCATTGATATAGATGCATTATATGATGAGGAATTATACATCATGATTCATGAGTTAGGATTCATGCAATTTTTTTTGATCGGCTAAATGCTACACTCCACAAGGATTAAATCATTGACCTCTTATTTTATACCCTGATCACCTTACCACCCCACCAAAATAATTACACGTGTGTCGGCGTATGCTAAACTACGCTAACGTGCAGGTACGTGTTCAACTTGATATCCAGAACATTTTGCTTGTGTCATGTAATCATGCTTCTACAATGTTTGCATATATTCTGTATTAACTTTCCTTGTTAGGTAAATACAAGTTTATTTTGTGTCATTAATCATGATATTACACAAGTTTCTAACAGTATATATGAAATTTCATTATTTTCATAAATTTAGAAAAGTAAATAAACAAACCAAGGGAATTATATAGTTTTAGCCTAAAGCATCATTAAGTGTATTTACAGAATATTACATGACCCAATGGTTTATATTAAAGTGTAGCATAGATAAAGGGGATTTAGGTTAGGGGAAAGTTAACGTACAAATGAAATTAACGTGCTAATTGTAAAAATTAAGTAGAGTAATTATGTAATTACTCGTATGTAATTACTCTATGATGTAATTACATAATTATCTATGATGTAATTATGCTAATTGTATTTGATCCAAACCTTGCGTATATAATACCTTTAGTTTCTTAATTTATTCTTAAATTTTTCAATCTTTTGTTTTTCAAAAGAAGGGAAATTCATATTTATATGCGAGCCCAAAAGGTTCATTAAAGTGCATCAAACATATATAGATGATAAAAATGGATCATGCACACACCATTGACCATACTAACCAAGAAATTTAATCATATGTTGGGGTTTATTGTTATTTAAATAATACGGTAAGCAACTATAAACCACGCATTGGCCATGTAGCATTCTATGAGTATGACTAATGAAGGTTTAGACAAGTAATGGGGTTATAAAATAGTTATGTATATGTAGCTTATGGGTGTTCATTGGGTAACTTTTTCGGATTATTTAGGTTTGTGCTTAAAAGAATTGACCCAAGAATCAACCCAAATAAGATTGGGTTGTTTAGGTTTCGAGTTGAACGGGACAAGTAAATTTGTATATGTAGCTTATGGGTGTTCATTGGGTAACTTTTTCGGATTATTCAGGTTTGTGCTTAAAGAAATTGACCCAAGAATCAACCCAAATAAGATTGGGTTGTTTAGGTTTCAGGTTGAATGGGACAGGTAAATTTGGGTTTAATGTAAAACCATATTCTAACTTTAACAAAATGAAAATTTTCATAATTCCAAAACCAAAAAGAAATAAAATGTTCAAAACCAAAAAATAAACAATAAGAAAGATGATAAAATAAAATCAAAACTTTCATAATTCCAAAACCAAAAAGAAATAAAATGTTCAAAACCAAAAAATAAACAATAAGAAAGATTATCAAAACGTATCTCTGGAATCGATTGTTGTCGAACGATCGTTGTGGAAAACAGCTTGATAGGCCGTTTATATTATGGTTCAGTTTCAAAATTAGAAGAGGTTAGCTTGGACTGCGAACTAAATACTAAGTATACCTATAAAAAATCAGGATTACTATTCCTAAAGTGTCTTGGGAATATGGAAAAACCTAACCGAGAACCGACCCAAATTAGGTAGTTCGGGTACAATAAGCTGCTATTCCGGGTTCGGTTTAATCAGGTGTCAGGTCACTTCCTCATTTCTGGTGGTGTTGAGTATTTGGGTACGGTTAAAAAATACACCACTATATTGTAGCTGCTTTCAAGCTACCATATAAATAGTTAGACAAATTAATTATCATTTTCTTCAAAAAAAAAAAAATACCAAATGTTCTGATATTCCAGTATTATTAAAAAATAGCACTCGCAAATATGTTCACACATTAAGCTTAAACCAAGAAATCAAACCGAAACCAAATCGTTAGTCACGATGGTTTAGCACTTTGAATCACAGATGGCCTAAAACCGTCTAAAGTCTAAACCGAGACTTGTCGTATTTATCCTTTTTAATTAACTTAGGGGCTGTTTGTTTATGTCTGAATGGGGTCATTCAGACACTTTTTGCTGAACCGGTCAGCTAAATAGGTGTTTGGTTCGCAAAAAAGAGTTGCTGAATGGGACCATTAAGATCTGAAAGGTCCAGTTTTTTTTTTAGTTGAATGAAAAAGATTTTTGTTTCCCACTTTCACCTCAAATCACCTGAGAAACCAAATCCGCTCCAAGCCCTAACCTCTCCTTCCACCACCACCAGTCGATCGGCGCCTCCACCACCGCTTCTCCAGCCACCACCATCGTCTCTCCCAATCCGACCACTGTCGTTCCCAACCCGACCACCACCGCTCCGTGCTCCGTTCTTACGAGGTAAATCGATCTTCTGCTTATGTATTTGCATCCATGTTTATAATATGTGGACTACATGAGATTTGAAATGGAATACTTGTATATGAAAATATGTGATTTAAAATGAAAATTTGGATGATTTGACTATAGAATTCATATGAATATATGCACATAAGGTGTTTGATGAAATACCTCAAAGAGAATAAAATTGATAAAATGGGGGTATAATCGGGATTAAAGTTTCCGATGGGTTAACATATAACAATTTTATTTATATGTTGATTTGCTTTTATTGTTCAAAGAAATTGTTAGGATTAATTGGAAACAAGGTGTGGAGAAAACTTTTCTTGAAGCATGTATTCACGAGGTAACCGTTAATGGGCGTGAGGGAGGTAGCCTTAAAACATTGTCATGGAATAATATTTCGGCAAAATTAAAAATGCAACATAACTTCATAGTGGAACAAAAACAAATGAGGAACCGTTATGACTATCTAAAAGGAAAATTTTCAGCTTGGAGAAAACTTAAAAACAAAACAGGCAATATTTATAATGCCGTGACAAACATGTTTAATTTGTCGGAAGAAGAGTGGCAACTAGAGATGAAGGTATTTTTTAAACAATAATATCTTTTCTCTCTAAATAGTAGTTCTTAATATATTTCAAGAATCTTATAGAATTTTATAATATTGTTTTTCAAACAGTCTAACAAGTATGTAGAAGCCTTAAGAACCGTGTCACTTGCTTACCCCGAACTATGTACTCAATTGTTTGAGGGTGTGGTTACTTCTTAATCCGCAAGCTTGTGAGCCATGGGTGAGAAACGCAGGAGCGAAATACGGATTATTTTGAATGTTTTTTGTTTAAAGTTATGTTTTGAACTTTTTGGATGTTTGTTTGTTGAAGGTTTATGTTACGAACTTTTTGGGATGTTTGTTTGTTGAAGGTTATGTTATGAATTTTTTAGATGTTTGTTTGTTGAAGGTTATGTTATGAATTCTCTTTATTTTAATTATCCGTCATTCAGTATAGTCATTCCGATATTTGATCAAACAAATAAATTTCATTCAGTACATATAGTAATTCTGCACAGTCATTCAGATGTCTAACTAAACAGCTTTTATTGGTTTAGATGTCTAACTGGTTCAAATTATCTTATCCATTCTGCTTATTGGTTCAGACTTACTGATTTAGACTATGCCAAACAGCCCCTTTGTAGAGTTTACGCGTTTTAATATTATTTATTCCCTTTTAAGCAAAACACACGTTTCTCTTCTCTCAACGCTGCCAGAACCTTCATCTCCGACGAGACCGCCACCAAAACCCTAAAACAATGACCGACGCATCGGCCATCGACGATCCATTATCCTCTCTACCAATTCCACCTCTCAGCCCCTACATACTCTCCAACGATGACCTCACATTTGACGACGATTTCTTCTCATTCGACGATGATCAGTTTTTCAATAATCAATCTCATCCCTTCGATCTGCCGTCTCCTGATCCTCAAGAGTTCATCGATTTTGTGCCTGATTACACAACCGTTGGTACGGAGTCAGGTAATTGTTCTAGAAACCCTAACTTTACGTCACCGGATGGTTCCGGTAGAGTTTTTGCTGACGAAACTGTGAATTTAACATCGGAATTGAGGAATGATAGTTTATTAGGAAATTACGGACAGGACGGTTGTGGAATTGTTGATGTTTCGTCACCGGATGGTTTCAGTAGAGTTTTTGGTGAAGAAAATGTGAATTTAGAGAGGATTTTGAACGATTCGGCCTTGGAATTGAGGAACGAGCTTCCAGTTTCGTCTCAGGGATCCGGAAGCTACGGATCTGCTGGATTAGAACCTGCTATGAATTATCCATTTCCGGATTCTGGAAATTCTGTTGTTAATCGGAATATGAAGCGTTTATCGGCGAGTAATTTTGTGTCTGATCATAAGACCGTCAACATTCTGTCTCCAAAGGATTCAGGAAGAGTTTTTGTTGATGAAAATGTGAATGTAGAGAGGATTTTGAACGATTCGGCCTTGGAATTGAGGAACGAGCTTCCAGTTTCGTCTCAGGGATCCGGAAGCTACGGATCTGCTGGATTAGAACCTGCTATGAATTATCCATTTCCGGATTCTGGAAATTCTGTTGTTAATCGGAATATGAAGCGTTTATCGGCGAGTAATTTTGTGTCTGATCATAAGACCGTCAACATTCTGTCTCCAAAGGATTCAGGAAGAGTTTTTGTTGATGAAAATGTGAATTTAGAGAGGATTTTGAATAATTCCTCAACGGAATTGAGGAACGAGAATCCGGTGTCGTCTGGATCGGAGCATGCTGTGAATTGTCCGTCACCTGATTCTGGAAATTCTGTTGTTAATCAGAAAATGAAGCAAGAAACGGCGAGTAATTTCTTGTTGAAGAGGAAGAACGAGAGTTTTGATGTGAATTCGGAGTCTAGAACGATTAAGAACCGTAGGTCGAATGAAGGTTCTATAACTACTGAAAATTTAAATCAGGCTAATGAAACAGATGTTAAGAAGAAAGCGCGGTTGATTAGAAACCGCGAGAGCACGCAGCTTTCGCGCCAGAGGAAAAAACAATATGTTGAGGAGTTAGAGGATAAAGTCAAGGCAATGCATGCAACTATTCAGGATTTGAATGCTAGAGTTAGTTACTTTGCGGCTGAGAATGCAACTTTGAAGCAACAAATGGTTGCTGGTGCAGGCGGTGGTGGTATGTGTTCACCTTCGGTAATGTATCCACCACACCCTGCAATGGCTCCACTTGGATATCCGTGGATGCAATATCCACCTTATGTTAAATCGCAGGGTTCTCAAGTGCCATTACTCCCAATCCCTAAATTGAAGACTCAACAGCCTGCATCTTCACAGAAATCGAAAAAAGATGTTAAGAAAACTGACATTACGTCAAGGACCAAAACCAGAAAGGTTGCTAGTATTAGCTTTATTGGATTGTTGCTATTTATTGTGCTTTTTGGTGGATTGGTTCCGATTATGAATGTGAAATTTGGTGGAGTAACAGATGGTAGTTATCCTGTTAAGCTTAATAATCTTGAGTTTTACAATCAGCAACACCAAGGAAGGGTGTTGATAGGTAATGAACATGATCATGAACATGTGAATGGAACTAAGCTAACTAACCGTAACGCGAGTGAGCCTCTAGTAGCGTCTCTTTATGTACCGAGGAACAATAAGCTTGTGAAAATTGATGGTAGTTTGATAATCTCATCTGTTCTTGCAAGTGAGAAAGCTATGGCATTTAGGGAAGAACAAGAATTGGTTAAAAAGGAAGAGCAAGAAACTCTTAAAAAGGATGATACTGGTTTAGCAGTTGCTCTAGATTTGGTCCCTGCAATCCCTATTCCAACTGTAAACAGGATTGGTGGAAGACAACCGCATATGTATAGGACTTCAAGTGATCATCAAAGAGCGCTTCCATCAAATGAGGAGGATTTGCAGTCAAAACATGTTGATGGTAACATGCAACAATGGTTTCGCGAAGGTCTTTCTGGTAAATGCTCAATTTTGTATCTTTAATACAGTTTAGCAATACCTAAACAAACAAATGCACCCAGTGAGATTCCACTATAGAGTGGTTGCTCCCGGTGAGTAAGGGTGTTAACGAGTCGAGCCTGAGCTCATCTAGGCTCGAGCTTGGCTCGTTTAACTAACGAGAGCTCAGCTCCAGCTCATGTGCTCAGCTCGTTTCGAGCTCTGTTTCCAAAGCTCGTGCTTGGCTCGTTTTATAAATTAGATTTATAATTAGTTTTATATATATGTTAATTATAATACTTATATATAGCATATTATATATTATTTAATTATTTTTCTCATAAATTTATGCATAATAATAATTATGTATAAATACATATATTTAGTATACATTAGAAAACATTACATAAAGAATAGGGTCGCTTAACAGTGCGAGCTCGATAAGTGAAGCTCGGGCTCCTTTATTAAACAAGCTTATTTTAAGGCTCGGGCTCGATTCGAGCTTTTAGCGAGGCAATCTCAAGTAGCTCACAAATGGCTTGCGAGCCAGCTCGAGCTTGATAAATGAAGTTTGGGCTTGACCCGGGCTCGTTTGATAAACAAGCATACTTTTAGGCTTCTGCTCGTTTAAGCTCGGCTTGATTCGAGGTTTAGCGAGCCGATCTCGAGTAGCTTACAAATGGTTTGGCTTGTTTAGACTCCTAACCCCCAGCTCAAAGAACCCTTTTTTGCCTGATTATGACTGTACTCACTAAAACATAGCAGCGTGATTGTTTATGTTTTATAAGGGTACTAATCTGAAACTGTTTGTGTTACATAGGACTAATGTTGAGTTCAGGGATGTGCACTGAAGTATTTCAGTTTGATGCATCTGTGGCCGGAGCTTCAGGAGCCATAGTCCCTGCCATGGCAGTCAACATCACCGCCACCAAAAACCACCACAACTCAACTCACGTCACCACCGTGAAGAACAGAAGAATTCTCCACGGTCTTCCAATACCTCTTTCAGATTCCATCACCAACATCACCAAAGAACAAGTATCGGGTCATGACTCAAAGCACGAGGACCACCTCAAAAACAAGTCGGTTTCATCAATGGTGGTTTCAGTGCTTGTTGACCCTCGGGAGGCGGGCGATGGCGGTGATGTTGACGGCGTGATGGGCGGCATTGGCGGTGGTGGAAAAGGTAAGTCTTTTGCAAGAATATTTGTGGTGGTTCTTTTGGATAGTGTGAAGTATGTGACCTACTCTTGCAGGCTTCCTTTGAAAGGAGGTAGTCATGTTGTAACAGCTTAATAATTAACGTAATGAAACTTTTGTAGATATAAACTCATAATATAGGAATGGATGAATATGTTTTAGTTTACTTTTGATTATCAATTGTGTTCTTTGTGGTCTGGATATAGTGACTTATTAACAAAGTATCTCAAATTTCAGCTATCTCATCCTTTTTTAAGTTCATATTATTTACCCATTTTACTTTTTATGGAATCTATATTTTTATAGATCATCTAGATGCTAGTTGCTAGATATGTACCTGGATTAGTTTTCGATTATAACGAATAGAAAAAGAAACAAATTTTGATGGACGAATATAATCATAAACTTATGAGTAACCCAAATCAAAATCGAGTGCTTTGGTAACTAGATTATCGTGAATTGGCACGTATAGTCGAATACACATTTCGTGTTAATTGTTTTGTTAAAATCATCAAAATAAATAATACACATTGTAATTGTTTGTAGCGTGTTACCATCATTATCTTTATAACCAGTTTCTCAGTTTCGGGTCTACTGGTACAATAAGCCATACGCATTTCACATTTTATACATTTAAAGAAAATAATTTAGCAAGTGACAAATGATTACAAGCCGCGTCGAATTCAATAAATTTTTATGTAGGGAAAGTTAAAGGCTCCAACAGTCGAACTTACGATTTTTCATTTGAAAACTCGGTTAAAACAGTTATGAAAAATGATAATGATGCAAGCTATAGCCTCATACATAAGAAGCAGCATTTGAGAGTCCCATAAGAATTGCAAGGGCTTCCATTGGCGTTAGTTCTACCTGAGCCTGACCATTACTTGGACCCGGCTGAGCTGTTGATGCACCCGGTTGAGTCGTTGGTTCACTAGGTTCGGGATCTGACCCATCATCCATCTGATACAAACCCATCTTTATCTCGTTTGTTGCACATAACGTGTGAACTCCATAGTTTGCACACACCCGACACTCGTAAGACCAATGCTTTGCATCCAACGACTTTCTGCACATTTTACAAACTTGGTTCTGAACCCCGGCTGGGCTTCCATGGTTGAGGTCTAGCTCGTGCGGGTGAGCTTTAAGAGTTACCTATTCGTGTAAACACAATCGTTAGAAGCCAAACGGTCAAACCCCTTTCGACCTGTTGCTAATCTTGCTTAAATAACCAAAATCACAGTTAACAAAACAACATAATAAAAGAACTAACATACCTTTGGAGGGAGGAAAGCACAATTGACATGAAGATCAACTTCACACAAAGCACAACAGTATGAGAACCTCGAACCGTTGGTCCCACACGCGTTACACAAAAAACAATTTGACGGGTAGGTCGGGTACGGGCTAAGAATGAGATAATGAGGTGAATGAAAAGGGTGTCTTATATATCGAGTGGCATTCCCACAATGCTCGTGAAGAAAAAAGTTGCACTGCCAACACGCGTAGATAGTTTTATCACAGAATTTGTCGCAACCAGAGCACCGTAGCTGTTGCCCGAGTTGCACTTGGTACATGGACAAGTTGTGTTCATGGCTGAAATGCTTGTACTCGATGATTTGCAGATCTCTTTGCTTTTGTGAAGGTGGAGATATGTAAATGACTAAATGTATGTATAGATGGTTTGTTGATTTGGTATGGACCAAGTCAAAGTCAACTATGGGCAAGTGGATATTATGTTAAGAAGTCAACTCTATGGATTCCTTTTAAGGACTTTCTAGGTTAGTTATATAACTGGATTTGATTTATCGATGTTGGATATGATGGGCTTGACTTTGTTGGGGTTGACCTTATAAGGGATCAATTAGTTGTTTCCTTAGTTTTGTTTTTGAATTGATTTTTAAGTATTATTAGTGTGTATATAATACGTATGGAAAACTATACATGTTCACTTGATTTTGGGTGTGTAAACATGGACCCATAATATGTCATAATATTTATATTCGCTTCAACGACTCTACAGACAATAATTTAAGGGGTCAAACTATAAGAAAGTGACAATGTTGAATAGCTTTCTGATAAAATATTTTTGTTAGTCAAGGCCCTAACCTCCGTAGTCTCGCCATGTTGTTCGAATATTATATTGTTGGTGTCCCGTCGCATATAATTTAAATTGAGTTGTGGTAATAATGATGTATTTTAGTATTTAATCACGGTAAGTGAGGGTTGCGTAACAAGTTCAAACTCACAAAGATTTTGTTCGGTCAAGACGGGATGATGGGTATATGTGGTTCCCGAATACCCTTTTGTTCATATTACTTTTATTATAAAAACTTGAAGCATTAAATACGATTTTATATGTATTTGAAGGGCTTTTGGTACGTACATACTATAAAGAAGATGCACCAATCCTTACATAAACTCTTTATATTCTTTTCTTCATTCAAAAGCACAAGTACTCTTCTTGACCACTATGCAAGTATTCCTATCTTCCTTGACAAGCATCATTCATATGAACTCCCATCTTGTTCTTCATATATATTAATTACTACACAAAAACTCAAGTCTCATTCAACCTTTGTAAGGCATGGGCCAATCTATTGGTATCTTTCCAACTTGTCTATTTCTAATTTTCTGTTTCTTTTTTTTTTCCTTATATTTTTACAATATTTGATGTGGACGGATCGACTCGACAGGAAAAGAAGAAAAGAAAGATATCGGTCCAATCATAGGAAAATGCTACGACAAACACTTTTCAGACGGTAACAAGAAATGGAACTCAGCCAAGTTTTATCATGCAGTCAGTGAGATCGTCGAGTATTTTTCACCTTTTTATTTAGCATTTTCTCATTACATCAAAAAATGCAACAATATTTTATTGCTTTATGTTTGTCTTGATAGAGAAATGAACACCATGCTTGGTAGCACTCAGTTTCATGTTCCAAAGGCTTCTACCCTTGAACAAGCCTACCATGTAAGTTCTTACGATAATAATTTGCTTTCTTTAAGAAAAATAACAAATTTATTACATTAGTAATCTAAATCATTGAATTAAACAAACCCTTTTGACGGTTTGACTTATTTGACTTGTTTCTTTATTATTATTATTATTATTATTATTATTATTATTATTATTTATTTTTTTAGACACTTTTAACATAAAAATTATCATCTTTAGTTACTTCTAACAAACACAAGAACACAATTCAGATTTGTTATTTTGGTCAAACAAATATGATTCAAAAGTTGATGAAATATTTGGAATGGAATAATGAGAATGAATTGCAGAAGCACCACAAAGGAAAAGAGAAGTCATTAACCAAGGAAGAGTTTCAAAGAATCTTGCAAGATGTAATCCTGGATTCCGGTGTAACCGGAATGGGAATCAAAGACATATTCCTCTTCATCTTCGGAATACCTATCGTAACCACATTCATCAAGCAGCGGGCCGCCCCAAACGCCATTCCCAATGACGTTTTCATCCCCGCTGTCACCTCTGCATCCGTCTTCCTCCTCGCCAAACTTAACAAAATATGATTGTTATATTAACTATTGAACGTTCGACGGTTGTGTTATGATACTATGTTAAACATGTTTTTTTTTAGATATTAAGATTCAGAAATGCCATCTTATTGACAAGAAGAAAACATGATCAAATATTCAAATATTGGAAATGTATAAACATAAAATTAAAAATCTTAGTGCTCCAATTTGGCTGCTGCTGATGCATAACTCACACTGCTGTCTCGTGTGCTTTTGCATTGGCTCGATTGCTCGTATCGAACAAATTTTATTTTTATTTTCGTCGAGCAGTTCTTTGACATCTGGTCAATAATCACAGAGATTTATTAGAGGAAAATATTAAATAATAATAATTTAAAAAGACATAAGGGTGTTTGGATGTGCTTTTGATGTTTGAGTCTTTGATAAATTACAAGTCTCTAATAAAATTTTTACATAGGAAGAACAAAAAGATATTGTTGTGAAAAATAGAGATTTAGTGGTCAAATTAAGTCAAGAAAAGGGGTAATTAGGTAATTTTACATTGCTCTTTGATGATGTGAAAACGATTATTAAAGCTCCTAAATAAACAAAAAACAATTTTAAAGCACAAATCCAAAGTTCCAAACACCACATTTCATTATTCGCACAACCGATTATTTTCAAAATAAAGTAAAATGAATTTATAAGCGGGCTTACTTACATGGAGAAAAACACTGATGGGATGGCGTCCACAAATAGTATTATCGGTTTCCAACAAATATTGTTTGAACTCATCCGGATCTCTGGTTTCAATAATATCCATTCCTATTTTGTCCAATGCCTCAATTGATTTATAAATAGGTCCATGTTTTTTGTCATAGTGCATGTAGTTAAACCTATATGTTATATAAATTAGCATCCACATGTATAATAAAGGGATAATGTATATGGAGATAGCCTAGTTATTAATCCAGCCAAAAACATGCCAAATGATAAAAATAATCAATTGTTTTATAAAGACATCAATTTCAACATATACCATGTTCACACCTCATTAAAGAATTTTTTTTGCATTTTCAAAACTTTTATGGGCATTTTCATCATTATATAAATTAGCATCTACATGAACTAATAAAAGGATAATGTATATGGAGGTCACCTAGTTATTCCAGTATAAACCACGCCAAATGGCAAAAGCACCCTTAAATTATTATTATGTTTTAAAAAAACATCAACTTCAACCGATAACATTTTCACACCTCATTAAAGATAAGGGGATTTTCGTCATCATACATGTCTTTGGCCAAAATTGCTATAAATGAAACCAGAGCAAACAAAAAGTTGAATACTTGGTGGCCTACATATGTATTTCTAATTAATAAAGGGGAAAGTGAATATGGGGCTGTTAAGCGTGTAAGGTTAGATGCGAAACCATCCAAAACTACGTAGTTTTGTTAAAAATCCTTCCAAACTTTAATTCCTTTATTAATCTTTATAAAATTTGTCAAAAAATTGAATATCTACCTCCATCTAATATCATTGTCTCCGACCAATACAATTGTCAAAACCAATTAATTTTGATGTCCCCATTTGAAAGATTGACCCTGGGGTATTAATTTGATTTCCTCATTTTCCCATTTGATGATCAGTAATTGAGCTTTAGATTAAAGAACATGTTTTGAAATTAACACAATGTATTTAAACAATAGTTTGTTTATTATTAGGTTTAAAATGCTAGATTTGATGAAGTTTTTCATCATCATTTTTTTTTATTTAATTAAATTGGGAAAGTTAATTTTAGTTGACCAAACTTATTTTAAGGAATTAAAGTTTTGATTCTTTTTATATATGTAAAATTAACAGCCCCATATTCACTTTCCCCTTAATAAAATAAATAAATACAAGGGATTAAAATTTGTAACGTACCGAGAACCCCAATGACAAAAATCCGAGGAAACCGAAAAGAAATTTGTTGGGTCGTCAATATATTTTGCCAACAAGTGTCCATACATGGCTTCACTTTCTGCACTCACAGCACCGACCATAATAGGAACAACTTTAACTGTATGCCTGTAAAGGGTAAACTTGTAAATTCAGAGGCAGTTGAACGTTTGACCAAAAGTCAAACAGATCATCTTTGGTCCAGGACTAAACGGGCCTGGTTCATCGTGTACGATTCTAGAAACTATACTAGCGTCTCAACTTGTTTTAGTAAAAGACGAAACTAACCCTCGAAATACTTTGGCGAGATATGGTAAGTGCATTTCCATGCTATGTTCAGCCTCGTCGACATTTAGATCCATCATGTCAAACTTTCCAGTAGCTTTTAGCTCTTCAATAACTATTGTCAAATCAATAACAAACTTTAATTAAGACATACCATATGTAGTTATTAACCTCGAAAATAATGTAAAAGTACCTTCAAGATCAATAGGGAGATCGCCTATTGGTGTCTTGTAAATTGTTGCTTTTGAAAGAGCACATTTAGGAGTGTAATGATGATGTGACGGACCAAGAAGAAATATTCGAGTACTGAAATAATGTAAATATATATCAATATATAAAAATAAATGTGTGTTTTTATATAAATTTATTATTTTGATGAATAAGGTTACATGTTAGTTGGATCGATATTTCCAAATGCGAAGGCTGCTGCACGTCCAGAATAAGAATAACCTGCGTGTCTAGTGGAATCATACCACCAAAATTACAATTTAAAGTGGTTAAGAAAAGCAAAAATACGAGTAACATTGAAGGTGCACGTTTACTTACGGAGCAATGACAGCCCTTACGTCGGGAGACTTGCTCAGGCCACATTCCCTAAGCCATCCATCGAGTTCTTCCTCCAACTTTTGAGCTATAATAAGAAAAATATGCATAAAAGGGTACAATATTTTGATATAAATATAATGATGTTTGCATATATGTATCACATACGTGAAACCAAAGATTACAAGCTACATATATGTTTTATTATTTTTTGGTTTTGCCAAATATTAATAACATAAAAAAACTGGAAAAAAAAATTGTGTTTAAAATTGGTTTCACGAGTTTTCAAGTATTTTAGTGGTTTTTATTTGGTTCCTTCTCTGTGTGTATAAATATATATGCTCAATTAACATTAATATACAAATCAAATAAACCTCAAGCCCATAAACAAAATAATCAAAGAAAATTGGTAGGAAAAACAAGATTCTTTAGTAGTATTGTAATACTTCTATCCCCGAAACAAACCTAAAACTTTCAATAACCAAATCCTGAAATTGCTTGCAAATGCATTTCCCAATTAATCATTAACAATTTATAACTATGTAAGACATATTAAGGTTAATAATTTATATAGATCATCCAACTGTTCCCTTAACCGCAAATAATACAGTATTAAGCTTATAACTGTCTAATCTTTATATAATCCGAATTCTGAAAACAATTGAATCAAATAACCCCACAAAGGTGGTAAATTACATCAATTCATAATTCCTGCACAGACACTAAAATCAATTCTTAACTAAAAGATTTTAACTTTATGACAATTACTTAGATTATATTATATATTAGGGGCCCATTTTCTTTACTTGGACCGGGTCCGAAGTTTTGTTAGGGATTCTCGGGGATGAGCCTACTTGTATCCCCCCAAAAAAACCTAAAATTTTCAATTCAAACCCTGCGCAAACCAGTTTCCCAATTAATCATCTTTCAACCGCATAAATAAAGGTCTAACCTTTACATAATCTGATAACCATAAAACAGTGCTAAATTACACCAATTCATAATTCCTGCAAAATACTTGACATACTACTGAAATTTCTTAACTAAAAGAATGCCTTCAATAATTAAAAGATTTTAACTTTCTCACAAATATTTAAATTTTACTCGTCCCGGCCCGAAATTACCAAAAAATACCTAAATTTTTCAATATTCAAATCCTAAAATTGCCTACAAATCAATTAGTCATCTTTCAACCCCATCAATAATAATTTGGGCTAACAAATATGTCTAATCTTTACATAATCTGAATACAAACAATTGTATCATCAAAATAACCATAGCAAAGAAAAGTGATAAATTACACCAATTCATAATTCCTACTTCAATTCTTAATTAATTAAAAAAAGATTTGAACTTTATTAAATAAATAAAAGGTGGGTATGAATGAATTAGTGTTAAAGGACGTCTTACGATGATTAGAGTACCATGAGCCTGCGTGTGATGCTCTCCTCATCTTCTCCATTTAACTCGCTTGATTGATTGATTCCTGGTGAACCTGGTGACTGACTTTACATACAAAAAAGTAACACAAGATTCTTCCAAACACACCAATTATTTGTGTCTAGTGAAGGGGTTTAAATGAGCTTATCTTGACTGGCTCGAGCTTGGCTGTTTCAAGCTTTTTTTCAAAAGCTTGAGTTTGACTTGTTAGTTGTTTTTTAAAGCTAGGGATCTGACTCGTTTATTATTTATTAACTAACTTATATATGTTTTTTTATACATGTAATTTGAGAAAAACTTTAAACGAGTCTAATCTTAACTCAAGTTCTTGTAGTACCTTAAGCGAGCCAAAGCTTAACTCGAGCTAGACTAAGTAATATAAAACTAGTACATAAAAATCAAGAAAAGAGAAAACCAAAAACACACAATGAGATAACTAAATGCTAATGCTCGACAAGCCTAAACGAGCTTCCCATATAAGGTTCAAGCTCGGGCTAGATCACTAAATGAGCTAATTTGAGGCTTGGCTCGGATTGAGCCTGATAAAAGATCAGCCGTTTCAAGTCTTTTTATGAATCCGAGTTCAAGTAGCTCGCGAGCTAGCTCATTTGGGTGGACGCTTACTCGAAATTGACTCGTTGTAAATTAAGCACTGGCTAGGTAACAAAAGCTGTCATGCTGTGACAGTGTAGTACGCGAATTCAGTCAATATTAGTTAGGTTATTTACAGTAAAGACAATAAACTCATAAAAATAAACTATTAAACGTCCACAATAGTAATTAGAGGTGCACAAATCGGGTATGGCTAATGATCGGGTATGACCGGGTATTGGCCATACCCGAGTCGGGTTGGGCCCGGGTATAGAACCGGGTATTTGAATCCCTAATTATGGGTATTGGAAAAACCTTATTTTCGTGTTTTTTTTTTAATTTTTTCCAAGCATAGATTGGGTTTTTTAAGGGGATGCACTTTTTTGTTGTAATTTTCGTGTATTTTTCGGGCATATATCGTGTATTTGAAAAACCCAGTTTCGTGTATTGGAAAACCCCGTTTTCGGGCATGGAATCGGTTCTGGTTTTTGAGTATTACCTGGTACAAATCGGGTCCGGGTACGGTTTTGGTACGAAAATGCATACCCTATTCGTATCTTACGGGTAGTAAAAACACGGGTATAAAAACATCGGTCCTGGTTTTTTTACGGGTCTAGTTTCAGATACAAGTTTTTTATACAACTCTAATAGTTGAAGTTTAAGTGTCTCATCCATAACCACCTAAATTAATTTGTATATTGTTTTAAATCTTATCAATTTTCATAATTTGTCTTTTTCCCGCATCTAGAATAATATTCGTCAATTTCAATTCAAATTACAATTTGGCTTAATATTCTCACAAAATCGCATTTGGTTGTATAATAATATTTTCACCCCCAATAAATGCAGTAATTAAATATCAAACAAGATTTTTGTTGTATAATATATTAAATATCAATAATGAGGAGAATGACATAAAAGTAATACCTCATATATTAACTATAGTATTGTTATATATTTTTTTAAAAACATATAAATTCTCTCACCATTTTTAAATGTTCGTCATTTTTTATGCGACATTTTTTTTTAAATTTCACCATAATAACGAACGATATTTTATCTTTAATGTGACTATAGTATTGTTATATGTTTTTATTTTTTAAAAATAGTTGGTTTTTATACATTGTGTTATAGGTTAGTAACTATGCTTTCTATACATTGTCTTTTTCAATTGAATTTTCGATATATTATGTTATAAATTCTAAGTCATTTTGTTTTTTAATATGTTATTCATTGTGTTTTTTTATGGTGTGTTTTAATGTGTTGTTTTGTCCATTGTGTCTTTACACAAAAGGATTTTGGATTCTTTTGTTTTAGTTTTTCAAAAGTATAACAATAGGATAGTCATATTAAAGATAAAAAAACATACAATTTTATGGTGTAATTTTTTTTAAATGGCGTATAAAAAGGTTATGGACGTTTAAAAATATCTAAGGAATTGAAATACGACTTACATGTAGAAGATAAAGAAGCTTTATATCCATTATTGCCCTTACCCATTTGGTCCCCACTTAAACACATGACATTTACTGGTTTATTCTTAAACTTCTTAGTAAAATATACCTTTCTATTATATCCTAACCGTTTATTATATATTCATTATTGCTACATATAATTATCAAAAGTAATAGTTATATTTGCATTAAATATACTCATTAAAAGATTACGTGTTTTTCTATTCAGAACATAATAAATAAAGAAAATAAAATACAAAATTTGACTATTTAAATGAATCAAGCATAACTAACTCTCATAGAAAAATCATTTTATTTTTTGTTTTGAGCATACACAATATGTCTAAGTCTACATACTCTTGCTTGGTGCTACTTGTTATTGTTATTGGAGGTTTGTTAGTTCTCTTGCTACTTTTTTTAATAAATCATCACGCAGATCAAAACGTTTATATTTGCTTATCATGTTAGTGTTTGCTTTTATTTGTTTTCAGCTGGAGTCTCAATGGTCGAAGGCGGCACATGCTTGGAGCATATAATTAGTGGGCAAGGTTGTGAAATTGGGGCATGTAAAAAAACATGCGCGATATAAGACACCCTAACGGCGATGGAAAATGCAAATATTACAGGGAGGGTGATACTAATGTATGTGATTGCTATTACCCATGTTGATGATATGTCAAAAATCCAAATAGCTTGCAAATGAAAAGTCTTAGAGAGTTTAGAAAAAAGTTTATGAACCTGTGATCCTCTCTAATAATAATATTAATGATTTTCTTGAGATTATTATGAGTTGTATATGCAATTACGTTTATAAAAGATTACCAGGTTATACCCATACATGCATGCATGCATACATGCATACATACATACATACATACTAGTTGGAACCCGTATGATGCGATGGCAGCGACAATTTACAACGTTGTACTTGTTTTCTGTTATTTTATATCGATCATCTCGGGATATATTGTGCTGTATTTTTGTTAGTTTTCATGTTCGTGGCAATAGTTTGGTCTATTTATGTAACGAGACTTATTGCCTTTCATATCTAATATAGATAATAACAAACACATGAATAAGAAAATATCAGTCATACACATAATAATTTAAAAATAAAAATCCAAACACCGATAATATTAACACATGTAATCAAATGCTAAGAATGTCCTAAATGGTTTTTATCTAGACATGAACTTATCTAACTCCTTTCACATTTAAGCTGATCAATTCAAACTGTTTCAATTAAAGCTAATCATAATTAACCAAATTCACAAAATATAAAAAAAACTCTTTAATGCACAAACATAAACAAATTATCGTGAAGATAAACGGAAGTTAACAAACGTTAACAAACACCTAGCCGAACATTCACGAACACAACTGAAAAAACATGACGTTCATCTTCTGCTTGTTGGTATTTTGAATCTGTCATTGTGTATTAGATAGTGTTGTTGCCAAAATGTATGTGATGGTCCACCATCTTCTGCTTTGTATGCGCCTGAATACAAACAAAATTCTCAAGTTTGGACCCTCCCCCTTTGGCCTTTGATTCGTTTGACTAATTACTATCTTGGGCCCTTAATCAAGTGATCCATTTTCTTGAACAACTGGAAGAGCTTCATCTTTGCAAATGCCTTGGTGAACTGCTTCCTGCTTTTTAAATACATCTGTACAATACAACACATATGGTAGGATCATTTTATAACACTATAAGTGTGATGTGCATAGACACATTTGCAAACGTCATGAATGATCCTAAATATGATTATGCTTATACTAAAGTCACAAAAAGACGCACAGCTGAAGGCATACTCCAAAAATAACTAAAATGACACTTAATCTCATTAATAGAATCAGAGTACATTTATTAAGGCAATAACAATAAACGCTGTAATGAAAAAGCAATGACCAGTTAAACCATTTAATATTCGATACACAATGGCATGTGGCAACTGTTAAAAGTTTTTTATACTTAAACAGGCTGCAAGCAAAATGAATTCAGAGGAGTAGAAAATGATGTGTATATAAGTGTTACCCTTAAGCTTTAACATTTTCCTATCAGAATCACATGTTGCAGTAAACTTCGATCTGTTTGATAAAAGTGTAATTTATTAGTTGGATTGACACCAATTACATGTGATATTTTTAGTAATGCAATTGGTTAAAAGAAATAACCTGTGATTCGTGAGCAAACGACAACTAAAACTGATGCAAGTATTTCACCGAACAACTTATAAGCACGTGATGTTCGGTTTATTTGTACATATATTAGTATGTTAACTTAGTTGTTTTACTCGTTTAGTTTAGGAACTTTGGTACTTCATACATGTTTATTGTGTTTCAGGTCACAGGTACTTAACACGCTTAATTTGGACCTGTACGAGCATGGAATGAAGACCCGGGATGTTCAGCACGCTTACCGAGGCAGTCATTTGGATTTGCTGAGAAAAGAGACCCATCGCGTAGTGTGATGGGTGTTGAAGGGGGGGCATCGCGGCCCTGGAAATATTGACCAGGCGTTGACTTATGGTCCATCGAGTAGCGCGATGGACCTGGGGAGGAGACCATGAAAGTTAGGTGTACGCGATGGTCCCCAGAATCGTGAAAGTTAGGGTTTTTTCATATATTACATTTTGACGACCCTAGACGCCATTCTGCACCTTCTAGACGATTTTCAGAGCAGCAAGGAGACCCACCATCACTTCCAATCATCTCAAGGCATATACATGTCCTATTACATCATAACCGAAGCCCGAGAGATGTCGAGACGCGGCTAGATCCTTCGAGTCATACCCGGGATGTAAAGTATTGTATCTTTCAGTTTTTCTCATGTATTAAGAACGAATTGATTGTAACTATCTTTGATGTTAATCTATGAGTATTGATGTCTAGTATGATTGTGCACAACGTCAGTTTAGGTTTATTTCGATCAGAACGATTAGTGTGTTAGTTGCTATGATAATTGCTTGTAGAATTGTTTTGACCTGTTAATTGCAAGAAATCATACGTTTGCCCTTAGTTGAGTCACACTGGCAGGGACCGTTTGATAACCAGTGCCGTGTGTCAGCGAGCGTGGATGCCTAAGGTTTAACCGGTTAGTCAGTCTGTAGTTGACACAGGATAGTTTATCTGTTAAGTTGCATGAGTTTGCTGTTAGGTTGCGTACTTGGATTCCCGGGTGTGATTTGTCTTTGTTAACTGATTGAAACTTTGATTACTTGTTCGTTTACTATAAAACCAAACTGTTTGCTAGTGTGATCAGCACTTTACTTGAACCACTTCATAATGTTATGAATCATTTTCACTGCACACCAACCACATACTCCTCGTGGTTCGACACCCTACTTACCCTGACTAGCTTAAGGTGATTAGGACACTAATTTAATTGTTTTTGACTAGATAGCGACAGTCTAGCATCAGCACGCTATAAGCATTTAATCGAACAGAGAACAGTCAAACTAAGATCTTTCAAACCTGTTTATGAAATTAAGATAACTATAAATACCTATTTATATCAGTTTAATTCATCATACTTTCCTAAATTTGTCAATACTAAATCACTGAACTTTGGTTCATACTACATCCAAACTGATCATTTAAAATGTACAAAGATACATTTAAAAAAAGAGTAAGGGTGTCACATATATTTCCCGCCATAAAGTTTTGTTCTTACCAAATCTGAAAAAGTCTACTTGTGTATGTATACGTATACTTTTTTACATAAGCTTTTGTGTCATTGATGCTAATTACAGAATGGTTAGCTATGGCATATCTATTGTCTAGTATGCACATAATTAGTGACTACTTACAAAAGTGGCGTCGGTTCTTCTTCCCATGCCTTCCAAAAGCTGTCCATGGTCGCGTATTAATTTAATTCTGGGCATCAGTTTCTGCGAATGAAAGCTTTTGTGCATTAGTATTAATTTATAATCACATATCTCATGTATGCTCATGATTCTTTTATTATTATTCTTGATAGCTTTAGCAAGTCATAAGGTTTTCAAGACCTCAATTTACTGCCAGTTAATAGCATTATGTAACAGTTTGCCTAAAAGATCAATGTTTGCTATTACGGTGTGTTATTATACTATTCGTAAACAAATAGTAAACATATGGTATCAACCATATTGCACAGAACTATACTGCCAAATAATGATTAAAGAAAAGACTGAAAAAACACGGTTAATAGCATATTGACGTGGTTAAGTTTAAAGCATGAATCACATTCAAGGTTGCAAAAGTCGCTAGGCGGACGACTGGGGAGTTGGGTGTACTCGGAGTACTCGGGGAGTACTCAGAGAGTACACGAACATGGTAAATATGAAGAAAATTAATTTTTGGATATTATATATATGTTAAATATCATTATTTTACTAATATTTATAACAAAATATGTAAATATCAATATAAAATAGAAGAAATACACAATAAATTATTCTAAGAATTACTAATCATGAATTAAAAAATGATATTTGTTCTTTAATATTTTAGAAATAAGAATTATGTTTTATTTTTTAAGTCAAAATCGGCTCAAGTCCACCGACTAAATGTGATTCTGGCTGAGGTTGACCATCTTTGATCAATTCTTTGTAACTAGGCGGAGTTAAAGAAACTCCCCTCGGCGACGTACCTTGTAGCGAGTACTTGGGGAGTACTCGGCCTTGTAAACCTACTTTTACAACATTGATCACATTTGATCCTTGCTTAAAAGAAATTAATGTCAGCCTGTCAGCCCGTATAACTAAACAAGTTGACCCACTAATCGAATGAGGTCTCTTAGTTTAGGTTGATAGTTATGTACTTCTTGTAGGCATGCTTGTTCTGCCACAATATGTTGAACCTCTGTTACTAGTGTGTTGAATGTCAGCACTTGTTGGTATTTTGAATCTGTCATTGTGTATTAGATAGTGTTGTTGCCAAAATGTATGTGATGGTCCATCATCTTCTGCTTTGTGTGCGCCTGGATACAAACAAAATTCTCAAGTGACATACGTGGTGTGTATAAAAATCGTGGTGTGCTATGCGCATATGCACAATAAACAATTTCGAGGGATGCCTTAGTGGCATGGTTTTTAGTTTTTACACTCTGAAGCCCAAAGCCCATATTTTGCATGTTTTATTTGGTCATTTGGATTTACAGAGAAGGTAAATTTCGGTCTAATAGGATTCAGTAAATTTTAACATACTTTTTGGTCAAATAGGATTCAGTAAATTAAAAAGCCCATCTATAAATGTTGACGTACGTTTTGGTCTAATAGGATTCAGTAAATTTTGACAAATAGGCTGCCCAAGTCACTATGCGCATACTCAAAGAATAGCTGTGATCTTGTATTATTATGGGTCGAAATAACTAAACGAACCGGACGTTCATGAACCGTTCGGCTAGAAGTTCGTTTATATTCGTTTTAGTAATAAGCGAACGTTTTTTTTTGTTGATTTACTTAAACAAAGCAAACATGAATACATGTCTCGTTCGTTAATTTATCACTTTTGCATATCATCAAATACCTGGCATGCATGTTAGACAACCAAAGCATTTCATCACTGATAAAGTCATACAAAAAGACAGTAAACTATAGCAAGCATTTCATCCAAGGCCGGCTTTGAAGAAGACCACCCGGCCCGATCACCCGGTAGGCCTGAATTTTTTTATTAATTTTGTAATATATATATATTAAGTATGTATTTTTAGTGTTTAAGCCCAATTACTTAAACTTATTTAAGCTCATTCCTATATAAAAAAAGATTGTTTGCACAACCCAGATAATAACAAATAAGCTCATTTAAACATATAATTGTTTAAGCCCAAAATTTTTAACGATTTGCAAGGATACCCTGATTTCTATCAAACAGATTACATGCCAACCATCAAAAGTAAGTACAATTTCAAGCATTTCATGAAACAAATCCCAAACATATAAATTGTAAAGGAAATTTAAAGATTTTTGTAACAAAGTTTCACATCTCATTGCCTATACTTATGCCGGTTTAATTTAATAATATATATATATATATTCTTTTATTTACTAATTTTTTTTCTTTCTCTCACTCACTCTACTCAGTACTCACAACAAATATAGGGAGTGAATAGTGAATGTCTATAATTTTCCCTCCACTTAAAGATGTTAACTTTTATTCATAGCTCAAATTGTATTGTCGATTGAGGCCAGCGCAGTCTTCTGCACGACACAGTTAATAGACAGACTACGTACTTGGATCCGAGTGTAGAAAAAAAATATGAAGCACACGTTCTGAAGCATCATATCAACTTGGCCTTTAATGTGTAGTTCTTTAATAAATTTAATGCTTTTATTAACATTTTAATGATACAATATTATAATGTTATACAATTTTAACCAAAAAAGAGTTACCTTATTAATGCCTAGTGTTGTTCAAGGAAATTCGTAGCAAGGCAAGAGTAACTCTGTAACAATATTAGCCAAGTTGACTCGATTCATATTTTACAACCCAACCAAAATATGGGCTCGCATTTGTCTCCAACTCTATTTGGTTCGCTTCTCTCATAGTCATATTTCATGATTTTCTATCTTGTATGTAACATCCCTATTTTTATGTCTAATAAAGTGTGTGATTATTTATTTGAATATATGTATATATACACTTGAAATAATAATTTGTTTGTATATAATATCCATTGCCTTAAATATCCATTAATTATTTAAGGTTAATCTTTTTTTTTTTGAATGGCAGGTTAACCATTTAATGCAGACTGTCTTAGGAATCATTTTATTGTAAAAGAAAGTATCATTTAATGCACATTTACTACACAATTACATGTATGGAAACCAGTTTAGACATTAAAAATCTTGCTGTAAAACCAATTTAATGCAGCAAAACAAGTCTTCGTTTTTTTTTAATTCAACCTGGTTTGAAACCGATTCAAGTAAAACCGGTTTGGAACCGATCCAAACCGGTTACTCCATTTTCAAGTTTTCATAGCTTCTAACCGGTTCGGGTTCTAACCGGTTTGGACCAAAACCGTTTTTGACTCCTTTGACTGAAAACCGGTTCGGTTTAACCCGAAACCGGTTTAGGTTAAAAAACCGTTTTGTGCACCTAGAATGTCAGGTATATAATCGGGTAAATATGGCAATGTTATCGGGTAATCGAATATATTAGAAATCTCATACCAATCTCAAACCCGCAAAAAAAATCAAAACTAATCCCAAACCTGTTCCATATCCTAATGGGATGGGTATGACTCGTCCCGATTTTGTCGGGTTTCAGTATTTTCAACGGGTTTCATTACCATCCCTATGTAGAGCAGAGAGAAACTTTATTTCCTCTTTGCCCTCACTCATTTGGTCCCCTCGCTTAGACACATGTGATGACATTCAATGGTTTCTTCTTAGACATCTCATTAAAAGATTGTCTTTTTCTATTCAAAACAAAAAAATAAAGAAATAAAATACAAAATTTGCCTATTTAAATGAAGCAAACATAATCAATCCTCAAACAAAGATCATTTTTTTTTGTTTGAGCATGTACAGTATGTCTAAGTCTATATACTCTTGCTTGGTGCTACTCGTTATTGTTATCGGAGGTTTGCTAATTAGTTCTTTTGCGACTTTTTTTTATAAAATCATCATGGAGATCAAAACATGTATATATACTTATCATGTAACTGTTTGTTTTTTTTTTGTTTTTGTTTACAGCCGAAGTCTCAATGGTCGAAGGCGACTTATGCGTGGAGCATATAATTGACGAGCGAGATTGTGACAACCATGAATGTGAAAAAATGTGCCTTTTAAGACACCCTGATGGCAGTCCACTTTGCAATTATTATAGCGACTTGGAGGATAAAATATGTGATTGTTATTATCGATGTTAATGGCATGTCAAAAAATTCAAATATCTTGCAAGTGAAAAGCTTAAGAGTTTAGAAAAAAGTTTATGAACATGTGATCCTCTCTGATAAATTTATTAATGATTTTCTTGAGATTATTATGAGTTGTCTACGCAATAACGTTTATAACAGGTGCTTACCGGTTGGTTCAATATATATACATTATTATGTAGGTCTTCTTCTCTAAATCGATCATTCTACTTTGGCCCATAAGCAAGAAAATAATATTGTTTTGTGATGTTGTACGTGACTCCCAAAAACCTTGTCAGCCGCCAAACTTCCGTGTTATATGTATGTTATGTTACGCCCTATTAGAGAGAACGGGGCACAAATCTGGGTAGCCTTCACGACTTGCAACACCACCGCCACTCCATGGCAAACCTTTGCCGCATACATTCATTTCTGATTTTCTGGTTCGACTGATGGATGTTGCCGGGGTACGGTGGTCGTGGGGCGGAGGATGGAAGTGGGATTTTAGGGAGGGTGAAAAGCTTGTTTCCATTGTTGTTTTGAGAAAGGAGATGAAGGCGTTAGGTGTGGGTGGTATTTGGTATTTCATATTCAAAAGGCTATACGTTAAATAGAATTGGAATGAATATGGTTGAGCATATTTAAGGAATATTATTGAGCTTTTAATGATTCTGTTGGCAATTAAAGTATTAAACCAGTACAAATGAATACATATTATAGGTCATTACATTTCCAAACCGGTTTTTAACCGGGTTAAACTGGTTTTTATGAAACCGGTTCCAGACAGTTGGGTTCAACCCGGTTACACCTAAAATCTCCAAACTGGTCCTAATCCGACGGTTTACAGCTGCTCAAAATCGGGTTTTGTAAAATCAAGTTCAAACCGGTTCAATTACGGTTCAGTTTTCATGTCGGTTCGGTTAACCGGTTTATATAGACCCCGGGGGAAGTGATCAAAAGGGAATTAATATTACCTTGTTTTTTGTTTTTTAAGACTTAGATTACACATTTTTTATGTTATGTATGGAATTTGAACATGATTATATTAAAAGTCAAATTTTTATTTGATACCTTAATTCTTCTATGCCGAAAGGCCCTATGATACGCATTACCTTGTTGGAAAATTACTTATTTGTAATACCTAAAATTTTAAAGGACAAAATATTGTGATAGACAATGTATCTAAATTGATTACCTGATAACATTGCCATATCTAAATTTTTATTTTTTATGCATTGTCTTTTTTAATTGGGTTTTCAATGCATTGTGTTATAAATTCTAAGTCAATGTGTTTTTAATATGTTGTCCATTGTGCTTTTTTAAGGTGCATTTTAATGTATTGTTTTGTTAATTGTGTTTTATGCAAATGGGTTTTGGATTCTTTTTTTTTTTTACAAAAGTAGAACAGTATTATACTTATGTTAAAGATAAAAAAACATACAATTTTACAGTGTAATTTTTTTTTTAAATGACGTATAAAAAGATTATGGACGTTTAAAAATAGTGGAGGATTTGACAAGTGGTTTGTTCATTTACTTTTGTACTTTATAGTTGTTCAATTTTGTTTCTTTACGGTCGTTCAAGTATTCATTTAAACTTTTGTGGCCCATTATAAGTTAGGCTAGGTTTTCAAAAATTTTTGGCAGGGGGGTTGGGGATTGTCATTGATAATCTAGTATGCTAGTTAATCAATTGTAACAATGAATTAGAATATGTTGGGGGTAATGTTGATGTTTTTGTTTGGTTCGGGTTGACTACAGGTTAGGTTTTGTGCAGGAGAAGTGGTCAGCGAGCTAGACGGTTTGTGCCTTTGTGGTAGCACATCAGGAAAAAATCTTACTGTAAATGAAACCAAAACCTGAACAACCAATAAACGGAAATCGAACTAAAACCAAATTAAAACCAAACCAAATAAAAACCAAATTGAAACAAAACTAAAAAACGCAAAACTTCTGTAACATATTATCGGCCCATCAAATATATGGTCTTTATATTCTTTTTTGGGTTTTTTTCTCAGTGTTCAGTTAATAATCTTAGACAAACAATAGAAAACCCAAAGAACACCAAACAATATGAATTTGTATATAATCCAGCTATCTAATATGGGGTTGGTGAGACAACTTAAAATTGCAAAACCAAATAAACCGCAACGGAAAAAATCTTACTATAAATGAAACCAAAAACTGAACCTGAACAACCAATAAGCAGAAACCGAACTAAAATGAGACTAAAAAATGAAACCGAGACCTAAAGCAAAAACCAAATAAAATCAAAATTGAAACAAAACTAAAAAAACGCACCTGAACAACCAATAAACAGAAACCAAACTAAAACGAGACTAAAAAATGAAAACGGAACCTAAAGCAAAAACCAAATAAAAACCAAATTGAAACAAAACTAAAAAAACGCAAAACTTCTGTAACATATTATCAGCCCATCGTCAAATATATGGTCTTTATATTCTTTTTTTGTTTCTTTTTCTCCGTGTTCAATTAATAATCTTAGATTAACAATAGAAAACCCAAAAAACACCAAACAATATGAATTTGTAAATAATCCAGTTATCTGATATGTGGCTGGTGACAAAACTTAAAAACAATAGAAAACCCGAGTGTTACCTGGTAGGGGGTTGGGTTGATAGACGGTGTGTTCCAATTGTGAAGGTCGGATGAAGCAACCAACATAATGTGGCAATTTAATTAGAGGATAGAATTGCAATTGAGTGGTTGTAACGGACCTGGAGGCTTTAATTAGGGGTTTAAATGATGTGTTACTGTAATTGAAGGTGGGGGGGGGGGGGGTTACATGATGTTGAACGACGCCGGAGATACATTGAACGAACGCCGGAGAAGACCCGTATTGAATTTTAACGACATCTCAGTTTAGAGGGTTAACAGCATTTGATAGATCACAAATTACTATTTTGTCCATCTTAAATATTTTATATGTAATATAGATATAGATAAACAATTTTAACCAAAAAAAAGTTATCTTATTAATGCCTGGTGTTGTTCAAGGAAATTCGTATCGAGGCAAAAGTAACTCTGTAACAATATTAGCCAAGTTGACTCGATTCGATATTTTACAACCCAACCAAAATACGGGCTCGCATTTGTCTCCAACTCTATTTGGCTTGCTTCTCTCATATTTCATGATTTTCTATATTGTATGTAGCATCCCTATTTTTATGTCTAATAAAATGTATGATCATTTGTTTGAATATATGCATATATAGACTTGAAATAATCATTTGTATGTATATAATATTAATCATGTATGTAAATAATAGTTTTACAAGATTTGAACCATATTGTAAAGCCCCATCTAGAAGGTACAGGTTAACTAGTTTGCTCATAGCACTTTTGGTAATTTGTTTTCCGTAGTCAAACTTTCATTATTGTTACATAGTTATCAAAAGTAGCAGTTATCTTTGCATTAAATATACTCATTAAAAGATTTCGTTTTTTCTATTCAGAACAAAAAAAAAATAAAGAAAATATAATACATAATTTGCCTATTTAAATGAATCAAACATAATCAATCCTCAAAGAAAGATCATTTTATTTTTGTTTGAGCATATACAACATGTCTAAATCTATATACTCTTACTTGGTGCTACTCGTTGTTGTTATCGGAGGTTTGTTAATTAGTTCTCACAAACTTTTTTTTTTGTTAAATCATCATGGAGATCAAAACGTGTATAAATACTTATCGATGTAAGTGTTGTTTGTTTTTTTTGGTTTACAGCCGAAGTCTCAATGGTCGAAAGCAACACATGCATGGAGCATATAATTAGGGGGAAATATTGTGACATCGGTGAATGTCAACAAATATGCATTATAAGACACCCAAGTAGTGGCCATGGAATTTGGAGATATTATAGGGATAGTGATACTAATGTATGTGATTGCTATTACCAATGTTGATGATATGCAATAAAAAAAATCCAAATATTTTGCAAGTGAAAAAGCTGAAGAGTTTAGAAAAAAGTTTATGAACATGTGATTCCCTCTAATAATAATATTAATGATCTTCTTGAGATTATTATGAGTTGTCTACGCAATTACGTTTATAACAGGTGCTTAGCGGTTGGTTCAATGTATATGCATGTATATATATGTATGTTATGTTATTGGTCTTCTCTAAATTGATCATTCCACTTTGACCCATAACAGTCTCCGTGCAAGAAAATAACATTGTTTTGTGATGTCGTATGTGACTCCCAAAAGCTTGTCAGCCGCCAAACTTCTTTGTTATGCCCTATTAACAGCCTGCTGCCAATTATTCCTCTCGTCAAGCAACCACATCAGTTAACAATGCTACGGACACAATGTTACAAGAAACCATCATCTCAGAGGTGTGTGCATACGGTCACCTCACCTGTGGAATGGCGTTTGTTTACGAAGTGTATAATCTTTTGAGTTTATTGGGGATGGTTCATTGGTAATTTACTATAACGCCTAAACCGGGAAGTGTTGATATGTATGATGAAAAATGACAGATTTACCCTCCGTTCAATGTGGTTCTATTCTATCACTTTACTCGATTGATGAAGGTAAGCCTTTAAATCTCTAACTGGTTGGCATATATATCCAACTTGACTTTACCATCCTTTCAATGTACTTTTTCAGGTTTGGTCACCGCTCGGAAAAAAGTTGTAACTTGCTTGAGGTATGTATAAATATTGGAGTATGTCTCTAAATATATTTGAATGTTAATTAAATAAACTAGTAAACTTGTCTCTATCACACTATTATGCGTATAGAGTGGTGGAGAAGATCGAAGATAATTTGCTTTTGGTTTGCAGCTATGGGCGTCAACATGAAAACTGCATGGCTTTTCAAACTTGATTTTGAGGAAATCGGATCAATGGAGGGAGTGAGTTTCTTTCTCAATCATGTAAGTACCTTGTAAATGTTATTATTAATGATTTTCTATTATTATTATTATTATTATTATTACTACTACTCGATCATGATTATTGCAGGTGCTTATTTGTTTTCTTAATAAGCAGCGTTTATAAACTTGAATGAGTGCAGGTGTCTGCTCTAAGAGAGGAAGTGCCAGGTGGGCGTGCGTATCCTGCTTACATAACCGAACAAAGGTAGCAAGATTGATGTGACATTGTGGACGGAAATCACTAGAGACATCTATATTGACTCCGTAAGAAACATGGCACCTCTAGTTTTCATCACCCTAACATTTCCAAGTGGGAAAAGCTGAACCGATACAAACCATATTAGATTTGTTCATGGAAAAGCTTGAAAATCCAGTATTTAAGTTCTTTTTTCTTTCATTAGACACCAACTCATCTAATTACGAAGTCATCCAATATGTTTTTTTTTTTTTTTTCATTCTTGGCCTACCAAGCCAGATAAAAGATGGGAAAATGGAGACATAGGCTATATCTCATATAGTAGTAGATCGTATCACAACTACACAGTTTTGTATAGTAGTAGATCAGTATCACAGCTACCCGGTTTTATATAGTAGTAGATCATTATCACAGCTACCCGGTTTTGTTTTTGTACAACATTGGCTACATTGACACTGTTGCATTTATGATTATTTTAAAAATATTTGGTATGATATAGTCAGTTTTGTTGTGAAACTAGCCTAATAGCAAAACAATAAGAGAGACATGTAAGGAGAAAGGGAGAGATTTCATTAATAAGATGGCTATTACAATAAGGTACAATGAGAAGTATATATTGGATAGGAAAACTTGGGGAGGAAGCTAATCTATATTAGGTGTTGATAACCATAATATTAATATATTTATAACACTCCCCCTGGTTATCAACTTAATACGCTTAGAGATGCCGCCTCATTAAAACCTTGCTAGGAAAACCCAATGGGACAAAACCATAGCTAAGGGAAAAAGAGTGCAGCGCGTATTATCTCCCCCTGATTTATATACCGTTAAAATAGTAAATATTGATCTTCTGTGAAAACTTCAAAACTCTTGTACTCAATCATTTGTGTCTTCGTCCCTTGACATGTGAATTGTTAAGTTGAACAATGTTGCATGATATTCACGTGAAAACTTTTGTTGTGTCATCTCATAACCATATACTATTGTATTAATAACCTGTTCCATTTCTCTGCATGACAAGACTAACAAAACTTGTTTTGATGGGTTAGTAAAATATAAACACATATCTTTCATACCTGAAATATATGTTTTAACCCATTCCGATGTCTCCTAGCTAGACATATACTGATAAATATAAATAAAGAAAATAATAATCATATATAGCTAACAATACGATATAATGCACTTATGCATTTAATTGTGGTATTTCCAAACTAATAATAGTTCATACTCAGATAGGAAATGATATTAGAGTGTATTGTTGGACATCCTTTAACATACTCAAAGAATGAATCTTGTCTTTGGTAAAATGTCTCAACATCTTTTAGATATACTTTGATGGATTGATAAGCATATAATTACACATATACTCGAACTGCGGGTTGATTAATAATCACATCATGTCAAGGTATTTCAAAAATTATCCTTCTAAAAGTTTTGCAGTTTCTCTCGATGATGCGTACATCATCACTGTAAACTGTGATTATATGAACTTTTAAGATTAAAATTTTGATAAAACTATGACTAATTACATCTAACTTATCTCCCTTTTTATCAAAATATTTCTTAATTGTGCCACGTTCAATCCGACTATATTAGTCCATACGTTGCATTTTCAGTCCATCATGGATTTCTTTTCATCTTGATGAATAATTTATGTTTTGCTCCACAAACTTGCTCATTTGACACATCAATTCTATATCATATATCAAAACCCATATTGTATCATTATTTGTTTATTAAGATATGATAGGGTACAATTTCTTCTATGTATGCTTATTAGTGCACAAGAATTACATCCTTAAGATGTATCAATTAACCTTTCAAGTATTCAACTACCTTAGGAAACTCTTTAAGACTTCCGTTTATGTTCAACATATTCAATAATTGTAACGTATACAAATATGACTTTATACATACAACCATTGTTTTCTCGAGAACTTACTTTACATGATTTGATAATTCAAATCCTTCAAAAACTTTCTTGTAAAACTTTCAGTAGCAACTGAATCACAATATTTATTAGACGTGTATTAATTTTCTTTTTGTATTACCAGACTATTTAGGTATTGGAAAGTCAATGATTCCACTTTGGAGAATGTGTCTCCTCATAATCAATCATGGGTTTTTGCAAAATCCATGTGCCACCAATTTTGCCTTACATCAGTTAATTGAATTTTCATAACTCATATAAAAGATATGTTTGTATCTAACACATTTTACAACTTTAGTTGTACGAACTGTTGGTCCAAAAAAAACTTTCTATTATTTAGAGAATTCAACTCTACTCTATTCACGTCTTTCCAATTTGGCCAATCATTTTTCATAGGCAGATCTTAAATCATGATCCTCATCATTTTCAAGCGTTATCTTATATACAAAATTATAATGACGTCGACTTTATTTCGATTCCATATATCTTGTAGACATGATAAAATATAATTTACTGAGAGCTCTTTGTTTTCAGGTACCTGAGGTTTTTTCAATAACCATCATGTCTAACTTCTCTTAAGAGACCTTTTTACTATACCTCGACTTGACCATCTTTATTATTTGCTCCAATTTTTGAGGAATCATTATTCTTGAAATCGACTAGTCTACTACGCTTCAGGCGTGCCTTAGAGTCACTAGTCATTACCAGTGTATGGTTGTCCTTCCAGGACGTTTATATTAATTGGAGCATAAGCAGTTGTTATAGGTGTCTTAGTTAGACACTTGTTTTGGTCAGTGAATCGTCTAGTAATTGATTCGTTAATCTTTATACATTATTCTTTGAACTTTTAATTTGAGGATCAATGGTAATTCAAACTAATTTCATTTTCCAACTGCTTTATATCTCCCCCTAATGTTGGGAATGTTACTTCACTAAAGTGAAAACCGTTGAGTCATAAACAAATATCTCATTAATAGCTCTAACCTTTTAATCATAGATAATATATAATACCGACATAAATTACCAACTTCCTTTATGGGCTCATCTTTGTGCGTTATGTTGGATTAATTTTAGCATATAACACACAGGAAATATTAGATGAGAAATACTTGGTTACTGACCAAAACCAATTGCAATGGGGAGGAAATATCATAACTTGTTGGCTCGATGTGAATGTATATAAAATATATAAAATGATAAATACCCAAATAAAACATGAACCTTTGCTCTCATGATCATTGACGTTGCAACCAATTGTAGGCATTTGATGATCGTCTCAACAAAATTAATTCGTCTATTAATAGTGATTTACCAAAATAAATATGAAAATTTAAAATATTGTGATTGCTATCTCATTAGCTAAGCCACAAATCACACAAACTTTATGTTGTGAAATAGATAACTGTCACACCCCGACAAAAAGGCGGAACATGCCGAGGTGTAACGATTGTCCATAAGCACATGACACTAATTAAAGTGACAGTATTTAATAAACTCATTTCATTTCACAACATCGAAAATGTCACATAACAATTATCCATAAAATAACCATAAACAAGATATCACAAAATATGGCAAATTGATATTGTTCAATTTTACTAATATTCTATGGTCTTTGATGTCCTTTTCTTCACAATCATAAATCAACCAAGATGCAAACCTGCAACATTTTATAAAATAAGGTTTGTCAACACAAAGGTCGGTGAGCAATTCATAAGTTTAATCATATTAGTATATAATAAAGATAGCCACAAAACTTGCATACGAAACGATAAATAAAAGTGGTAGTTTGGATAAATAGATATCGCTAAACACATTAGCGACACCTAGCTATAAGGGGATGCCAAATAGTCTAGGATTTTATAGTTATCGTTAATTGCATTACGTTAACGACACCTTGCTATAAGGTGTGACAATCGTCAATTTCAGGTTAACTCCGTTAACTCAACTCCGTCAATTCAAACTTAAGATCATTGAATCTATAACGCACACCTCATTACATTTAAACTAGGGTTTAAATGACGCTTAACACTTACTACATGTGTAGTCTTTCGGGAATTGCACCGAAACGCAAACGAGTTGACACAAACGATTGGTGAATAAACGAAAAACGTCAAAACAGTAATTATGTGATAATTATGTGTTAGACTTATGTGTTATGTGATAACATCAATATAAACACTAACTCAAGATGTAAACAAGTTAGTTTAAGCTAGATAAGTAATACTTAGAAGTGGAGGGGCCAAAGTGTAACATAGTGTTATTATAAATAATAATAATAATAATAATAATAATAATAAACCCTAACTTGTTATTTCTCTCCCTACACAAACCGATCAGCCCCTCCCCCCTTGGCTCCTTGGCTGCCGTCGACATACACACACATACATACAACAAATTTCAAGCTTTTGATTCAAGATTAAGGTGCTAGGAAGGTATAATCAACTATCCTATGCATCCTTTATACTTAATCTTGACTTTTATTGGGTTAATTACAAACCCTAGATGCCGATTTTTATATGTTAGTGTGTTCATATGATTTTGTTTGATTTGATGATGTATTGATGATGATTTGATAACTAGAATTGATATTGTTACATGTTAATTGTTGTGTCTTTGATTTGAGTTCAAACAAAAACCCTAATCATGTATGTAATGTGTAATTGATGTGCATGGATAGTGTTTATGGAGTCTAGAGTGTTATATGAATGCATGATGGTCCATAGATAGTTAATATGTTGAGTTTGGATGCAAACAGTTTCTGGACAGATTGTGTTATTGATGTTTAATTGACTGTAACGAGGTGTAAATGTGAAAATTGGTTGAGATTGTTGATACTACAGTAAACTATGTTGAGTCTAGTTTCTAAAGAATATAAACTTGTAATTTTTGGACAAGTAAAGGTTAACTTTTATGATTTTACAAAAACGTTGTGCGAAGCTGAGCTGTTAGACCTGCTGTTAGGTTGTTTTGTAAATGTTATATCTCATGAACTACGAGACCAATTGGGTTGGTTCCACTTCTGGAAGTTGACTCATTGAGTTAGGAACCTAACCCAAGTGGTCTTGCATTTATTGGATTTTTCGTTTAACGGGAATTTTAAATAACATTCGGTTGCGCATGAATTTGATTGTTATGAGTTTGCTGTAATGATTTGATGATTGTGAGAAACCTATGTGGAATAAAAATATAATAAAATATGTTCTGGAAACCTAAGACATATATGCTTTTGTGATGATTTTTGGTAAATTAATTGAGATGCTATGATCGGTGGAATAGCACAATCTTTCAAGTAGGATTTCTGTCTCGGTGAAACTAGCTGCTGAGTTTTGTGAAAATGCATGAAACATGATACTTGCTATATAATTGTTATGTTTTGACCAAATTGCCCTTGCGGGGAATAATTGCTAATTGATTATCATGATTTGACCAAATTGCCCTCATGGGGAATGATGGCTAGTTAATTGTTATGTGTTGACCAAACTGCCCTTACGGGGAGTAATTGCTAGTGATGTACTTTATGAATACATGACACGTAAATAATTGCTTACGCATGTAACGTATCACAAATACATTTGTTAAAGTCACACACAATTCACAAACGAAACACGAAACATGTTATGTGCATAGGTATTATGTGCCGGGTCTAGAGACTCGATAATATTCCGACGCTTAGAAAAATCTCTTTGTTGTTTTAGAACGCTAGAGAGAGTTTTTCTGTGACGCGCATCTTGGTGAATTATTTTGGGAATACTTCGCAAACAGTGAGTTTCACTTTCCCCTTTTAAATTTTTTTTAAACGCTTTTCACTTGGGGGAGATAACATACTCCGAAACGCATTTAAGATTTTGTTAATATAGATTATATATCACTTGTAAAGACTAAGTGGCAAATGCAATAACTAAAGTCCTTCATTCACATCGAACCGTTTAATATTGGATAATAGCGAGTCATTGTTGAGTAGTACTACTGGGTTTGACAAACCCCACCCAACGCTAAACTCGACTGGAGGTCGAGTGGGTGTAATCTTGGCTAAACACATACCATGGTCTGGATGACCTGGTGGCAAGGCAAATGATAAACAGTCAGCTTCGGTGTCGAACACTTAGTGATACTTGTTTTATAGGCTAGCTACCTATAGATATATAATTGACATAACACTATCTGGTAACGCAAAACGCTGTAACGCAAAACGCTGTAACGCAAAACGCTGAACGCAAACGCTAAACGCTCTATTTTTATATAACTTGTGAACTCACCAACCTTGTGTTGACACTTTTAGTATGTTATTCTCAGGTAGCCGAGGCGGGCGCGCGGTTTAGGAACATGCATTGCTTGAAACACTTTTAACTATGCAAACTTGTTTTTAACTGTTATCATTGGGTTTTAAGTCGTCCTGCGTGACGTAACATTGTTTGCTATGGTTTTACGCTTCCGCATTTAATTACTCGTAAACGTTTTCATGGTTTTGAAACTTTGTTTTATGGTTTGATTATAACTAATGATTCCGATCCTGTTAGTTCACACCCTCTGGCGGTAAAACTCCGTTAGTGGATTTTGAGGGTGTGACATAAGGGGATGCCAAATAGTCTAGGATTTTATAGTTCCACCAACCAAAAGCGATAAACACATACGCATATAAGCATAGAACACAAAATCGAGCAATTATTTAGGTAAAGTATACAACTACGTTTGTGGTTTAAGATTCAAATATAAAGCATTTTGTTGAATAAGTATGAAATGTCACCCCCAAAATAAAAGATGGAAAATGGGGTATGAAGTACTCATCTTCAAGTGGTAAACTTGAAAGATGATAATTTGGAGATTTGTCGGAATGACGAGTTTAACGCACAATGCCTAAAAAGAAAAGAAGTCTTGAATTTAGAAAGGTTGTCTTGAAGGTCTTTAAACAAAATAAATGTTGAGAAATGTAAATAATTAAAGTTCAAGGTTTAAAATGTGACTATTTAAGAATTTATAATAATAACCTTTTAAAAATGTAAGTTTGCTCGAAGCCGGGTTAAAGTATCTAACCTTAATATTTACTCAACCTATGTTAAGTAATAAGGTGGGTAAAATGCAAGAATGCAAATCTCTTTGGAATAAAGATACTAAAACAGGTTTTTTTTATCGAGTGTTCGGGTTGTCGGTTCGGGTCTTGATAATTGGTCAAACCCAAAGTCAACTTTCCAAAATATTGAATGTTATGAGATAACTCAATAAAATTTAATAAGACTTAACAAAGTATGTAGTTCCATTGTTTTAGAACTAACAACGCACGTTAAGCGAGTGTTCGGTTTTGTCGGTCCAAACTTTGTTATGAGATCAAGTTGGATCCAACATTTCCAAGTACTTAAGAAAATATTTAAAAATCAATTTGTAACTATTTTTAAAGAAATATACAAGTCTTGATGGCTAAAAAAAACACACTTGTGTGTCTTAAGCGAGCAAGAATCGGTTTGGTTCAGTTTCCATCTCATAACAAGTTCGTAGATGGTTTCTACATGTCCAAACACTAAATAACTTGTATAATAATGTACAAATAAAAAAAATACCAAAAGTTAACAATAAAGTCTTTAAACAAAAGTTCGGTTTTCGGTTCGGATCGTGTTTCGGGTTAAGACCGAGGTAAGATTCTACAAACCCATAACCATAGAATTTGTAAAAATGATTTTAGAAACTTAGATCTAACACTAAGTATGTTTAAACAAACAAAACTAGTAACAAAGTTCGGTTTACGGTTTAGAGCTATTTACGGTTAAACCGAAGCATAGACTTTTAAAAACCCATAACCATGGAACTTGTAAACATGACTAACAAACTAAAATAAGAAAGATTAATATGTATGAACAAGTTATATAGATGTATATATATCAAGGACAAGAAGTCCTCCATGAAGCTTTGCCTTATGGGGTCCGAAACCTCACCGACCGGAATCGGAGAAGTAACTACCAAAGGTAAACAAGGGGTGTATATTATATATATGTTGCACAACCATAAACAAGTATTAATAAGGCTACATAAACTAATTAAGATGAAAGACCAAAATCCTTCAAGAACACTTAAGAAGATAACTTTGAATCTTTGATGTTTGAGAGAGTTTTTTTTTTGGAGTTGTAGCAAGGAAAAATGAAGAGGAAAGGTGGTGTATATATAGGGTAATGTTGGTGGTCAAATATGGGTGTGAGACACAAGAGTTTTCATGCAAAATGGATCAAGACAAAAACACAAAACAACAAAAAAAAATAAAATAAATAATAAATAAAAATAAAAATAGGATGTTTTCAAGACCCACCAAGTGTGAAACAATATTGTAACATAAATCCATCATTTTGATTATAACATAAGCTTCGGTTTACAAATCGGGTCGGTTTACATAATAAACAAATACAAAAACGAATACAAACAAGACCCGAAATTGACGAATGTCACAATAACCATTTAGACGATGCATCGATTTAAAACACTAAATGGTATCATGTTAGGATATGTGTATCCTTTTCTCAATTCCATAACATTTAGGGATTCACACCCTTTTTTATTTGGTAAATAAATAATTCCCCTTGAGAACAATATTGCATGTATAATTATTAGGAAGAATCATTTGGTTCTTCAATAAATTTCACATCATTGACTCGGTGTGGTCTAACCGATCGTGCAATTAGATAATCATGATCCATAAACTTTAGGTTTATGATCGTATATGTATTATGCTTCTTTAATGCAAGACTATAAATATTAGAGAACATTATATTATCATTTCAAGCGATCATGTAATTTCACTTTTGTATTTCCACATTTTGTTCTCATATATGATCATCCCTTTGCCACTTGTGGTGGTTAATCTCATTACTAACATGAACATTATTAGAATTTGATGGTCGATCTCACTTATTAACATGACCATCATACAATTTACTCAAATATGCCGATCAAAACGATGCATTCATAGTCACATTCACTTCAAGGAATGGAGTAAAACCAGACAACTTCATGGTTTTTATTGGTTTCACATACATATGTATATGAAGTTAGCTCAACCTCTTATACTCTTTTAATAGTATGTTTGAGGCGTGTCAAGTGAAAGATTAATTGTATGACCAGTTTATGACATTCAATTGATAATGAGATTAGGGATTATGACAATGTAGGTGCCATATCTAAGCATATATATACTTTTCTCAAGAGTGGTAATAAACTATAACTTTCTATTCGATGCTATCTAAACAATATTATATTGAATGCAAGATATTCATGAATTATAACATATCATCATACAAAACGGTAATTAATGTATTAACCTATATGTGTAATAAACCACAAATATATCTTATATATATATTTGTGTACTTTCAAACATTAACAAAGATATCAAGTGTAATTTTTTATTAAACATAGACTTGGTAAAGAATAAGAAGTGACACGTGAGAGTAAAAGTATATGTTGAAATATTAATTAAATGTATATTTCACATACAAACATGTATATGATAGCATCCATAAAACCACATTAATGCAATTAATTAAGTTAAGAGATAGATATAGCAAGATATTCTGTTTTCCTTTCTTAGACGTAACAAATAAATGACAAGAAGAAAATCTTCGAGCGCAAAAAATATACACTAATTTATATGTTGACTTGATCTATTTATATTCAGTCTCTAACTCGATGTTCAAGTCATTTTAAATTATTAAAATGTCTCAATCCCATACCATTTGAGCAGATTTACTTACTATTATTATTATTATTATTATTATTATTATTATTATTATTATTTATCTCATTACCACCAATTTCACTTCCAATTTCGTCAACGATTTCTCGACAAGGCAATAGGCCAAAATATTTTGTGAAAGATTTAGAAATCCCAAAAGCAAAATCTTTTAACAGTTCTCACAAGATTTATACCAGTGATCTAGTAGACCGATTTATGCACATATATCATCTTTTTGTCACAAGAACACTTGTGTATTCAAGTTTCATACAAACCATATGTCTTAATAAGTTCAAATATATAAACATAGATGTTAAATATCATGTTAAATAGTTATAAATATAAAAGATTTTGTTACTTGATTTATGAACATCAATATATATAAAACTTTTATGAGCGGACGCACAAATAAAACAGATTTGAGTCGCAACATTTATTTCAATAATTTCCACGAATTATAGAAAATATCTTTTCATGATCCTTATTAAATATATTTAGAAATGTTAAGAATTTCTTTTTAATATAACTTATATACTTTTAAATAAATTAACAAAATAGTGATTTCATCCAAACTATTAAAAGACAATAAATATTAAAATTATAATGTGCAGTTTTTAATTACCGTAATTCTAGTCGTGGATATTTTAAATCGATTCTTAAATATTAGGTTTGAGTCACGAAACAATTATTCTACGCAATTAATTATGAGAACCAAAATCAAGTTAACGAAAATACTATTCTACTTCATGGAATAAAATTAAGGTTACCTTAGAAGATAATAACAATCACTGGCGTTGGGTAATGTCGGATTTTGATGACAGCCTGTGGTTCACACATTCTTCTTTTATCCCTTGATTTGAATAGTTTTCTGGATTTTTAGAGTTGTAAGTAGCGCCACGGAGATACCCATCGGAATATGTAAATTTAGAAGAACCTGTGTTCAAATTGGTTAAATACTTAAATACACTCAACTTAATATGGAATAAAATAAGAAAGAAAGCAAATAACTAAATAAATTAGAGATAAAATAATCAACTTCCAGGCCAAAATTTCATCATGAGGAAAATTGATTTCCTCACAAATCATTGATATCGTGGGGTGTATCAGGACTGCACAACGGTTTATTAGGAGGCAAAGTTAAACCGGATCAAAGAATAACGAGCGAACTCGTGCTGATAACGTGTTGTGAAACTAAACTAATAGCAAAACAATAAGAGAGACATGTAGGGAGAAAGAGAGAGATTTCAGTAATAAAATGTCTATTACAATAAGGTACAATGAGAAGTATATATAGGATAGGAAAACTTTGGAAGGAAGCTAATCTATATTAGGTGTTGATAACCATAATATTAATATATTTATAACAAATTTTGATTTCTTTTACCACAACCAATTATGATATGCTGTATGATCTTATTTCAATATTTTATCCAAGCATTGAATTAATTTCTATTAGGCATTAGAATTTTCAAATTATTAGCAATACTAGCTTTAGAGCCCGTGTCACACACGAGATGATCAAAATTATAAAATTACAAGTAAAGCAAATAATTGCATAACGTATATGAAAAAATATATTACATCTATACTTGTATCTATACTATGTGTACAGAAATTAATTTTATTTATTTTTTAAATAAACTTAATAAAAAAAATGCACGTGCAGAAACATACCTGAAAATGCTCATTCTATTGAAAATTTCATTCTCAGTGTCATATATGTATAATTGAAAGAATTTGGTTATTAACCAATTACGGGAATAAGACTTCTCAAACAATAGAAGTTATAATCGCTCAGGATAAACACAGAATAAGTGTTACCTTTATTGATATATTTATCAATTTACCACTCATCAAAGAAAATGAGAACGTTAAATTATAACGATGGATGTTCTTCAATAACTATGTTATTCTGAGCTAAACCTTGAAAAAGATTTTGATAAGTTTCAGAGGGCTTCTCGACTTTGTCATAATGACAACCTAAAATATAACATGTTAACTCATTCGATTTTGTGAATATTTTGCTTCATTTGAGCAGAGTTTTGCATGACATGCTTCCCATACAACGTTCTGATCACCATTAAATGAAAAATTAATGTTTAAGCAAATATTCAAATTTGATAAAAGTTAGAAGCATTGATAGGTCTGGGGGTGACATATCGAAAGTGTTCACAATTTTTTTTTTTAAATTTTAATAGTCGAGGGAAAAATAGTCAATTTGCCAAATCTCTTACCTTTTGATTATTTCCAAAAATGCCCTTGAAAATAATTTTGAAACCCGAATCATGTTTAAAATTCTAACTTTCATTCGTTTGACATTTTCAAGCCAACACGTTGAACCCGTAACAAATTTGATGATAAATTTATTTGCATTCTCAAACCTTTTGAAATAATCAGATTTCTCATTTTTGACCCGTAACAAATTTTGATCTAAATGTAGTTAACTTGTACCAAACAATCTATTTACCAACTTTTGACCATAAAAATCAAATTTAAGTTCCACAAAAACCCGAAACAATCCTTGATAAAAAACTAAGAAATTAAATATGATAAACTTTGTTATGTCTAAAAGTGACTGGTATGTACTATTCATACATATTAACATATTATATATATATATATATATATATATTACTAAATTAACCAAAAATAAATAGATAGATTTAAAGCATATATTTGTAATTTATTAATTTATATGACAATTTACAATAATAATAATAATAATAATAATAATAATAATAGTAATAGTAGTAATAATAATAATAATAATAGATAAATTGATTGATTTAAAAAAATGGATCGACTTTTAAGCATATATTTATAATTTAATAATTAAAAAAATTGCTTTGTAAAATGAAAGAATATTCGAGTTTTGTTTTTCTTTACAGCCTTTCTACAACATATATAGTACAATATGTTAATGATAACATTTGAAATTATATTCTTATCATTCTTTGGCAAACATGGTTTGTTGTTGATTTTTGGATTTCACCAAGTATTTATTTTGGAATATATAGTAAAATAATATGTTAAAATTTATTTTTATACAAATGTATAGATATAATATAAATAGAGTATAAAAGAAAAGTGAATAATTATTGATTTATTACATATATTAGGGTCAATTAAGATAGTAGTTTTGAAGGGAAAAAAATTATGAGAATTAACAAAAAGATGACAAGTGTTTACAATTATTTTACTTTATGTAACGCCCGCTAATTTATCGGTTTAAAGATTTCCTGTCTGTAGAGTATGTATGTTTTCTTGGGAATTGTCCGGCATCTTTCGTTGACCCGACCATCTTCCCCGTACGTTAATTTATCTAACCTTTTTCCCAAGTTACCACACCCCTTAAACTTCGAGGGTCAATGTGTAATATTGTTTATATCATAAAAAAAATGAAAACCCTAACTCTATTCTTCCTAGCGGTGCCGATCGGACCTGTACCCCCCTTGCTCGTTTTTCTTCTGCCCAGCCAAGTTTCAGCCGTGAAAACTTCAATTCCAGGTCGGTTTTATGATTCCCCATGCATTTTACACGTTAATTGATCCTTATATTACGCGTATTGATCGAAAAACGTCTTGTTGTAGGCTAACCCGGTGGCTGTCCAATTGAGCTTTTCCGGGACTGTTTTGAGTGAGGTTTTCACATCAAAATCCCACTAGGTATGGCATGTACATCATATTGTAATTTCATGGCCATTGGAGGTGTTTAGGTCGGTCAATTGATTTTAGTTTGAAAACTAGGGTTTATCGGGTGTAGAATTGTCTATTGTTGAGTTTGATGCGTTAATCGATCGAATGACCAACTGAATCAGTTTGCATGGCTCTAGGGTGGTTTAAGGGCTGTGGGAAAAGTAGTTTTTTGATACTCGGGGCTGATTTGGTTGGTGATTGGTCAATCGAGTCGGCGGTGCGCGAATTGTCGTTTAAAAGTTAAATTGGGAGTTGTAAAAAGGAACCGTCAACCCTATCAACTCGGGTGACATAGTTGTGATGTATGAAATGATTAAGTTGGGAATTCAGTCCATTTGGGGCTGATTGTTTGACAATTGATTTTAAAAATTTATTTCGCGCGTATTCGGCTCGATTCGATTACCGGCGGGTGAGTTGTGCATCATGGTTAGCCCCGACCATGATCGGAGGGTAGATTTGATTAATTGAAAGGTTTTAGGGGCTGAGGTAAAGTAATTGGGTTTGGGTTGGGCCTTGGGCCAAGTGTTGGGCCTTGGGCCAAAGTGTTGGGCCTTGGGCCAAGTTGTTGGGCCTCGGGCCAAAGTGTTGGGCCTTGGGCCAAAGTGTTGGGCTTGAACGGCCCATTAGGCAAGAGTGTTCTTACGGTCTAGTTTAGTAACGCGTTGTGTATAATTTACAGGCCCTTACTTGTGATTGTGCACTTAAGGATTTCCTTGCTCGTTGCAGGTGTTCGATTGATTTCAGGTGAGTTCATGATGCCCTTTTTACTCTTTTCACTTTTGGGCTAGCATGTACACCTAAGTGTTTTCCCTACTCGATGAAATGTTTTAAACTGATTTATATAGGCTTGCTAGAACATGGTAGGCCTTGGAATGTTAATATATATATATATATATATATATATATAAATTATTGTTTGGCCTCTATTTGGCGAATGTTGTAGTCGTTTCGACTACTGAATGTTGTGCATGCCTACTTTGTGTTTGCATGTGCTGAATGTTACGTGTTTGGGTTGTACGTTTGCTTGGCCCTGAATGTTATACGTGGATGTTATATATATATATTGTTATATATATTTAGGGATGTACCTAAAGGATGTTTACATATGAATAAGAATGTTTAGTCTATGGTTATGATGACCTAATAAATGTACTCTTTTATTTTTAAAACTTTTGGTATGACTATCATAATTTCCATTACTGATATTATTCATATAAAACTTGAACTCACTCAACTTAAGTTGACTTTGTGTGCATATTAGTTTGACTTTCAGGTTAAGGATGAGAGGTTATCGCTTGGACGTGCACGAGGTTACTGGACGGTGAAGGGCATACTGGAAGGAGGAATTTGCTCATGAATATTTTTTTTTTCAAAAGACTTATAAAAATTATACTTAATATGGTTTTGGGAACTTATTTCATTTTTCATGTTTTCCGCTAAATTTACACTCTTATATGTTTGTTTTAAAAGAAGGAACGGTTTTCAAGTTTATTCGTTTTGATAAGCATTTTGTATGAATACCAACTGTGGGGTTCCCAGAATTCGGGGCCTTACACTTTATTAGAATAGGTAGATTATCAACCGGAAAGAAGTAAGTTTTTTCAAAGATGCTTAACCATACAATATAGATAGACCACACCCATTATATTATATGATTAAGAAAACAAATGTATTATAATATATATATATATATATATATATATATATATATATATATATATATCACGGAAAGATCAATAAAATAACTACAAATAAGTAATCACACCCATCACCATCACCATCACCATCACCACGTTATATAATACACACCACAACCTCAGCTACTTACCACCCCCCACCCGTACGTCTTACCGGGTCAAAGGTCGGACTAGCCTGGAAGGTCGGATGGGGCATTGACTCGAGTGACTCATAAATAAATCAATATATATATATATATATATATATATATAGGGTTGAGTTCAATGGAAAAATCATGTTAGTGTGAGAAGTTGAAGAAATCCTTTCAACCAATCAGATTTTTTCTTTTTATTTTTCCATTTAATTAATTGAAAGGGTATATTAGTAAAATTTCGTTTGTGTTTTTTTTGGTAACTAATAAATCGTATATAGGAAGTTTTAAATTATAATTTTCTTTCCTTTTTTGTTTAATTTATTTTATTCTTTCAACTGTTATTCTAACTAATCACAATTTCTAGGTTATAAATCGAGTGAGAATATCAAAAGAACTTGTACCTGCATATTCACTTATAGATTAAAAAAATTCTCTATGTTTAATATTATACTACACATCCTACACATCCTACATTATAAAGATGATACCATCCACACATCCTACATTATACAGATAATACCATCCTACACTTCGGATCTAACAATAACATATACATCTTAAACATCCTACATAACATACACAATCCTACAAATATTAAACTTTATCCTATATAATCCTACACAATAACACAAACTAAAACAATATTTGATACAAAACAAATTTATGGTTTTTGCTTTACGTTACCCCAACACAAGTTAACATATTTTATCCAACACAATAACAATGTTATTCCTATTGTAGTGCCGGAAGATTATATCGCGGGTTGAAGAAGTTAACGGCAATGATATGGCGTATCTTCAAAAGATTTAGAATATGGAAAGTCAAATGAAGGATCGCATATAACTAAGAAGTTTATACACAACTAGATAGTTTCCTATTTGGATTGTATAATACAAAAGACTTTGATCTATATATATGACGAAGGGGGGAAAAACGAAAGACCTTTTCTGGTCCCCCCTGAGCCGGGGGGTGCTTGTGGGAGGGTGTGCCACGACGAAACAAGGGAATGAAAGAGCCAAGTGTAGTGTGGTGTAGTAGTAGGCACTTCTAGGCCCCTTCTCGGCTACTGGATCACTCCAGTGCCTCGAGTACTACGGACCCTCTGCCATCCATTGCAGCAGAGCCCTTTCATGAGCGGGGGAGGGCTAAGCACAGTTCTTTGAATCAAACGTTGAATGAAATAGATTCGCGTGGTGGGAAGGCCTTCCCTCGATTCGCATCTTCCCGTCCAGCAAAGAAAGTGAAGGGGAGTGGACAACAAGTTGGAGGACACTGTAGAACCGCGTGATTGATCCACTAAAGGGATTGGAGTGGAATTTCCTATATTAGCCAACTTTCATTTTCATTTATAATGTTCTTGTCAATATATAGGATACTAGCAAAGAGTCAGCGCGTTGCGGCGGGGACACAACGCAGGTTCAATCGGTAGGAGATCGGTTCGTTATGGTACCAACATTTGTGATGTAAAAATTTCTAGTCAATATAATTTATCACACAAATATAAAAAGAAATTTGTATAACACTATTAAAATAAATAAATAAGTTAGTCACAGTTATGTTTTTTTTTAAGTTACCAACATCAATGTGTAATACTGATTAAAAAACTTGGATAAAACCGCAACTTGATCCCTTTTATGCAATGTATAAAAATTGTAATCATAAATATATATAATTAATTATAAATGTATACAAAGTAGTTAAAAAATAAAAAAATGAACCAAGCTCAGCACGAAAAACCACTCACAAGCTGAGCTTGAGCTTTAGAATCCATTTAAGAATTGGGTTCGGGTAGGTCTTAAGTAATACACCAAAGTATCAAGGTAAAAATCAAAACCCGAGTTTTGCTACAACATTGGACATGCACATTCGATTTTGGTAGCAAAGGCCAACACAATTCGTTAACAGGTTCATTAAAAATTTTTGTCACATTACTTTTAGATGGCATTTTCTCAATTATGTCATTGTAATGTATTAGAGCAGCATGTTATACTGTTTAAAAAAAAAGAATGGTGCGTTGATTTTTTTATTTTTGGTTTCGGTTCGATTTTGATTTCTTAGGTTATTGTTTCATTTCGGTTTATTTGAGTTCTTGATTTTGGTTTTTGGTAATATTTTTGGTTTTGTTTGGGTAAGATTTTTTCAGTTATTGGTTTCGTTTAGATTGTTTTCAGTGGTTGTGGTTTCGTTTTGGTTTTAGTTTGTTTGGTTTTTTGTTACGCTTTTTGTTTTGTATTTTTTTTTGTTTTGTTTAAGTTCAGTTTCAATTATTCGTTTTTTGATTCGGTTCGATTTTGTTTTTTTTTAGTTTCGGTTTGGTTCTTGTTCGGTTTCAGATTATTCAGTTTTGGATTTCGTTTAGGATTATTTTAATTTTTTTGGTTTTTAGTTCTGGTTTCGTTTATGTTAAGTTTCAGTTTTTTTTGGTTTTTGGTTTTTGGTTTCAGTTTCGTTTTCTTTTTTGTTTTTGGTTTCGATTTTTGGTTTCGTTTAGATTTTGTTTTAGTTTTTTTGGTTTCGGTATTCGTTTTTGGTTTTGATTTTTGGTTTCGTTTAGGTTTTAGTTTCTTTTTTTTGTTTTGTTTTGGTTTTGTTCGGTTTGTTTTTTTCAGTTTTGATTCCCGTTCATTCATTTAAGACAATGAGCATTTGTTTATTTCCGTTAATTTAAGTTCTTTTAAGTCCGTTTGTTTATATACATTCGTTTATGTTCATTTATTTGATCAACAAACACAAAAAATGATTACAACTATTATGGTTACAATTCTGCTGGTAAAAAGATTATTCAGTTTTGGATTTCGTTTAGTTTTATCTTCAGTTTTTTGGTTTTTGGTTTCAGTTTCGTTTATGTTTAGTTTCAGTTTTTTGGTTTTTGGTTTTGGTTTTGGTTTTGTTTCTGTTTTTTGTTTCGGTTTCGATTTTTGGTTTTTGTTTAGGTTTTGTTTCAATTTTTTGGTTTTGGTTTCAGTACTTGTGTTTTGTTTTGGTTTCGATTTTTGGTTTCGTTTAGGTTTTAGTTTCAGTTTTTTTAGGTTTTGGTTTGTGAGATGCAAAGTTTACCTGTTTTGTAAATCACTCGAACCTATTTTTGACCCGTGACACGACCCAAACCAAGGTTTGTGTGTTGTATAGAACATTAACTGCATGTACATTAGGCTATAATAATTGCAGAACATGTGAAAGTAAAGGTAAAAAGACAGCAAAAGTAAAACCAAAACCAGAAAAAAACAACTTTATGGTCAAATACATCATGTTCTGATCCTTCTTGATTGCTCGAATTCGACCCTCAGTCACTCACCTCATAATCTTATCACAAAAATACAACTTTATACAATTTTTTATATTTTTAAGTCAAAATGTTTCATAAAATTGACCACTTTATACAACGCATGACCTTAAAAGTTGTCGAGTTCATCAGAAACACAACTTTATACAATACTTGACCTTAAAGGTCAACGATACTTTAAACACAAACCATATGTATGATAATACTCTCGCAGTTGTTTAACAGTGGCTGATTCAAGGTTATCAGGAAGCAGACAACTGAAGAGAGCACCTAAAATGTCAAAAACGCCCTTTTATTACACATCAAACCAATAGTCAAAACTCTTGGGTGATTAAGTCAAGTTTTTTATTTGACCCGTTTAATAGGTGCCGAAAGCCATGACTACTGTGGAATTGGAAAGGAGTTAACTAAGAAAAATTTACCAACTTATGCAACTAATAGCTATTGTTTAAACAGACAACTTTGACTTTTTGAGTCAAAATGGTTGATGTATTGGCAGATCCAGCAATATCGTGCAGATTGAGCATATCGACACCACCATTTGTTTATGTATATCTACTGTAAACACAATTAATTAGTCAATAAAATTAGCAACTTTAACAACTAACATGGTCTGCTTGATTACAAAGTGACAAAAAAGCACGGTTTTTAGATCAATGGCATAACATGAACCTAACCCGTTTCGAACCTTACCAATGTTCAATATTCTCCAATAACTATTGAAACTAACAGAAAAAATTGTAGCAAAATAAGAACCATATAAAAAACATACAGAATTTATACAACCAAAAGTCTTGGTATTTTAGTCGCTTATGTACGCATCAAGGTCAATTCAATGATCAAAGTTAGCCTTGTATTATTGTGTACTATCTCATCTCTCCTACCTCTACCCGACTCCCACATCAACCCCGTAAAAAGGGTCATTTTAGAAAGGAACTTACTCACCGGCCATCCCACCGTCTGGGTTAGAATGAGTCATTTAAAAAAAAGTAACATTGACTATATAGCGATTTCGTTTTTTTGAAAGTTTTTGATTTTACGACATGTATCTAGTGATCATTTTTAGCTTTGAAAATTTTAGAACCAAGAATTAGTTTGCCAATTAGCAGCAAAATAACACAAATGGAAGAATTTTATAGAAAACTTTATTAAATAAAAAGTTCCGTGCAGGTACATCCTTGGGCCAACCGGCAGAGTAGAAGGCATAATCAGATATTCTTAAAAAAAAGTCAAATTAACAAATTATTTTACTCATACATATGCAAAGAATTTGTGTAATTTTCTATATGTATTACATTATTTCTCACCTTTTCACTACTTCATTCCATGATAAGTTAATTATTTTTTCTTAGTTACATGAGGGTGATTTAACAACTTCACTTCTGCAAGAATAAAGATGTGATTTATAGTTGCTGTAAGCAACTACTACCTAGTCATGATCTTCCTTGCTTAAGAAAAAAACAAATAGCCGAATTATTTCCCCAAAACATAGACTCGCGCCCAAAATTCAAGTTAAAAAAGATTGCTGCCAAATTATCCTAAAGTAGTTTTTTACATTTCAACTCATAAACTTATTACGAAATGATCTCGATTTGTCCTTCAAAACAAAAAAAAAACAAAGGCAGCATAAAGAAAGTTTACCTTGGCGGCCGCTTTTAAAGAAAGTCTTGAACTATTGAGAAAGAAAGTTCTTAAAGATCAAGTCTGGCATGTAATGCTTCCTCAAACAGGACTGGACCGCCCATCACTCCCCAAACTGCCCTTGGTAAATCATGACCTGATGGCTTCCTGCCTTCCTACAATTTTTTTGCCCTGCGCATGCAATCTGAATGAAGTTAGTAAAAAAAACTACACTACCCAAACTGTCCAAAACAATATGCATTCTGGTTGTGTAAACCTAAGTTGTCCACTTATCACCAAATTACCCTTTGTGGTTGAAATCTTTACTAAAAGAACAGACCTTGCAAGCATCTTTTGAATTTGTTTAATTTCATATTAGCTGCTTAAAAAACAACCTAAAAGCACACACTTTAAGAATATCGAATTACCTTTTAATCCAAATAAGAAAATGTAATAATTTAATCTTTGACTTTGAGTTTTAATAAGCAATCTCCCTTAAGTAGTTATCAAGACTTCAGCTTTTGTACAATACACACACGGTTAGTTATCATGAAAATTTTTAACTAACGGTTTGAGGCCCGAATTCATTGTTTTGGGCCATTTTTTAGCCTAAAAGTTTCAAGACAGAACCAAAATCAAACCGAACCCATAGTGAAAACCAAACTGAACCGAACCCATTTTAAAAACTGAACGAAAGCCATTGTGAATCAAACACCAAAAAAAAAAAAACTGAACTCATTGTAAAAACAGAAAACCTAAAACTAAAAAAAAAACTAAACCGAACCTATCTTCAAACTGAACCAATAAGCAAAAATAATAATAATAATAATAATAGTAATAAACAAATGCTTTTCAAAAATATTCTTGTCGAATGACTAATAGATCGTAATCCTTGAATATTCGATCTATTCATTGTTTTGGGCCATTTTTAGCCTAAAAGTTTCAAGCCAGAACCAAAACCGAACCGAACCCATCGTGAAAACCAAATCGAACCGAACCCATTTTAAAAACCAAACGGAACCCATTATGAGCAAACACCAAACGAAAAACTAAACAGAACTGAACTCATTGTAAAAATCGAAAACCTAAAACTAAAAAAAAAACTAAAACGGGCCTATCTTCAAACTGAACCAATAAGCAAAAAAAATAAAAAAATACAACAAAAATATTCTTGTCGAATGACTTATAGATCATAATCCCTGAATATTCGAATATTCGATCTGCTATTTAATTATCATTATGTTAGAAGTTCAGATATCTATCTGAATGAGTGCTACCTCATCTAAACTATCTGCTTCATCATTTCCTTATCATTATTAATATCATAATATAGTTCAAAATTTAAATGAGTGACATAAGTACCTTCTACACAGCCATAGACTGAAAGATTGAAACAAACTGTGGCGGTTCTTTCCGTTGATATGCACGACCCTAAAAAAGACAAATAATATCATCCTCATTAATGCAATTCAGTTTTAATATAAAAAATAATGTTGTACTAAAAGCAATACCTGAACAGGTCTTCCTTTGAGGCTTTGAATGAGTTAAATACTGTTGCAGCGAGCCGAACAACCATGCTTTGGTCCTCCTGATCTGAAATAAAATTAAAAGGACGAAATAATAAAAACAAAGAGCCCGGCGTTGCACTATTCAAGCTATGGGCTAGATTCCACTATGCCCCGTCAATGAGCCTGAACTGAACAACCTGATGAACAAAATTTCAACCCAATTTCCCTACTCGGTCTCAGCTGTCCAATTTCTCAAAGTCACCTGCATAATTCAATTACAATGCAATCGTTGACCTCTGAAATGTCAAAAGTGGCAAAAAGAAAAGTTTCAAAGAAAAAAAGTCAAAGTTGTTTAAATATAGATTTGAGGCAGAAAAGGTGAAAGTCAACTCTGACCAACAAATCCATAATGATAAGTAGCATTTCAAATTTTTTAAAACTCCAAACTACTCATGTAATCAATTAGTAAAGAAAGTGGTGACACGTTCATATAGTAATTTAGTTCATGCTCCTAACTTAGCCCCACAATATCGGGTAGCTCATTTGTGGTGGTGCTTTAATAACCGAATACGATATTAGAGTATGAAAGACATGTGTATCCAAAATAAAAAAAGTATTAATTGAACAGTTAGCAAGATTCAATATAATATAGCATAAACGTTAAGTGACTTTCTACCCATTTGGTTCATTTTGGTGCTTAAGTTAAGTAATGGGCGAAAACCGGTTCAGGTTGTTTAAGTCAACGAAAGTCAAACCTGGTTATTTTCCCAACCACTTGGTGTTTAAATAGTTTTTGAAAGGTAAAATGCTGTCAAAATACGTGGTGTTAGGAACCGGTAACAACCCTATGGGTCGTTTCGGTTTCAGGTCTATGAATCAGACACGATTCCATTAATCCAGATAAAAAAACCATAACAATGATTTAAAGTTTCCAATATGAAACCAATTTACAGTTGCATATTCACGAACACCATGATTTATGTATCCAATATGAAAACCACATTTAAATTTCTAAATAATGATCGGTGAATTGAATATCTGCAGAGTAACAATAGTTTAGAGGTCCTTACCAATTTCCCCGTTGGCAATGAAGCCCCATTTTTGCCCAGGACATCAACTAAATCAACTAAACGACGATCCTTGGTGTTAGTAATCAGATAAAATAATATTGGTTTTCCAAAACCAGGCCCAAAAGCAAGAAGGTGCCCGTACATGTTAAATATATAAATATGTATCAGAAAATAAAAAGAAATTATACTGATGTTAGCAAATTATAAATACCTCAGGGTTGCAGATGCTGATTAAAAAGCAACCGTCTAAAACTCGGTCGAGCCACAACCCGCACATTGCAACAGGGAGACAATGTGAACTCTACATCAGTTCGATTTGATACGGAATGCAATCCTAAATGATATAATACAACATAGAGTTCTAAGAATTTATACATTATGTCATAACAATAAAAAATTTAAAAACATGCATAAATATAGATTATATGAAAAACTTTACATTCTGATTTTTTGAAGCATATACAAGCTGATATGAAGGCACCAGGATTCTGATTGAGTGATTGGCCTTCTTTAGCATCTCCTGAAGCGTATCCATTGCCTGCAGCATTTAAACATAACAGTGTGTGAAGAGTAAGAAATGATCATGTTCAATAACAATAAATGAAAAAAAAAAAAGAACATATGATAGCTGATCTTTTTTATAAAACAGCCCGTTTCAACCTCAGGCCATTTTGGTCAAACCCCGTTTTGCCCAAACCAAACTGATACTTTTTAGAACAACCCTTTGACCCATTACCTGACCCAACCAGACCCACTCGTTTTGCCAGGCTTAGGTCGATCATGGGGTGTTCACGGTTCAGTTCAGCTAATTTTGACAGATTTTTGTGCTGAAACGGTAAGGATGATTTTTGGAAAAACTAAACTCAACTGACTGAATTGTCTGGGTCGGCTGGAACGGCCAAAATGGTTCGGTTTTGGTGGTTTGCTGGTTTGGGCTTTTTTTAACATGAAATCTTACCAAATGGTACATTTAAAAAAATATCAAACCTTTTACTTTTCAGTATTAAGGGTTAACGAAAAACAATTTGTAAAAAAAGTAATAGCACGAAATCGGTAAAACTAATAATATACAGTTATATAGGTAGAAATATTAAAAATTATTATACGTGTTATAATTGTTTGATTCCTATACGCGAAGAAAATATTTTTTTTGTATTAAAACTACACAGATTAAAAGAGTACATTTTATCATTCTTTTAATATTTCAGGGGGTTCAGTTTTGCAGGCCTGTTACACCACCAATAGCTACTACAAGCTTGGTTTGATCAGTGTCTATACAAGTCAACTGTGACCAACAAATCCATAATGATAAGTAGTATTTCAAATTTCTTAAAACTCCAAACTACTCATGAAATCAATTAGCAAAGAAAGTTGTGGTAAGTGACACGTTCAAATAGTAGTTTAGTTCATGGTCCTAACTTAGCTCCACAATATCAAAGAATAATGGGACTAATCTGCTATTGGACAAATCAATTTACATGGTTGGTTTCAAGTTTCAAACTGACCGACCAGTTTAAACTGACAAACCGCAAAAACGAGCCGTTCGGATCTCAAATTGGCTGGAGTTTATTCGTTTAGCGTCTTACCGGAAGCAACTTGTTTAGAGTGCTATCAATTCCAAAGAAGTAGGCTTCCAACAACATCTCAAGTTAATTTATGTTTTCAATTTCAGCAGTGATAAATGAACTAAACAAGCTTCCATGTATGTGTGCACTCACATTACTAAACACCTTTTACGGTTTATGCACGCCACTTGTGGACCCCACAGAAGACAGGGAAGTGGATTTTGATCCTAAGACCATACATAGTGGCAAAGTTCGGGTGACGTTTTGGCAAAAAACGCCAGGAAACACTCCAAAGCTAAAGTGAGCTACAGAAGACAGGGGAGCGGATTATACCTGAGTATCAAGAGTGAGCCATGCAAACTCCAAAGCTAGAACTTTAATCATCCTGTGCTGTATAAAAAATTGAATTATATAATAGCAATCAAACCGAAAATAGTTGAAATTAGGTGAAAGAGTGATTGCCTGTCACTCTTAACGCTGGGGACGTACACCCAACCGAATTGCGCAACCGGCGTCGTTTCTAGTGATACAAAACAAGAACCAGAAAACGTGTATCGTATACTTAACATAACATAGTGTATCTAAAAGGTTACTCCAATGACTCCAAAATTGAATGTTTGCAATCAATCAACCAAAATACAATTAGTTAAAGGAGTAGCCACTTCATATCACAAAATCAAAAACCCTGAAATCGTCTACCGTTGTAACCAAATCAATGAAATGAAAATGAGAGAGGATTGTGAATTAGGGATTTACCTCTTAATATGTGGAGTAGAACTTGTGAATCACTATATGGCGTTGCGAATATGGACGAATTCCACAAACTGTTGGGTGTTGCAAGATGAAACGACGAAGCCTGGCTTAATAGACTTATATTATTATTTAGAATTAAACATCTTTGTAAATCTTCTCTCTAAATATGAGGAGGTAACCATTGTAATTGTTATATAAAGGGAGATAATGGAATGAGAGGGATTCAAGGAAAACAATTATCTTTCATGGCTCACTGGAACGTTTGCTTCAGGAGGAATTAGAGGTCGGACGGTGAGCAATACTAAATTTTAACGGCGTCTCTCCTTAAACACGTCTTAAAGTAGCAAATTACCATTTTGTCCATTCAATATGTTTTTATATGTATAGATAGATATATTACATCCAAATGAACATAATTATGGCTTCGTTGGCTGGCTAGTGGGGAATTGGGTAGTCATTTAACCCTCTTTAGTTGTTGACCAGCGTTCGAATCCTAGCATTAGCATTTTTTTTTATTTAAACAAATAAGGCTTTACCGGTTAAACCAGCGGTTCACAAGGTTCCAGTTGGACCGTCAACCGCCAAACCCGGCCGGGTTATTAGAAAACGGGTTTATAAGTGAACCGGATTATAAACAAACCGGACCAGATTTCCTAGCAGGTCCCGATCGATCGGCCGATGAGGATTGGAACTCTATTTTGGGGGATTCGATTAAATAAATAAGGCTTTACCGGTTAGACCAGCGGTTCATTGGTTCCGGTTGGACCGTGAAACACCAAACCCAGCCCGGGTTATTAGAAAACGGGTATTATAAGTGAACCGGATTATAAGCGAGCTGAACCGGATTTCCTAGCGGTTTCCAATCGACCGGCCGAATGAGGATTTATTGAGGGAGAACCAACCGATTGGAACTCGATTTAGGGGGATTCAGCGGGCTTCAATTATTACTGGTTTATATTGGCGTTTATGTTCTTGGTCCTGGGATGATGTGGTGTCATGAAGGTGAGGTGGGCAGTGATGTCAAGGTTTCATTTCATACAAGAAAAAGAAAGATGATGATTGTTGGTCTTAGAAATTTTTAATAACAATAGAGGGTTGGAAATTACCTTTTTACTCTCGTGCGTCATGCATGCACATTATGAGTTTTAACTGAGTTTTTGGATACCGTTAGTGTAAAAGACTCAAACCGAGACGAAAATGCATATACAGGATAAAAAGTGAAAGTCTTTTTCATAAAGAACCTAATCCACAATTTAAGATATTCAATAGGACAAAAATTACAATTTTTCTCAAAATTTAAAGATTTTTTATTAGCATTTCACCTATCTATCTAAAACCATATATATCTATAAAATTTAAAGATTTTTTTTAACAAAGTTTCACGTCTCGTTCCCCATATTTATTTCTATCCAATTTAATAATTTGTTCTTTTTTAGTTTTTACTTTTTTTTCTTCTTTCTTCCACTCACCACTACTGATTACTCACAACCAATATAAAATATAAAGAATAAATATAGGGAGAGGTATGGGATACAATTCTGATGATGTAGACTAAAACAACAAGAATTAATTGTTTGTATTTTCCGTGAATTCAAATTTTAGGGATGAGTATGGTTTCATCTCTTCAAACATTAGGTGGATAGATGATCACTTTTGTAACTCTCCAAATGAACCAATCAGATAGATGTTACTTGTACAAAGGTTCACCACGAGATGAAAATGAAATGTGGTCCACCATTTGAATTTCTTTTCTGAAAACTCATTTAAAGACAATCAAATGATCAATCCTAAGCCTATGATGGGTGAGAAAGGCATTCACGGACCACGGTTGGGACTCGGCCCAATTCTGCATCCAGGCAAATATGGAAATTTTATTCATAGCCCAATTGTGTTGTCGATTGATAGCATTATTAATAGAATACTTGGGGACTCCACTCCACTCCACTCCACTCGAGTGTAGAAAACGAAACATTCTAAATAAAGCATCCTATCAAGCTGGCCTTTCATGTGCTGTTCTTTAATGCTTTTGATAACATTTTTATCATATAATGTTTACAATTTTAAACAAACAAACAAACAAAAAGTTATCTTATTAATGCCTAGCATTGTTCAAGTATAGAGGCAAGAGTAACTCAAGTCAGTAACTCAATAACAATACTAGCCAAGTTGAGTACTCATTCGATATTTTACAACCCAACCAAACTATGGGCTCCAACTCTATTTGGCTCGCTTCTCTCATATTTCATGATTTTATATCTTATACTAGATTTTATTCCCCGTATTACGGGGGTTGTTTTACATTATTCGTTTTTAATATTTATATATGTGTGTGTGTGTGTGTGTATTTGGATTTTAATTTTTTTTATTGTAAGAAAGTTAATAATTAATATATTTGAGGTTTGATGTTAAAATAGTTTCACAAATAAATGATATGTTATAATCCGGTTTAAAAGCTATCTGGGTTTGGTGATACCCATTACCCGTTTATTTTCTTTATTATAAAATTGTTTCTTAATTATAAATAATCTTTTTTTTTAAATAAAATAGGATATTAATTTTTAGTATATCCATATGTTATAGGATTTTCATATCAAATATTTGATGAGATTGGTTTTTAATATAATGAGATGTTATAACCCGTTTAAGAGCTATCTGAGTTTGGTGAGACATTTACCCATGAATTCGGGTCAAATGCGTGAGAAGCCTTCATTTACAAATAAAGCAATCTGATGGCTTGAGAGAATGGTTGTTTTACATTTTTCATTTTTTAATATTTATTTTTTGGATTTTAATTTTCTTTATTGTAAGAAAGTTAATAATATGCTTAGGGTTTGATGATGAAAGAGTTTCATAAATAAATATATGTTATAACCTGTTTAAAAGCTATTTGGATTTGGTGATCCATGGCCCGTTCATGTTTTTTACTATAAAATTGTTTATTAATTATAAACAATATCCTTTTCTTTTTAAATTTGATATTAAATTTTAGTATATCCCTATTTTATAGGATTTTCATATCAAATAATTGGTAAGATTAATTTATAATTTAATGAGATGTTATAACCCATTTAAGAGCTATCTGATTTTGGTAAGACCCTATTTTATAGGATTTTCATATCAAATAATTGGTAAGATTAATTTAAAATTTTAGGGTTTTGAAAATTTGGGTATTACATTCATATATATATATATAGGGTGGAGTTATAATAAGAAGCGAGATGTGTCTAAGAAGTGTAGGGAGGGATTTGATGCGTCGGATGGAGTAATCTAGTGGCTGGGAGTGGAGGTGTGTTATTTCCTCGGTGTGTTTTTTTGTTAGTTGATAATTTAAGTGTGTCAGGGGTATTATAATCTTTTTATAATGGGTGGACATGCAAACTGGCAGGTAATTTTGTTTAGAAACTCCTACTTTTATGCCTATGATTTGAGTATAGTTGTTCTCTCTCTAAAATCTTCTAAAAGTTAGAATTATATTATGACGGTAATCACATAGTCAATTGTTTCTTGATTTTCCATCTCAGTCGACAAATATGGATCTCAAATCACCAATGAAGGTCACCGATGGGTTTAATAATCTTCAAGGTGCGTCTGTAGTTGGGATTGTTCAATGTGTTTTTTGTCGGTAGATTATCCCCAATATTTAGGGTTTGACTCTTTTAATTGGAAGTCTGAGAAGCTGGGTTTTTACAGTTGATGTGTGTTTTGATGTGTTGTACGTAGTTGTATTGGTTTTAACATTTGATGTGTGTTTCGATGTTTAGTGTGTTTACGTGTTGGATTGGTGTGTGATTACTCTGTTATATGGGTCGCGAATGTAAAGAGGAACGACGAGAATGTATAGATTTTGATTACCCTATTCTGTTGGTTAGTGTGTTTACGTTTTTTGTTGTAGTGTGTCACACACTTATTAAGCAGGTGGGTTTTTTGTTAGTCGGTGTGTTGTTATGGGTATAGAATGAAAATAAAGATGATGAATGTTTATTATGTTTGGGTGATTAAGTTGTGTTATAGTTAATAAGACATTAAGTTTGTTGTCAAAGCTATCGTTTAGTCTCGTAAGTTCCGAAAGTGTTTTTTTGTAGTTTCATACTTGTTTTGATTGTTATATGGGATGGAGTGAAGATATGAAGCTGTTCTGATTCATATTTAATGTGATGTTCTACCGTCCTGTTTAGTTTATTATGGTTCTACTGTTCTGTTAACGCTCTGTTTATTAGATATGATATGTGTGTGTGAGTGCTCTGTTTGGTTGTTAGTTATTAATGAATAGTTTAGTGAAGTTTCGACACGAATGATTTTTTGGGTTAATAAAAGACAAATGTGTTTGTGATTATACTATCAGTTCGGAGAAGCCCGAGATTAGAAAAAAACAAAAGTGCGGGAATTTTGGGGACTAATAAAGAAGGTAAAAAAGGTAAGAAAATCTTCGGGACAAATAAAGAAGGTAACAAAATAAAAGGTAACACTTTTTGAAGTTAACATGAGCTCCCATTATTGACTGTGTTGATTTGTTGTTTTAGATAAAGAAGTTGGTTCAAAACCGCACGTACCTGTGAACGTTCCTTTTTATAAAAGTAAGTGTTGTTGTGTATTTAATTGTATTATGATGTTAGAAATGCAATGTTGATTGAGTGTGTTTCTAATATAAAATAAGCAGGTTCAAGAAGTGATTCGGATGATGATTTCGCAAATCCACCTGTTAAATTGTTTCAAAGAAGTAAAGGAAAGGTGGACAGAAGTAGTGTGTTTCACAAGTATAATGGGGAAAAGATGAGGCCAAGGGTTAGGGCAAGTTTGTTCCATGAAACATTAACAAGTTGTCAATTGAACAAAGGAAAAAGGTAATGCAAATGGGTTTTGGTAGCATCCTAGATATCAATGTAGCAAACATACCAACGGGGGTTGGGTTACTGGTTAGTTAATATCTACAACCCCGACAGTAGTGTGCTAAATTTGGGGGATAAAGAAGTTAAGATAACTCCGCAACTGGTGGAACGTTTGTTAGGAATACCTAGGGTAAAGGTCGAGATAGTAGAAACAAATAAGCCAAGGTTAGAAGATGAGGTTGTAAATAGGTGGAGGAATCAATTCCGTTACCCAAAAGCAAAGGTTTGCTCGCTAAAGTTTATAGAGCATACCAAAAACCAGATTGATAGTGGATGGCATTTCAAATGAACTTTCTCGTTGTGTTTGGGACATATATGGGAGATATTACTGGTAATAACATGGTGAACCAACGATTTATACCATCAATTAAAGATATTGACGCAGTTAGGGAGATGAATTGGTGTGAATACGTGGTGACGTCATTGAGAAGAACCCGTAAAAAATGGAAGGAAAACAATGAGTACAACGGATCAATAACAGTGCTTGCGGTACGTTATGTCTTTTATATTGAAATTAGTTTTCATTAGTTAATTTTAGTAATGTAATGTTGTAACGCAGCTTGCTTACGCAAACGAACACTTTGGAAATGTGGTGGAGAAGGGAAATTTTTTTGCCAGTGAACATATTTACAGACGATGACCTTTTTAAACTACAAGATATATTGGAAAGCAAACGAGTGGGTGATCGAGCCTCGTTAGGAAACCTTGAAAACAGTGGAAAGAGACAGAAAGTGGAGGATGTTGGTGGTAATGTGGCGAAAAAGTTTACGAAAAAGGAGCTAAAGAAAATGGTGATCAATGAAAAAAAATCGGGCGTGAAAAGGAAAGAGTGTGAGGTTGAACAGAAAAAGGATGACGACGTGGCACATGTGGATGTTGTCATGGAGTCTTTAGAAATTGACGAGCCTATTGCAAATTTTAAAGATCCGTTGTACATCCCGACACAAACCGAGGAGGAGGTACGTACTGGTTGCGGGTTTTGTATTTTAGGTCAGTTAGATGTATGTGATGTGCACTAATTGTTTGTTTTCGCTTTGTTGATTGTCTTAAAATAATATGACCGGGCCGAAAGGATAAGTGACTTGATGCAACATTTTGATAACGTGTATGGAGATATATGCTGTGAGTTTGAAGAAGCACACGACATGTGTTCAGGTAGCTTGTTGATAAAAGAACTTGAGGAACAGTGGAAGTCGATTCTGGGTAAATACACCATCAAGAAGGAAGAGGATGTGAATAAGAATGAAGGTTTGTCTAACGTTGAAACGTACCACGAAGTGAAATCGAACATTCGAAAGCCTGAATCTACTCAAGTTGTGACAACACCAAGAAACCTGAAGGTGGTTTTTAATTTACCGGAAGTGAACGTGCAGTCGGCAAATCGGAAAACGTTTGACGAAACACCAAGATCTGTAAGTAAGGGAAAGGAAGTAGTATTTGAAAATAATGACACAGCAGGTATCGATCAAAGGCCCCGACAACATAGGTTCCTATCAGAAGCATTTTGCTCGCCTTTTGCTAAACGTTCGGTGAGTTTGGTAGCTGCAATATCTAAGGGGGAAAGTAGCATGGCAGATTATATTTTCGCCGCGTATGGGGATCAAAGGTAAGTGTTAACTGCTGTAAATTATTATATGGTTGTATGTTATAAAATTATAGTTTCGGTGATGAATTTTGTTATTCGGTTTGTTGTGTAAATAGGGATGTTGTACTTAGCACAGATAAAGGTGTTTGCGTCAGGCGTGTTTTTTTGGAGACTTTGCGCCCGGACGTGTGGGTGCATGTATCAGTGATGTCTGCATGGGCAAGTGTGCTGAATTATGAGGAATCGATAAGAGCGAAACACAACTCGGTGCCTAGGCTATACTGTTAAGAAGTAATGTTGGTAAGTGACACTTCCTGTAATATAATTATAATTGGTTTTAGTATATAATAAACGTATATGAACAACTACCGGATCATTACGAGAAAGACGTGTCCAAGAGAATCAAAAATTTTGCTAAGGCGATGGATAAAATGCTTCAAGCTAAAAGCTGAAAAGCATTCAAGGGGTAGAGTTGGTGTTAATACCGATAATAAGCAATAAACACTTTTATCTGATGACTTTCAACTTGAAGACGTGCCAGATTCATATTATTGATAACATGGGGACAAGGGAGTCTTTCAAAAGCAGATACAGAGGGTGGCCCGAAAAAATGGTATGTTATTCTTATGTTCGTATCGAGTAAGATTATTTGTAGACATAAATTTATGTTGGAATAATTGATTTTCAGCGAGAGACAATGGCTGGGTATTTGGCTTTAGTAGACCACCAGGGGGTCGAAATTTAAAACAGCAAAGATAACGCGGGTCGATGTACCGTGGAGGACGACATACAACTATGTGGGTTGCGGGGTGTTTGTTATGAGACACATGGAGACGTTTAAAGGTGGGAATACTAAAGAGTGGGTTGTTGATTGTGGTCTTGCTGAAGAACTTGACAAACGTGGGCGGGTGTTAGGGAAACAAAAGGAAGAGCTTGAAGATCTTAGAAGGAAATACGTGGCTAAGATTCTACTTAGCGATGTAAACGTGATGAGAGAAATGTTATTACAAGATATGTTGGAATATCACCAGTTGTCTGCGACCGAGAAAGCGAATCTGGACAAGACAGCTCCTAAAAGAATCATGGACAGGTTAAATCTCAAATGACTGTTGACAGATATGACTGTTTCTTTTAATAGTTAACGGTTTTGGACAGTTTTTATGAATGGTAGATTGTTTATGTGTTGGTCTTGTTTACGTATTTGGCAAACGTTTGAACTGTTTACATATTTTGGAATATGAAAATGTTTGAAACGTGTGTGATGATTATATAGGTGTTAAACTCTGGGTTAAAAATAGTTTGGTTATTTGTTTTGTTTAAAACACATCTAGTTTTTTTTACATGTGCTTTGTAATTCAAGTTTAGCTAATGAATCAATTTATTATAAGTAAAATGTTTTACAAAACAAAACACTTTAATAAAAAAACATGGTTAGGTGTTATGTGAAATGTTTGAGTAGGCACCATATGAACAAAGATTAAATTAAGATTAAATTTGAACAGCTTTGGAAAATATTGGACAAAACCATATCATCATCCATTAGGTGTTGCTAAAAAAACATCCATCAGTTGTGTAAAAAAAAAGGTAGTAAACATGAAACCTTAAATAAAACCATCAAGTATCCATAATAATGTACCATCAACAATCCATAATAATGTCTAAGGTAAAATAAAAACCAATAAACAAAACATACTAAAGTCTAAGGTGAAATAAAAACCAATCAACAAAACATACTAAAGTCTATAGTGAAATAAAAACCCATCAACAAAATAAAAACATACTAAAGTCTATAGTGAAATAAAAACCCATCAACAAACCATAACGAGTCTAAGGAAAAAAACATCAACAATCCATAATAATGTCTAAGGTGAAATTAAAATTAATAAACAAAACATACTAAAGTCTATGGTGAAATAAAAACCCATCAACAAACCATAATAAAGTATAAGGCGATATAAGATTAAAGTGTATTTGTAAAAGACGTAACCGGGCTACTCTTCCATATTTTCTTTATGTGAACTGCTTGCTCCGTCTTGTGAAGGATCCTGAGGAGGTTTGTTGTTGATACTGAACAAGTGATGGTTGCGGGTGTCATGACCAGGTTCACGACATATTCTGCATGTCCTTAGGGGCTTGTCCAGTTGCTTTTGACTTATAGCTTGCTCGCGTAATGACCTGAAGCTAATTGGAAGCCCACACCCTTTAGTCCTAACACCAATCGGAGCACGAAAATGGATTTGATCTGGTTGTGTCACACCGGTTAGTTCAGCGAACCTGTCTCGACGACTAGGTCTAGGGGCGTCATAGTAACCTCGTCTACTGTACTTTTGTACGCGTTAATGTAGTCGCGGTAATGATATAACTTTTGCATGTCATCAACCAGCTTGTTTATGATATGGTCGTGCGCAATGTTGATGTCTCGAACAACACGATACACATCAGTACTTTTGTCTATGTTGGGCTCGTCAAAACCAATAGACCGCATAAGGCTGTTAGACACAGCGTCTTTTGTCCACCTACGATTGATGTACTGTTTGGGAAATACCCTGATATCCAAAATGTGGAGCACCTTAAAAATGTGACGGCACACCGAATTGCTCGAACCTTTTACAGCTACAATAAACAGTGATGTCTTCGTTGCGAATCATAACCTACCATGAAGAACAATGTATAGTTATTTAAAGTGTAAAAATAAAATATATACACAGTAAACCTAGCATATTGAGAATCCGATATACCTCGTGAAAAGAAGCAGGTAAGTGTAGAAAGTCACGAATATTGAATTTCCGAAAGTCATCGACGGGGACGTAACACCTGGAAGTGCAATTGTGAAGAGCAGCTTGTATTTCCAATTGGACATAAAAAAAATGGTTCTCGTATAGATTTCAGCTGCTTGTTTCTCAAGTGTGTAGTTACTCCATATCTTTGTTGTTGTATACCTACAATCATGATCGTTCTTACGATGCTCATGTCTTTGATGATCCAATGCAGTCTCAAAATGGGCCAGAAACTCAACCAAAGTGCAACGTGGGTTGCAAAACTGGCCAAAAAAATGATTCTCGCTATCTGATCTGGATGAAGTACGCATAAGACCAGACATGGTTTCTTCGCGATAGTAAGCAGGAATCCATGACTCTCTAATGTTGAATATGTCTTTTAGCCAAGTGTGATAGTTTAACTGAAAGTCATCCATTATTGAAGCCCACTCAGTTTCAAACAATTCCGGTGTTATTGAGTCGGTCCAAACAGTATCACACAACCGAGTCTTAAAATCTGTGGTGTTGCAAAGGCCGGATCCAACCTGAAATAATATAATGGCATATTATAACACAATCAAACAAACTATGTACAGTAACAATAAACAACATAAACAAAAAAGAGTTCTCTTGTACCTTCCCGGACAACTTATCCATAATATGCCACATGCAGAGTCGATGCCTAGAATTAGGAAAAACGTCTTCAATTGCACGTTTCATGGCGGGATCTTGGTCAGTTACAACAACTACTGGTGCATAGCCAAAAGCCTTCTTAAAACAATTAAGCAACCAAGTGTAAGATTCTGCGATTTCCGATCCAAGCAACGCTGCACCAAGGGTAACATTCCTATTATGGTTGTCAATTCCAGTAAATGGAACAAAAACCAAGTTATACCTGTAAAACAAATGAATCAATAAATAAAACACAAAAAAAGAAATAAACTTTTTGGTTGTCAATGATATTACTTGTTATGCCGATATGTTGCATCAAATGAAACAACATCACCAAAGACGTAGAAATTCATCTTGGCTCGCTCGTCAGCCCAAAATAAACCCTTTAACGCCCCGTCTGCTGCAGTAGAATAACCACATGAGAAATTGGGACAGAATTCTTTCTTCGCGAAAAGACGTTGAATAGCCATCTCAGCATCGTAGTCTCCAATGAATAAGTTGATACTTCTTTTGTAGTTTTTGTAATCAGACTTGGTTGCGCCAACTTTATCAAACCCACCATACATGGTCCTCATAATGTTGAAAGCTTTTACCGGACCAATGTTAATATTAGCAAGATCGTCTAACATCTTTTTTGTGGGTAAACGTAAGCTCGCGAGCAGACTTTAAGAAGTGGATATCGTTTTCATCAACAAAAGGATGATTGTGTGCTTCACTAAAATATTTGACCCTATACATGCCATTGTCGGTTAAAAATAACCTTATTTGGGCTTCACAATTTGTTCTTTGAGATGGCTTCCTACGTTGTTTTTTCCCTTTGAACTCTTCATTTAATGTGTCCACTTCCTTAACAATTCTTGAGCCTTCCTTAGTGCAAACAAAATACTTCAAACGGACAACATTTTTGTCCACCCACTGTGTTCCTTTCCTGATAGAAAAACCGCCCGCTAAAGCGTATCTTCTATAAAAAGACTCAGCGGCTTGAAGATTTTCAAAGATCATTCCTTCATTAGGTTTGATTGAGGCAGACACTAGTGGAGTGTACGTCTTCCTACCAGAATTTAGAGATACATGCTGAATTCCAACTTCCTTGTACGCGGGTGGATCTATAATCGGATATAACAAACAATAAAAATTAAGTTCCAAAACAGAGAGCCCACAGAAGACATTGACGTTTAAAAACACACATTTAAAACAAGAAAATAAAATCTGAATTGTTATAACATCTTAACAGTACCTAAATTTGTAAAACACACTAACTGAAACAAAAAATTTGCATTGGTTACAATGACACACAAAAAAAACAGATGTTCAGAATTACCTAAATTTGTAAAACACACTAACTGAAACAAATAACTTGCATTGGTTACAATGACACAAAAAAAAAACACAGATGCTCAAAAAGTACTTAATCTGAAAATTAACACGTAGCAAGAAAAACACAGTTACCAGGAGATAACTAAATAACCATCGAAACCTAAGGGGAGTGAAAAACACATCATCATGGGAAAGGATAACAAAATAACCATAACACCTAAAAAAACGATACACATAGAAATTCACTTGAACAAGATCCTTCTTTACACCATTAATGGATATCATAAGAGGGTATAAAGGAAGAACAAATATAATAATTATATAACATGAAATAAAAATTAAACACTCTATAACGTATTCAAGTTTACCTAATTCATCAACATCCTTGAAATTACTCATGTTGAAGATAAAGAATGCTAGTACGATCGGCGATAAAGAATGCTGGTATAGTCGGCGATGGATTGATGAGAAAAAAAAGGATCACAATGCTGGTATAATCGGCGATGGATTGATGAGAATCGGCGAAGGATTGATGAGAAAAAAAAGGATCACAAACATAGGTTGTTGTAGATGATCGGCCTTTTTTGTTAATGATTTTGTAAAATATTAAGATTATTATAATTAAAGAATTGTAACTGATTATTATTAATATAAATGAAAATAACATAATTAAAATTAGTTGGTTGATTACAATCTTGCCCTTGACTAGATATTTTGATCTAATGGTTCAAAACACTTCTTACACTTTTTAGGATAATTCTACTTCTTATTATAACCTTGCTCTCTCTCTCTCTCTCTCTCTCTCTCTCTCTCTATATATATATATATATATATATATATATATATGGGAGATTTCAAATGAGAACCCCTTTGAGTTTTAAGAACTCGAAAGAACTCAGTGTAACGATTTTTTTTTCAGAATTTTTTACGCACCGAGCCGACTTTTTACACATGTGTAACGGACATAAAAGTTAATGTAACCACTTACATCTTTATTCTCTCTCATACTTTGTCTTTTTTGTCAGATTTAATCTCAACCACATATTCCAATCCACCTAATTAAATGTGTGGCCTAAAATGGAGTTCTTAAGTTCTTACAACTCAACATGGTTCTCAAAAGATCCCTCCCATATATATATATATATATAGAAAATGGTTCAAATAAGAATAAGGAGTTTCCTAGAAATTGTAAGAACCAGTAATTTTTTGACATGTGGCATTACAAATTATGGTGAAAGAACAATTCTAGTAAACTATGTCGGTTTTTGGTAATTTTAAATCTCAACCATTGATTAACATGATCCAATGGCTATGATTTATTCATAGTATTCCTAGAAAACTACTTCTTTTTACTATAACCCTTCCCTATATATATATATATATATATGAGGGATATTTTGAGAATCATGTTGAGTTTTAAGAACTTAAGAACTCAATTCTTAGCCACACATTATATTAAATGGATTGGATTGTGTGGTTGAGATTAAATCTGACTAAAATGTCAAAGTAGGAGAGAGAATAAAATTGTAAGTGATTACACTAATTTTTACGTCCGTTACACATGTGTAATAAGTCGACTCGACGCGTAAAAAATTCTGTAATTTTTTTACGTATATGTAACCTACATATATTACGCATGTGTAAAAAAATTTCGGAAAAAAAAATTGTTACACTAAGTTCTTTCGAGTTCTTAAAACTCAAAGGGGTTCTCATTTGAAATCTCCCATATATATATGTATGTATATGTATATAAGGGATGAATGACTAAGTATAAAATGAAAACCCATTTGAGTTGTGAAAATTCTAGAAACACATTCTCAACCACATGTTTTTAATTAATGTTTAAATCTTGTGGTCCACAATTAAAGTGAATAAAAAATGTAAATATAAATATAATTTTTTCTCTCTCCTGAAAACATATATAAAAATTAGTAAAAAAATGTTAAAAAATAGCAAAACATTTTTTTTGATGTTTCGATGTTTTGTATTAAATGTTACAACATATATTACATGTAACAAAAAAAAAACGATGTTACATAGGGTTTTCGCGGGTTTTCATAACTCAAGTGAGTTTTCATTTTAACCTTATCCAGGGATGAATAATGGTCTAATAGCAATGGCATAGTTGTAATTTTTTTTGAAAAATAAGCCCGTCATTTTGTGAACAGGGGGTATTTTTGGGAGAAGTTAGAATGTTAGATTATTTGGTTGAAAGATTTCAAAAACTAAAACCCACGAGTATCTTATCTCTATACGATAATAAGCTGGCATGATCTCTATACGGATAAGTCGGCACAAGGGTTGTGCAGTTTGTGCCATTGCACCGACCCAAAAAATTTGGGAGCCTGAAAAAAAGAAGCTGAAGTTCATCATAGATCATATAGTTAAATTATATACATATGCATTTAACTCAAAATTGTTAAGTAGCGTAGATGGTTAATGCTATTTTTGTGTATATCATTCAAGTCAATGACTTAGGTACAAAACCTCGCACCTACTAAGTTTATGGTTTTCAGTGGCTACTACATGACACACAACACCAAAGCTCTTTTCTTAACTCTATAGTTGAATTCTTTCTTTATATTAAGATTTTATTATATATTTATATATAATTTTTTTAGACAAAAACCTATAATTACATTTAAAACCTAAATAAAAACTTGTAAAATAAAAGCCTATTTAGAAGCAACTAATTTAAAAAGAATAAAACATAATTGTCTTTTAACCCAAATAAATTGATTACGGATCATTTTCTTTGTTACTGTTTAATAATTTTATATTTAGGGGTCTATTTTTTATACTCGTACAAAGTCTGCGAGAGCTTTTAAGTTCTCAAAGGCGGCACTTGCTCCTATTAGGCCTCTCTTAAAAAATAAAATCATCGATCAAATCACAACTATTTAACATAAATTGAAAAAAGCAAGGGTTGTGTTTTCTCATAATCGAAGCTTTAGCAGGTGTGTTTTATCATAATCGACATCATTTCAGGTTAGCAATAGTTGATTTCTTGATGCATGTTGATGTTGAGTACCGATTATTTTAAAGGATCATCTAATATGTTTTTTAATTATAAAACATAATTTGGGGTTTTATTTATTTTTTTTAGTTATTTTTGTTTGCAAATATATGTATATATTTTTTACTAATAGAAATGAATACATATGATATATTACTAGTACATATATGTTTTGGTTTTCATATATATTTTGTATAGTCAAAAGTTGGATAATTTGATACATATATTGTTTTTTTTAATGGGGTTTTCGGATACATATATTTCTAAAGTTATCATAGACATCATTAGTGGTTAAATGCACCAGACAGCTATAAGGGTCGTCACTTGAAACTGAAATGTGGTCCACATTTCATTTCTGAAAACTCATTTAAAGACAATTAATCCCGAGCCTGTGATGGGTGTGATTGTGGAGAAAAGCATTCACGGACCACGGTTGGGATTCGGCCCAATTCTGCATCCAGGTAAATATGGAAAGTTTTGTTCACAGCCCAATTGAGAGCAGCGCGGTCTTCTATACCACATTATTAATAGAATATTTGGCATCCATGCCAGTGTAGAAAAACAAAACAAAAAAACAAATATATGAAGCACACATTCTAATTTCTAAAGCATCTTGGCCTTTCATGTGGTTTCTTCAGTAAATTTAATAGTAACATTTTAATGATATAATAATGTTTACAATTTTAAGTTTTTAACCAAAAAAGAGTTATCTTATTAAGGTGCAAGGATTTGAACCCAAGTCATTGACTTGATTTGAACTGTTATGTCTACAAGAAAATGCTGTTGATAGGCCAACTGCGAGCTCGATTGTTAAAATGCCTGATAGCTCCTCTTCTATACTTTCGGTTCCATCTGAGCCCTCGTTTTTACAGTAAATTATTACGAATAATAAATATCAATGAGAATTCAAACAGATTGTAATTATCTCATTAGTCAACATTGTAATCTCTGTATATTGTTATTATATTATGTACATTTTCAAGTATATATATATATATATATCGATTCATTCTGCAAGCCTATACCATTAAACTTTTTCCCTAATGAGATATTTTTTCCATAGTGAGATAATGTAAAGATCAGTTAACTAATAGGAACAAACTGAATTATTAATTGAACTTGCTTTAAATGTTTGGTTGATCTTTCCTTAGCTATAAACTATTTAATCCTTCACTCTTCTCTTATACTATATATATATATATAGAGAGAGAGAGAGATAAAAGTTCCTACTCTATTAATAACGTCTATTTATATATATACAATTTTAGGAGAGTTATGTATCACAGTGTTATAATTATTACTTCCTTTTTTATACATCATCATCTCCACTAACTTTAATTATTATTGTTTTTTTTAACACAAGTGATTTTAATATATATAAAAACACAAATGAGTTTACAACAAATAATTCAATTGGTGTGATGATAAGTTTGGTCGGGTATGAAGTTGTAGGTCTCAACTTCAACCCTTTGATGGGCTAGTTTTTGTGTGTGTGTTTTAATACAAATGTTAATTGTTCAAATAACCACTATTAGTTTTATCAAATTCACGTTGTTGTCTTATAACTTTATAAGGGTTACTACACTCTATAAACTATAATAACTTTAGTTTTTTTTTATATTCTTTCGAGTTGTTTTTATTTTGCTTTGTTGTCTCTAAAAAATGTTGTGTTGCACCTATTGTTGTTGTTCTTCTTTTTTTTTTAAATGTTATTGGTCAATATGACACATTGTGCACGATACAACGTTTTACGTCTACTTTTCATTCGGTTTTCTTAATGGTTAACGGAAATTACTTGCCATGCGAGAGGGCTGGTGACCAAGGATGATGGTGGTGGTGGCGCCTTCATGTTTTCGAGTAAAGTGGATGAGTGAACAAACAATTTTACACACCCCGCAATGCTAGGGACGGATCTATAGTAGAAGTGGGTGGTTCCGCGGAACCACTCGAGTTTCAAAATAATAGTCTAATTATATATAGAAAATATAAAATGAACCACCTTATAAATAGGAAAGGAACCACTACATAAAAGTTTGAAGTGCTGGTTCAGCCGGTATGGTGTTTGATTGGTACCTTAAGGTCGCAGGTTCCATTCTTGTTGAAGGATAGATTTATTTTTATTTTTTTTTACCAACTTACCTTATGGGTTTTATTAAAACACTAAGACCACAACAACAAATTTGGCGCCTCTTCAGTTTTCCCTGGCCTCTCTTCAAACACAGACAGCCTATCTCCCTTGACCCCTCGTCCCCGTTCAGCCGTTCTCTTCTTCCGACTTTGAAGGTATGTTCGATCTTCCATGTTCTTTCCCAATTCCCATCGATATGTTGAAATAATTTTTGGGATTTTTGCTTTCTTCTATTGTCTTATATGGTCTAGGTTGTGTTAATAAGTGGTTTGGTTATTTAACTCTCACATTCAGCTCTCAAATCTTTCTAATTTGGTGGTAGAATGAGATGAATAAATGTTTTTTTATTGTAACAATTATGCTTACAAGGTGTTCGATGAAATGCTTCTTAGAAAGTTTTCTATAAAATGATCATCCATTTGTTAAATTGTTGCTTTAGTTTTAATTGTTCTTGACTTCTTGTTAATTGTTTTTGATTGTTACTTTAGTTTTAATTAGTTAGATTGTTGGTTTTAATTTCTTAGTTTGTTAGAATTTGTTAGTTTCTTATAGTTTTTAATTTGTTAGTTTGTAATTGTTGATTTGTAGGTATTTTGAATATTAAGAGATATTTACAAAGTGAACCATCGAACCTTGGATCATCAATTTCAAGTAGTAAACCGTCAAAAATAATTTTTGATGATCTTTCATGGGATCCTTTCGAAAGGCAAACCATTTCATCTTATCAGCGAAGTCAAAAAGATGAAATTAGACGGACATATCTACTTAGAGGTACGTGTCAACAAACCGGGCATGATTTACCTCTAACCAATTTAGTTGGTAAATTAAGACACTTTAATGACGGTATCTTTTTTATTATTTTATCGTATTTTTATTATGTAATGAGCTTTGGCCGAATCATCGAATCGACCCGGAATTTTTTATACCCGACCGACTCTATGAAATTTAAGTATATAAAAGTAGTGCACCACCTAAAAAAAATTCCTAGATCCGCCACTGCGCAATGCGGGGGATCAAATACTAGTTTCAAACAAACATCATTGAGTATCGGTATCATATCTCAATCTAAACAATAATTGTACATGAGTTTGTTACATAAGATTATATGCTTTTTATGTTCGGTAAACCGTTAGCGTGTGTTAACTTACATGCATATAAAAAATTTCAAAAATATTAATTACTCATATCTTAGGTTAAAAGAATAAATATCATCACATCTATTATATATTTATATATGACACACCGCCGTAAGATCACAGTTGTCGATCTGCTTCTTGAATTTTTCACTCATTGAGATCTTACCGATCTTGTTGTTGCGCTTAGCCATTACCTGGTCAGAGTCAAGTCGCCGCACATTTGTAGGACTACAGTCCTCCGTTGCCCCCTTGCAAAATTATGAGATTAATGACGTTGAAGAATATGAGTTAATGGATTTTTGACAGATTTGGACTTGCAATAAAAACCGAGATTTAAACTAATATTTTTATATAATTATTTTTCTTTTATGCATTTTTTTTGACAGATCATAGTCGACCAAATGTATATTAACATTGGGGTTTATTAGTATTGAGCCTACGGAGTACGGACCCAATTTACATATCTATATATTTCTCTCTTTAAGGCAAAGTCATTCTCTTACAAGGATGCCCCAAAAGCTGGTGATTTACAATGCACAATGCTTACTCTAAATATAAGACATCAGAAACCGTAGTTACAAAAATATTGAAAAGCTCATTTTAAATTATGTTATACGTATAATTAAAAACTAATTTTTTTTATCAAAAAGAATTATTTATTAGTTTTAGCATTTTGAATGAAAGTGATACCACACCCTAATGTGTAAGTTGTCATAGATATCACATTCCACATCTCCTATAAAAATATCAATAATGTTGGTTGTAACCTTTTTAACTTAAAAAAGAACTAATATACAGTATATACTTACGTATAAACTAATATAAAACGTAAAACCAAATATGTTATATTCTATTTTAAACTTCTACAAAATGATAATTATCATAAATTAATAACTTTAGTTGTTATATATGTCTACTTCTGATGAAGTCAAGATTTGTTTTTTGGTCTCTCTTATATTAAATAGCTCTTGCTTCTATTAAAATAATAAATCTTAAATTGATAAATATATGAAAAATTATACTAATATTTTATAAAAACTTACTAAATCATAAGAACATTTAAATTATACATTACTTTAAATAAAATTAACTTTATAATTTTTAAATTTTTGATAATTTTTATTTCACCTACAAATCTAAAAAAAACTAATGATGATAACTTGTTGGATTCATTTATTATGTGTCATATAAATGTGTCAAACCTAGTTTGATAGTATATAATGGTTTATGGAAATTACGTATTACATAGCCAAAAAATAAGTTGTATTAACTTGCATCACAAGACCTTTACGTATTACATAGCCAAAATTTCCAAACATGGCCATTTTTGTAGAAATCACATTATTCATAAACGTCAATGTCTCGTCCTTTTTGGGTGTTTAACGTGAAAACGAAAACTTTGTTTAAGCATAAGAATCTATTTTATATATATATAGAATGTATGAACATGGCACGTCTCCGATAACCCCTTAAAATTTTGGGGCATGTGACGAGTAAAAAAACAGACCCCTAAAATCACGTTATCAATTATGTAATAGATAATTTGTCAATTTTACCAATAAGATGGTCTTTCAAAAGCCCAAAACAAACAAATAATAATAAGCATGTTACTAAAATAACTCATATAAAACACAAATTAAAGTTGATTTTTATATATAAAAAAAATGCCAATGACTCATATAAAATACAAATGAAAGTTGTTTTTCTATAAAAAAAAGAAAAAAAAAAGAATACTAATTGTGAGAATTGAACCAATGACCTTTGTTTCTATAGCCTAGAACATTTTATATTCAACCAAAAGCAAAATTATATACAAAATATAAATTTTATTTTTAAAAATTATGAGTCTCTCGGGAGAGTGGACCTGGGTCTGCCGCCCTCCTCGCCCTCCCCCTGTGTCGGGCATGATGGAAACTAACGGAATATCCAGGTCTCTTCTCTTGCCACGACCTTCCACTATAAAGAGACACTTCAAAAGTCTGGTTAGAAGATTTTTGAGTATTTTAGATTTGTTTTTAGATGATTTCTTTATTCTAAAAATATAGCTCGAGCATGACTCGTTTCGATCTCTCATTTTAAAGTTCGATCTCGGCTCGTTAATAGTTTTTCAAGCTTGAGTTCGGCTCATTTACTATTCATTTATAATTTTGTATATAACATAATATACATTATCCATCTATAATTCGTAACATTATATATATTAATTAATAATCATTGTGTGTATATATGTGTGTGTATTAATAGGGGACCCGCAAGATGCCATGACGGCGCTAATTTACAACGTGATACTCGTTTACCGTTAGTTTATCAACCCTCTCGAAATATATTGTAGCATTGGTGTGGTTGATCAATGGCATAAGCGTTACATTACTCAATTAAGTAAAAAGTGAAAAACATGAATAAGAAAATACATAAGTCACAAGCATCACTCAATGTAATATACCAACACACAGAATAAGAAAATACAAGTCATAAATATAACCATTTAAAAAATAAGCATCCGCGTTTCAACTGCTTGCATTTTGATAAGATAACTTTTACCGGAAATCCATCCTTGATGTATACTAAATGTCTAAATCTACATATATTGGTCAACAAAAGATCTACACAAGTTTTTAATAAACCTATAGCTATAAAACTCTTTGATCATCTGTATGTAAGTAGTACAATTTTCATTACTGAGTATTTGAGGTCATTCCACAAGAACTGTTGCATTATAGATGCATTAAAATAAATGCCATTGGTATTATTACCTTTTTGGAACAATTATCTTGTGACGGGCATTAGCCAACATGACACGTTTCTCGTCACAAATGTGTGCAGTTAGAAAGGTTTCTGCATAAACAAACAACGAAACATAAAACTTGAAGAAAAACTTAATACTGAATATGTAGAACATGCTGACTAAAAATAGTTAAACTTGCGGCAGGGTCCGCCACATCAGTGGGCAACTATTTTCTACTTTTGAGACAAAATGTTGCTCCTTTATATGTTCCGTATATCAAAACTGATGGGTTAAACTAATTATTAAATTCTTATAAAATACTTATCAATCAAGATAAAAAAAAAAGAGAATACGTAAACTCGGTTTGGTTTTTTTGCTTTTATGTAAACACAGACCGAAACCAAACCAAATTTCAGTTTTACAAAAACATAACTTACACCATTTAGGAGGTTGCATGCATTAGATATGCACCATGGATAATTTTCAACCAGTTTTACATGCCAATATCCTTTTTTAGCTAGATAATAAAATACATAACTTGATCAGGCTCTAGCTCTAGTGCTCTATGCCAATTAGTAAATGATTGACATCAAGATTACCTTTATGTTCACATCAGCATTCTGGCTCAAAAGCAATTCTGCAGGTCTAGTATGGCCAATATCAACAGTCCAACTCAAAGGGGTCAGACCCCAACCATCTGCAAGTAATTAAAACATCACATTAATTCACATTATTTCATAGTTATTTACTTAATTCAAATCAAGTGATCTACTAATATCTTTCGCCATTGCTTTATATATAATCATTATAATTTAAAGCTTATATTACATTATTACTAAAGTCAAAAACAATAATATATTTTTATAATAAAAAAAATATATTTTGAACAGATTGTAAAAAAAAAAATTATAAATACTGATATAAGAGAACGATGAATGCCTTAATTACCATGTCACGGTTATAAATGTTAGGGATGACTAAAATAATCCATTTTCAATCAGAACCTATTTGGTCCTTAACTTTACTCATAGACATCAATTTCTTTATTGAATCATATAAACTGTATCATGGTTATAACTTACCATTGTAAAACTTACCGAAACCTTGGCCATTTTCACATAAAAATATAACAGAAATGATTTGAGCTAATTAAACCATAAACCTTCATAATTTGATTTCATACACCTACAGTACAATTACTGCAAATCAGTTCAAAATGGGGACTTACCAGCAACTATTGATTAGCAAAAATCACTCCCCAATAGTCTGCTTTTGCCTCTGTAGAAATGCCACTACCACCAATAATCTCCAGAGTAAAGTTGTTGGGTCCAAACCCAAAAGAAAGAACAACAAAATCCATCAAGAGACAAATGGCAGCAAGAACAACCAAAAGGCAGGCCTCAGCAACAAAACAAGAAAGAAATTCAAAACACAATCCATCAGAAAATTAAAAACCTAAAGCAAAAGATCGTTTGTTACATCTGATAAGAAAATAGAACTGGAGAAACGACAACAGCAAACTACGATCACAATTAGCACGTTAATTTCATTTGTACGTTAACTTTCCCCTATATATATATAAACTTATACGGCCATGGCATGCATCTTAACATCATCATCTAAATCTACTTTCCCCAAATCGATCAGTTTTTTTCAAATTCTCCTCCTTATCACTTCACATTACATTTTTTAGCACAAGATGGCACAATGCTTGAAAATGTTCCTGCTCGCAATCAAACTAATCTTCCTATTGTCGCCCTTCTCAATCGAAGATACCAAACTTATTCGGTACTTTTATTGAAGTGAAATGATAAGCAAAAATTGGTATTTGGTACTTTTATTTATTCATCTTCTTGGAAAGAAGATTTTGTTTCTTTCCTGGTAATTAGTTGCTTAACAGAAACACAAACCGAAAGAGATTAAATTTTTAAAAAAAAAAAGAAAAAGAAAACCAGCCCTATTTCTGATCAAACCCTAGCGGAGAGAAATATCTAAATCTAACTTTGATTTAACAAAACCAAAACCGAAAAAACTGACCTTATCTCAACGTCTAATTCACCATCGATCGTTGTGGAGTAATTCAGTTGCTGGAGATGGTGTGGTGACTTGAGGATGAAGATTGAAGATGGTGATGTTATTTGACTTGTATTTTAAAGAATAACCAAGAGATGAGATGAAAGGTTATTTGACATGTATTTTAAACCCAAATTGTGAGAAATCCTGTGTTTACACAAGTATTTATCGTCTGTACTTGGGAACTTTAGGGCTGTAAACGAGATTTTATGTTTGTGTTCGTTCATTAAGAAAATGAATGTGTTCATCAACGGTTTACGAACACAAATAAAAATCAATAGAGCCTAGAATTGAGACCGGAGTATTCATCAATATGAATAATAAAAGTCTGTAAACAAATCAAACAAACACAAACAAGGATATGTTCTTGTTCACTCATTTAACTTTAAACGAATTGAATACGAACGCTTAATCGAACAAATATTTATATTCATTTTCATTTGTTTAAAAAAATGAATATTTGTGTTCATTTATGTTCATTTGTTTATAATCTAAACAAACATAACTGAACAAAGACAAACGAACATAAATGAACATAGATGCCAAATGTAAATAAACACAAACAAGCATAAATGAACGTAAATGAAAACACTTAAATGAACTCAAATTAAAAAAAATTGTAAAAACCTTTAATTAGATTACTCATCAAGATAATAAGTAATTATTTTCTATTAATACATAAACGAACATAAATAAACAGATACAGACGAACATAAATAAGCGAACATAAACGAACGTTCGTGAACATAAATGAACGAACGCAACATGTGTTCGTGTTCGTTCGTTTATTAAATAAACGAACTTCCCGCAGAACGGTTCACGAATAGTTCACGAGTGTTCGGTTCGTTTACGGGCCTAATCAGAAAGAAGCAAAGACAGAACGTGACACAGGCACACGGCTGTATAGTAACTCCAAATATCGTACACGTTTATTTCAGGGCATTCTTTTAAATATTTGTATTCTAAATGTATTGCTCAAGATTAAGTTATTCAAAATTTGTCTCGTGTAAAAATAGGTTTAATCGAGCCGACCTCTTTGTTAACGAGGTATTCCGTATTCGAGAATAGAGAACATTAAATTGAATAATAATAATAATTATTATTATTATTATTATTATTATTAGTAAATTTATTTTTATAATTGTTGTTGGCAATTTATCAGCTTTTCATTAGCTGTCTTTGAATTTCTATAAATGGCAAATATTAATTTTGGTTTTCTGTTAGTTCCTCCACATGTCATTTCATATGTCCAATTATGTTCCATGAACAAGTCAACTAATTAACTGTTTCATTCATGTTTTCCTCAAAAAATTCAACATGCTTTTAATATTCATTAGACTTAATATTTAATTAATTTCCCTCTTTACTATCTATTTTTATTTTTCTTTATTTACATGCCAAATCAGGATACATTGGTACCCTTTTATTTGTTTAGCAGAAACATAGGAAAACCAAACCAGAGACACAAAACAAAAAACAAAAAACAAAGATTACCAATCTTGCATGCTGTTTGAAGGATAACAACAAACATGTCCCTTTAATCTATATTTTCATCATATTTATGATATGACATCATGTTCTTTTTCATGGAATTCATGATATTTTGTTTCAACAAAAGACAATTAGGAACAAGATCCATGAACACTTTATAAAATCCGAGGTTATGAAGGCATGGGAAGCAACGATTCGAAAAACACAACACGCGAAGAAACAAGCCACCAACATATTCGGGTCAGCCCATGTGGCCCACGTGGACGATGAAGACGCTGACCAAGACGAGATTCATGCAGCCGGTGAGGTCTACCATGCAGAAAGATATTTATCAAATGGTGACTATTACACGGGCCATTGGTGCGACAATTTCCCACATGGGTTCGGTAAATATTGGTGGACCGATGGGTGCATGTATGTTGGTGACTGGTTTAAAGGCAAGACCATGGGCCGAGGGACGTTTAGTTGGCCCTCGGGTGCCACTTATGATGGAGAATTCAAAAGTGGTTACATGGATGGTGAGGGCACGTATACGGGCCCGAATGGTGACACGTATAGAGGTCAGTGGATTATGAATTTAAAACATGGAAATGGTGTGAAAGAATATACAAATGGTGATATTTATGATGGTGAATGGTGTAGAGGGTTACAAGAAGGTAATGGTATGTATAAGTGGAAAGATGGTAGTTATTATGTTGGAGAATGGAAGAATGGGAAAATGTGTGACAAGGGTAAAATCGTCTTTTCGGACGGGAGCATGTATGAAGGTGAATGGGATGAAGGTTTACCCAAGGGAAACGGGTCTTTAAGTTTGCAGACGATTGTGAATACAACGGTGTTTGGAGTAACGATCCCGAAAAACAAGATTTAGCACAGTCACAAAGTGATGATTGTGGTGTTGAACACGATCCGCAACAAGTTTATGAATTTTATCTAAAGGATTGTGAGATTTCACCTCAAGATAAAGTTCCCATTTTGCCCTCACAAAAGAAACTCGCGCTTTGGAGATCGTCTAAAGGAAACGAGCCTGCGGTTAGACCACGAAGGTTGTCGGTTGATGGGAGATTGGATGGAAATGTTGATAAGGAATTTAGTCAAATGAGTATGTTGGATGATAATGATAAAAGCATGAAATCTATAGATGATACATCATTAATAACATTATCTGATGGAACCCCAATTAGGATTCCAAATGTTGTCAAGAAACAAGGTGAAACAATCTCAAAAGGGCATAAGAATTATGAACTTATGCTTAATTTGCAACTGGGAATCAGGTTATTATTTCAAGTTTTAATCTTTATTGTTTTAACTTAAATATTTCTTTTTCTTCATGGAATTTTTGTAGGCTTGCAAATGAACTGAACAAACACGATTATTTGTTTAACTTTAACCGACAAATGATCGAACATGAATAATGAAACGAATGGGTTTTCTTGTTTATGTTCGTTCGTTAACTAGTATAAACGAACGTAAATGAACGGGCATGGCTATACATAGATGAACAAATATAAGTGAGCTAAAGTAACGTGTTGGTCCTAAAAGTTATAAAACTAGACTAAATTGTAACGGGCCAAAAACTTTTAAACGAGTACATTAATGAGCCTAGACAAACAAACTTAAACAAATTTAAACCAGCAAACTTGAAGGAACAAACTACACATGTGTTCATGTTCGTTCGTAAATGACCATATACGAACTTCTAGCCAAATGGTTAAAGGAATGTTCACGAAACGTTCGGTTCATTTATACGTCCAAATTTTTTAAATGATATTGTGTTATTTGTAGGCATTCTGTAGGAAGACCGGGCCCCATGCCATCCTTAGACTTAAAGGCATCTGCTTTTAATCCAAAAGAAAAGGTTTGGACAAGATTCCCACCAGAGGGATCTAAACACACTCCTCCACATCAATCTTCTGAATTTAGATGGAAAGATTATTGCCCCTTAGTTTTCAGGTCAGACAGTTTAATATTTATACGTGGTAATGTTGGCCCTTTTTCTTAAACGGGCCGATTTGGGTGTGCTTTGTTTTAAACAGGTTGGAAGCTGCCCAAAGTTTTTATTAATGGGTTATATATTGTCTCTAATGGGCCAAATGGGCTAAAGTCATTTTATTTCATGACTTAGTTTTAGTAATCATAATTAATACTTTTGTTATAATCATGGACAAAAAAGTAACTTTTGGGCCAACTAACCCGGCCCGATCTGTTTATGCCCGAACAAAAAAATGACCCACTTAATTTTAAATCAGTTTAGACCTGTTATCAACCCGCCCGCCTTAACTTTTTATTAAAAACAGACGATAAATGTATGATGATATCATGAACATGTGTAGGACATTAAGGATGTTATTCAAGGTTGATGCAGCTGATTACATGTTATCCATATGTGGAATTAACGCCCTTCGCGAGCTATCTTCTCCTGGAAAAAGTGGAAGTTTCTTTTACTTGACGCACGATGACCGTTACATGATCAAAACCATTAAAAAAACTGAAGTAAAAGTAAGACATAAATCCTAGTTATATAAACCAATTTAATTGTGTAAATAATTAATTAGTTTTACTAATGTTATGGTTGATGATTTTAGGCCATATTAAGGATGTTGTCTGCATACTACAACCATTTTCGGTCCTTTAAGCATACTTTACTCACCAAATTCTATGGGCTACATTGTGTCAAGCTAACTGGTGCTGCACAAAAGAAGGTTTGATGTACATGATACTTGAAATCACAGCCTGCCCATTTTCTAATCATAACTAAAGCATTATTATTATTATTATTATTATTATTATTATTATTATTATTATTATTATTATTATTATTATTATTATTATTATTATTATTATTATTATTTGTGGGATTTACTAGGTGCGACTGTTGTTTTTTGAGCTATTGATGAATTTTGTTGAATAGGTACGATTTATCATCATGGGCAACCTTTTCGGCACGGATCATGTAATTCATAGGCGATTTGACTTAAAAGGGTCTTCACTTGGTCGGCTGACCGATAAGCCCGAATCAGAAATCCAGACCACCACTATTCTTAAAGATCTTGATCTCAAATTCATGTGTAGACTTGACAAAAATTGGATACAAGAATTCAGAAGGTAAAACTTCATAATCATCATAATAAGTAATTTATTGCCATGATAACCATTTTTCTTTCTCTTTATTTATAGTAGTTTATTACATCAAAAGTTAGCCCAATTGTATATAAAGTAAATTCATTTTATGTAAGTAACCTTCTATAGAACATAAAATGATGACATGGCTTGGAATGCTACACGGTTCGTGTTCATAGGTTGGTGGGTCCAACCCGAATATTGTGTCAGACACATGAACGCGAACACGACAAGACTATTCGCGGGTGGAGACAAGCATGACCCGTTTAACCCAAATTTTATTATATTATATTATTTGTACATTTTAATGCTCGAAAGTTATATATTTATAACTAAGACTATAATTGTGTTATAAGTTAAAACTTGATGTCAGTTATCTTTTAACTTAGCATAAAGTGATAAAACACAACATTTTTCAAAATAAATTAAAAAATAAACGGGTCAGCCCGCGAACCTATGAAGTTGACCCACTCCCAACCTGTTTAGCTAAGCATGTTCGTGGTCCAACCCAAAACTGACCAAGCCCATTTAGACTAAGCCCAAACCCGTGAATTTCGTGCTTGGTATTTGTCATTCACACTCTTTGTCATGTCACATTGCCATGTCATAGAAAGAGGTAAAAGTTACATTTTTGTGTAATTATTAAACCCTTATTTCTAAAGAACTTTGTATGATATATTCAGGCAAATCGACAAGGATTCCGATTTTCTTGAGCAGGAAAGAATCATGGATTACAGTCTGTTGGTTGGTCTCCATTTCAAAGAAACCAGTGCTAGTGAATTAGGTAATGTGTCCATTGTTTATATAAATGTGGCATAAAACATCCATATTTGTTTTTTTTTTAATTTGCAGATTATTGTGGTGCAGGTGCTTCTACATATAAAGCTCCAGATCCTGCAGGGTAATACTGTAATTCTACCATTTTTGTAACTGACCATGGGTGGGTTAAGACGGGGTTGGCCGTTGGGTAACGGGTCAAGCGTGTACCTTTTAATGTGGATCAAAACGGGTCGGGCCTACTGGCACACGTTTTGTCAACTTTGTAAATAGTTTTTTTGTTAAAAAATAGCTCGAAAATCGTGTTACACATGAACCCAAATATGACATGAGTATTCACAGGTTGACACAAACACGGCCTGTTTAAGTTAACGTGTTTGTGGGTTCAGTCCGAAACTGGCACGAACCCGTTTAGACTAAACCCAACCCGACATTATTTAACATGGTACAATTACAGGGCTAAACTGGGAATTAACATGCATGCACGGGTCGAAAAGATGGAAAGAAAGAATGAAATGGAACTAATTGGTAAACCAACCGGAGTATGTTATGATGTTGTAATGTTTTTTGGCATCATAGACATACTTCAAGATTATGACATCACAAAGAAACTCGAGCACGCTTATAAATCTTTCCAATACGACCCCACATCAATATCTGCGGTTGATCCTCGACAATACTCTAAACGTTTTCGTGATTTCATCCTCAAAATATTCATAGAAGACGGCGCTTAGATTATGATGATTATATTAATTTGACAAATATGTGTTTGTTTCATACTAAAATTTTTCCATAATTGTACCAATGTTTCCTGATTGTTGATGTTTCTTGGATATTTTGTTTTATAAATGTATGGATGTATATTGATTGTATTGTTGTGCGTGATCAAGGAGAGTTTATGTTTTTATGAAGTATTGTACATTGAAATGTAAATGCATGGTTATTGGCGTCAGGGCCAGCTCTGAGAAAGCAAAAAAACTTTTGGGCCAAAGGCGAAAATTTTTTTGGGCCTTAAATAAAAGGAGTATTTTGTTAAGTTTAAACAGTTTAATGTTTATATGGACTTAATTGGTTATAATTTCGGTTGTGCAAAAACTTTTGTATAAAAAAGGAATTAAAGATGTCTCAACTAAGGCTATAACCCACAACCTCTTGGTTGTAAGTAATACACATTTGCCACTAAACCAAGCTAATGGTTATGTTATTGTGTTTAAACATTAAATATACATATTGTTTTTAATAAAAATACATATAATTTTTTTCAAAAAAAAAAAAATCAGGCCTAGCGGGGTGTCAGGCCTGTGGCCGTCGACCACCCTGCCTCCCCCAAGGGCCGGCCCTGATTGGCGTTTGGGCATTAAAAAAAAAAAGGAAAAGAAAAAGACAAATTCCCATCTCTAAGTGTCAAGTATGTTTGGTTATGTGGGGTGTAACCCGCAAGAACCCGATAATTACCAAATCATCGGTCGACAACTCACCAACTCCATTTAACCTATCGGAACCCGCATCAACTAGCGCTGGTGTTACCGTGAACCCATCCACACACCATGCATTGTCTTCCAACCTCAACACGCAACTATCTTTCTCATCTTTCAACACATGCTCAAGCTCGATTCTCTTACCTCGGTTGGAGTAACCAAGGGCCGGCGGCTGTGTACATTCTCGTGATACCCAAATGGGGTACCCTATTACAGAATATAACTTGACAAAACAAATGACCAATAGTAAATTTAAGATTACTATTTAAAGAATCATCTGTTTTATTTACACTACTTTCAATGATATCATTTCTAAAACCACCTTGAAAAACAAAGCCAAAAGTAAACATTTTTAAATTTTCATAATGAGCCTTACAAAACGTTTTAAATTGTCATTAACATTCCACTTTCTTTAGTTTGTTTAAAACAAAAGTTAAATCACGAGAACACTAATACAATCAAACTAGTCGGCTTTTCAAACCAAAACATTGTTAAGAAACTAAAAATCAAGTGGATTAAGCCAATTGGACCAGTGGCTTATGTTATAAGATACGGAAAAATTTTGGGTTAAAAAGTGTAGACACAAATACAATTGGGTTTAACAACCAAGAAGCAAACAAAAGCCACAGGTCTAAAACCGAAGAGCGAAGCAAGAGGCAAACAACGTCCATAATTAACAAGAGAACCAAACTGGACACCATACCAGACTTGACAGTAATAACAATAATAATAACACAAACAAACATCAACGTTAACAGTCAAAAGCAAGCGTTTATAGTCATTATTCCCATCAACTTCAAAATAAAAACAGCAATTCTTGCAACAAAACAAAAACATTAAAAAACAAGGCAACATATAAAAGACAGACCCACACACGATTGGTTGGTTCGTTTGTTTTCTAACGTCGTTACCACTTACCATCGATAAAAAATATACCATAAAACCCTCAGGATTAAGCTTATTAAGTATTGTTTAATATTTTCAAACTTCAACCCATGTTATCCCACAAAAGCCCTGCTCACCAACAAGTTCATTCACCCAATATGGAAAACTCGGCACCTGCATAAACAAGTAGCATTAAAGCCAACAACAAAAGGGTATTTTCGGCTTAATAAAGTTAAAACAAAGAGCAAAAGAGAAACCTGTAGAGCAATGAGGTGCCTGCAACAATCCAAAAACCATATCCATGTATGCTCCATATTAAACACCAGCCATATGTTGGCTTATCTGATTGATGGCTGAACTGGTCGTACCAGGTCACACTCCACGTCATCCAACTTAGTAGATTTGTTCAAAACCTACCACAGTGTTTTTGTTAAACATAAAAACAAACCAACTGTTTGCCAAATCAAAACTATAACCCAAAACCAGATATTTGTTCAAAATTTCTCATATTTACCCGCTCCATAGTAAACAAAATAAAATCATTTGCTTATAACATGTTTTAGGGGGTACATGAAACCAAAAAAACAATATGTAACCATAAAAACGAACCGAAATAACCGAACCCAAACAAAAACCAGTACTTTGTTTTTGTGTTTCCATAAAAACCGAATTTTTGGTTCGAAATTGGTTTTGGATTTAATTAGTTTCATTTTTTAGTTTGAATGTTAAACTGTTAAAGAGTAATTTATAAGAATTTAATAAATTGTCCAACCCAAAGATTTTAGCCCAAAAATCACTATTTTAAACCAATTTCCTTTTTTTTACCCAAAATTTTTAAGCTTAAGCTTAAATGATAAAACTGACAAACTGAACCGAATCTATACATTTTCATTTTATTAAGCAAGTAAATTATGAGAATTTGATCATTAGTGTAACCCAAATATTTTAGTCCAAATTCATTATTTTGGGACAATTTTTTTTCCGACCAAAAAACTTTAAGCTTATATGGTAACACTGAAAAAATTAGAACCAAATTAAACCAAAATCAAACCATTTTCAAAAACTCAAAAACCAAACTTTAGGTTCGGGTTCGGTTTGAAAACAAAACCGACCTTAACTGACCCATGCATACCCATATAAAAACTATGAAAACTTGGAAGGGTGACTAAGAAACCTAGAACTTTTATAAAAAGCAAATATGTAAAAGAAGCAACATCTTACCATCTATGCTCCAAAAGCATCTCACACAAAGAAACGACCATCCCACATCGATTGCCCTTGATATTGTTGAGGCACTGCAAGAAACTGTTCACTATTACTCATTTTAACTGGTTCTTGGTAGACACTAGAATGTTCGGGAAGCTGATAATCAGCCCATCCGTTTCCGACTCCGATGTTGGTAGGCCCGGTGGTGGAAACCTGTTTACCCGGGAATGGAAAACAATCCATCCCCAAAGAAGTCTTGCTTGTGTTAAGAAGCTTGGTTGGCTGTGGCAGACAATCAAAAGAATTACCAAATTCATTGTTGATATATGATCCTGCATAAGGTAACTGATACCCGTCTAGCCAACTGTAATCATCCAAAACCGGGTTTTCATTTGTGGGTTTTGGAGTGTTGAAGCCAGGTGGTGGACCAAAGTGCCTCACGGGTCGACCCACTGGACTCTTATGAAACTTTGTCTTTGAAGGAATACTGTCTAAACCAGATTCTGATGTCATCACCGAGTCAAACTTGGAAGGTATAACAGTATCGTGATCCTGTTCGTTAAATAAGTCGAGATTTGAAAAACCATTGTTGATATCTTCCATTCCCATTGTTGGCTTTGATGTGTTAGGTTGTGCAAATTGCTCTGCAACAAAACCATAACCAAAACCACCATATGAGGTTAAAGAACTAATGGAATTGGCAACAATACCCTTTGATGTTTCATTGATTTGCTTCTCGGGTACGGAAGGTTTGAAGACGATAATCTCATCTTCATCTTCAAATTCTTCACTAATTTCAACACGCGGCTCGAAACCGTAGAAAAACTTATTTGACTTGGAGTCAAAATAAATTCCTTGTTGACCAAGTTTAACTTTTGTAGCAATAGCCTTCGCGGTGGCCACGATCCGCTGCACTCGAGCGTTCTTTTCCTTATTTCCATCATTTGTTCTAGAAAAATCTAGAAGAAGTTGACCGGGGACGAGAGGAAGAAAGCCTCTTAGCTCGATGTCTTCAGGCAATGGAAAACATGTTTCATTGTGGTGGGACCCACTCGATGATAACATCTTGTTAAGAAACAAAACGAGGTTGTTCCAAAAGAGGGATCTAGCTGCTGCTTGCTTTTCATCCGCTTCTTTAATGACAACAACATTGTCCTCAGAATAAGCTAGCCATTGAATGAAAACCATGATGCCGGGAAGGAAGAAGCTTCCGGTAGGATCTTTTAGTTGGAAGCATCTGTCAACTATGAGTGCCATGAGATCAAATATGGCAGTGAATGCATTTTGAAGCACAACAGAACGCTGTAGAATCTCTGTGTATGACTGGTTTTCGGTTTCTTTATTTGCATTGTAGACTGTGAATATCATTATCGATATTAACCGGGTTATGAAGAGTTTACACTCATTTAAATCTGACCCAAAGTTGACCACCTCGTCTGGCCCAGAAGATAGCAGGCGAATGAAATCAGTCCGTGTTTTAGAAAAAACTTCCTCAAAAGTCTCTAAGCTATAGATGGTAAACATGAAACTGAGTTAATATTGAACCTGATCCATTTAACCTGTATAAAAAATAACCAAAATAATATATATACCTTGTGCGAGTAAAAAGAATGCCATTTAGTCTGACAAAGCGGATGCTGAAAGCTTTAAGAGTTTCAGGGACAGTAATGTCTTTTTCCAGAGGAAGATGTGGTTCAGTTTTTCTATCCTTTATTGAAACCCGTGTTTCACCTCTGTTTCTGCCTTTCCCGTTCATTCGTGCAGGTAACTTTTTGGTGGGAATAGGTTTTGAATCCCCAAGCAGCTGACAGTAACTTTGACGATTCTGCCCAAATTATAATTTTTGAAAAATTTATCACATCATTGTATAAACAAATTACACCCTAATTCCTTGTTACCAACTTACCATAACCTGAAGTATAAGGTTCTTTAAATAAAACTTTGGAACCAGATTAAAATGTACATTATTTATTATAAGTTTAACTTGCACACCGATCCTTAAGACTTTATTATTAAATGATTTGAGAATAAAGCCCAAAGTTATTCTATTATTTACATTATTTATTTCAATCAAAGTTATTACTCTAAATAATGAGATTTTATATTTTATATTCTATAGATTCATGAAGTACAAATCTAACAGTTATATTAGCAAATAGATACCTTCTCAAACGCAATGATCAAATTGTCTCTCGCAGTAGTGAACGGAGTTTCAATTGCTAAACTTCGAAAATAACGGTAAACAGCCAAAAGTTCATCTCCAGAATAAGAAGCCAGAATAGCAAGCTGGAAATATAAAGCATTAGTCAGTAAAAAGGTTAAAAACAAGTACACGAAAAAATGTATAAAAGAATAGATAGTGGACTGTGACTGATTATAACCAGACCTGATGATGTGGATTCCCACTGGAAGGCCAAAGAGTAGCAGCTTTCATATAGTAACTTGATGCTGCAGCAAAATCCCTAGCTTTTGAGTCACCTTCAACATATAACCCTTTATAACGAGCAAGATCCCCCAGGTATATAAGGCATCGATGGCATGATAATAGACCTTTTTTAACATCTATAGATTTACTTCCATCTTTATCATTTTGTGAATCATCTGACATGTAACCTAGAGAGAACCCATATTTTGCCCTAATTTTCTCCATCAAATCATGATAAAATCCAGTAGCTTCTGATAAAAAGGTCTTAAACTGGGAACGTATTTTGGTGATTCGGTCGGGACCAGGTCGGGAAGGGCCTTTAGCATTTTGTGGTGCAGAAGCTTGAGCAGAGTTGTAGTGTGCACGTAACTCCTCGATACGTTTGTAATGTAACTGCCATAAAGCATACTCGATGTCATTTTTTTCAGAGAAAGCATGGTCTTCTAGAAGAATTGACTCATAACTCTCTCGCATTTGTTGCCATGTATTCGGGTCTGCTGTGATTTTTGCTTGTGCTGCTTTTCGACGATTAACTTCCAGCTCAGCATTCTGGAAAATAAAGATACATGAGATGGAAAGCTTACTATGTATAAATAACTTATAATTGACCAGATTAATCCACGAGCAAGTAGATTACTGAAAGTAATGTTTCAAGTTTTATAATCTTTTGTCAAATATTTTATAGCCATCTAACAATTGCAAATAAAAATTAATCTTGTAATACACCAAACCTCGTAGATTTGTGTTTTCATATCATGATATAACTGTTTGTTGGTTTCAAACTATTTATGGATATACCAATGCTCCTCCTCCTCACAATTATTATTCATGTTACTATTTTAGATTGCCCCTGCCTCCATAAATAATTGAATACCAATTGTTTAGAAATTCATTACACCAATAACACACCTACCTATTCATCTAGTTTCATAAGACACGTGCATCGAAATTCATTAAACCAATAGCACACCTACCTATTCATCTAGTTTCATTAGACACGCATCATACACTCCGTGCACCATAAAAAAAATTTAGTAAGCCTCCCTCTAAATTGAAATATGACGCTTATCATAGTTACCTTGTTGTAAAGAAGTTGAGCACGCCCCCTTGATGAATTGCTCAAAGTGTTATTCATTGGAATGGTCATTGTCCATCAAGCGTGACAAAATTTGGCTCCAAAAGATCTGATCCAAACAGCACTAACACTTAGCAATCAACTGCATCACACAAAATACTTATAAGTGAAAAAACGCAAATTGAACTCAACAACATAATACAATTTGTGTACTTTTATATAAAACAGACACATAAAAATTAGTGCAAATTGGTTTTATTGGCTTTCTTGTTCCTTGCATCTAATTAGGATTCCATTCTGTGTTATAAACAAAATAGAACCAAAGTATTATTATAGAGTTTATTAAATGTCTTGAAAATAAAGTTACTGAGTTGACACTTTTTCTCCCAACAACACGTGATTGCATTGATTTGACACATCGGGTATAATAGTAGTTAAATTGTTAAAAAACCATAGCTAGTTATGGAAGATATCTAAGAACCCTAGTTATGTAGACAGTTACTTCCAATATTTTGTTACTTTACATAAACGATTTTAGAGCAAAATTTGAACTACTTCTCAGAAAAACTTTCAAACAATACAAGTTTCTAAAGATTGCACAATATAACTTTCAAACGATATCTTGTTAATTTCAAATTTTGAACTGCTAATGTACAGGTTAATTATCACAATTCATATTTAAATTTCCAATGAATTAAACATGTAATGATACCATATGATGCACATAGAGGAAAACAAGGCATACAAAAGCTATCTACCTGTACTTTCCATAAAAGAAGATACACCATAGAAAATCTTTATGTTAATTCTGGCAAAGCCGCAACAGTACTGGCCAACTTAATAGCCTAAATCATAGAGCTACTTCTTATAGACAAGAATGTACAGTTTTTGTTTGTCTAAATGCACTTCTGCAATAACCACTTATGCCTCTTTTGGTTGTAAAAATTTGCAAAAAATAACCTTAACACGGAAAAAGATTTACACGTGAAATAAACTGCCTATTTATTAGGCAACAAGCCATATGTTAGGTGCTCCATATAGTTTTTTAAACTCCTATCTATATATTGCATATTAAAGTTTCTCAAGCTCTTTAAATGCACCATTCAGTACATGCAATCATCAATTTCAAAAAGCCAGTTATTATATTTTATAGATGTATCAAATGCAATCAAATACATGCAAATATAGCTGATCACCAAAAAAAAAAAAATACCACCTAACGGCAAATAAAATCTCATAGTCACACTTCAAGTGATCATAAACTCATCTTCCTAATTGCAAAAATAACAAAAATTCATTCCAAACAGGAATCAAAACACAATAATTCACACAAAAAATTCTCTTATCATCACGTACACCACCAAAATTGAACAGAAACAAAAGAAAAACCTATATGTACGAAAACAACGAAAGAATGAAACGCTAATTTACACAATCCCATGTAAACTATCAAAAACCTAATGAAAAGTATTCCGAACGCGAATCAAAACTCAAACTAATACGCACATACACATCCAACAATTCACACATAAAATTCTCTATCATCGCATACTCCACCAAAAATAAAAAGAAACAAAAAAACAACAAAATGAACGACAACAACAGATGAAGTAGATGCTATTTTAATTGCGTACTCCGCCAAAACTAAACAAACAAAAAAGTGAAAAACACCTACATGTATGAAAACAGCGAATAAAAACCTAATTTAAGCACACGATCACATGTAAACTATCGAAAACCTAGATACACAATCCATCAAGTCATCAAGATTATCAATTATCAAAGCGATTAAAACTACACCTGTTCGAAATCATCTCATACTCAGGCAAAATTAAAACACAAACAAAAAAACGTAAATGCACAAACGAAATACTAACCGAAATTGCAACCTATCAAAAACCTAAGAGAAAATGCTAAATGTCAAAGCGATCATGCAAGGATTAAAATTATACCTATTCGGAATCATCGCATACACCGCGAAATCAAATATCAACAAAAAACCTAAAAGTACGGAAAACCTAATTTAACCGCATTTAAACCTAGATAGACGATGAATCGATATTGGTAAATATCAAATGAATCATGGAAAAATTGAAATTATACCTATTCGGAATCAGATCTGGACGTATCTTGTGATCGAGAGAGTATTCGCCGAAGAAGTGGACTGAATATTATTTGAAGGCGTTACGTTAAGAGGAGATCTGCGAAGGTATGAATTGGTTTAACGGCGAAAGGGGGAGGAGAAAGATGATCATATTATTGTTATTGGTGGTGGTTGATATTTTCTGCTTTTGGGTTGGGTTTTTGGGTCGTCTAGTCGGCTATGACTCCAATTTTTTTATTTTTTTCTAATAAATTTAAATGCATTTTTTAACTTATTATCTCAAATCCTTTCATTTTTCAGAAAAAATTTCCAGGAGGTAATGAAACATGACATAAATATGTTCAGATAGTCCTTACTTGTTTGATTACGAGTTGTGTTTGGGTTAATATGTTTATCTAAATTGTATTTTTATACGAATAATTATGATTGTATTCAAGTTGAACAATTTAAACCAACAAATTGTCAGCTTGAAGCTTGACAAACAAATATAATCGAATCGATTTGAGTGCAAGTAAAGTTAATTAAAGGGTTAGAGATAATTATCAAGTTTGGATTAATTATTTGAATTGTTTTATTATTTTATTAGCATATAGTCTAATGAGTCTAGGTTAGGTCATAAATACCAAGTTATAATATAGGTTGTACTTCAAGTTTTTAAGTCAGATGTCTTGGATAATTTTCTTGGGTTAATAAAATATTAAAGAGTTTATTTCAAACACCATGATCGTTTATTCTATTAATATCAATTTACTTGATTAACTTGTTGAAAAGTTTTATGTAACTGTCCTTTCTAAATACATTTTCAGATTATAACTCTAAATATTTTCCTCTCTTTTCAAGTCGTAAGTATTTCTCATAACATGTAGCAAGCGTGAATGAAGTCGGTGTATCTCTTTCTTCTCTTCGGGATAGGACATCAATTGCAAAGATTTGATAGACGGCCAGAATAAATCTAGACGAACATATAAACGTCCTCCAAAAGCAAGTAAATAGATTTGACATATAAAATAAAATAAAGTTGAGAGTAAACCAGACTATTATTGCACACATTTTACCTATTTGTTATATTCTAATTTAATCAAACCTACATTAACAACCATAATAACCGATTTCATCACAAATATAAAGGATTATAGTGTTCTTATCCTTGCACAAAAGTCCATTTATTCAAATATATTGTACCCCAAGAATTTACATTTACAATTCTTGAACCACCTCTAAGGCCTATACATTTTCACACCTTCAAAGGGTATGTTTTTCAATCAACCAAACAAACCAGACCGAACCGAACCAAACTAAACCATGACTTTTTCCACATAATCTTCTAACGCCTTTGACCATCACTCGAGTCAAATCTTAAATGAATCTACTCGGTCAACACTCGAGTCAAAAAAATCGTTTTCAACTAAACAGGGGTTTTAGGGATGAAGAAAATCGATGGTTTTATGTAGATTGCACGGTCACTTGCCCAGCAGCTGTTGGTTCATATTCAGCACAAGCCTCGGGTGTGTCTTCCTCACTTGGTGGAACCAACTGCCAAAATAGAGGTAAATATTTTTCCCATTCTTTCAAGATAGTCAAGCCTTTTGAACTCCCGGTTTTTTCCTACACGCACGTAAACAATTTGTGAGCTTACAAACCGGCTATGTGATATATATGTGTGTGTGTGTGTGTATAGATTTTGTACTTACAACATGTGCTTCAATAAGGCTCTTTAGCTGCATCTGCCCCACAGGCGCAATCACTCTCTGAATTTTCACAATCTCTTTGTTTATCTGTCACGGTTATACAAAAATCGTTTAGTTATTTAAAAACCAAAAACTAGCAAAAATAATGATAATAATAATAATAATAATAATAATAATAATAAAATAGCAACAACAATAATAATAATAATAATAATAACACGTAAAATAGGAACCTTGGGAATGAGAGTATCGTCATCATCAAGAATATACGCCAAACCTCCCGTCATACCAGCAGCCACGTTCCGGCCAACCCTAGAAAAAGAAATATATAATCATTAATGATGATTATCAAAGGTGACAATTTTGAACCGTTTACTTGTAAATTAGACAACTTGGGTTATATTTCATCTCAACGAGTCAAAGGGTAAAAGGGAAATGAGTCATCGTACTTGATGTAGAAATCACCCAAATCATTTTATTCAAAATACGTGACTACAGTAATATAACATATGTAATCATATTTGACCACTTGATATTCAATAAAAGCTGTTTTGATCCGTTACTCTACCTGTTACTAGAGTTTAAAGCACGTGCTTTTGCTGTTTAAACTTGTAATAGTCAGATAATTGATTATTAATCACTTGCGTTTGACAAATTCTTATTATCTAAAAAACCAATACATGATATTAACAGTAAGGGGTGATTAGTTAATTTTGGTTCAGATACTTACTTTCCTAGAATGACAACACAGCCACCGGTCATGTACTCACAACAATGATCTCCGGTGCCCTCCACAACCGCTTGAGCCAGAGAGTTTCTGACAGCAAACCGCTCCCCGGTTTTGCCTCTGACAAAAAGTTGACCACCTGTTGCTCCATATAAACAGGTGTTTCCAACAATTGCAGCTTCTTCAGGGACAAAACCGGTTTTTTCAACAGGTGTCACAACCAATTCACCACCAGCCATACCCTAACAACATAGCCAACAACATAAAAATCTATAAAACATTCCAGAATAGTAGAATACTAAAAGTGGGACCCAATTTTTATAATTCTAGTGCTTAAAACAGCATAAATTATTTTATTCAAGAAAATAGATTATTCTTTTATGATTATGATTTTTCTAATCATATCCGACACTCTAATTATTATATTCAAAAAAGGGTAAATGTTGAAGAAACCCTACTGAACCAAACCAGCACGTCTCAAGCCATGCAACAAATTTGAAAACCTGGTGTTTTGGTCAACAGTACTCAGCACAACTTGCACCGGCCAATTTCAACCCGTATAGCAAATTACTCGTTCTGGGCTGAACCCATTTTGACCCGTTACCCAACACGCATGACCCACTCACTTTGCCACATCAAATCATCCAAAAAAGGACTAAATTATAATGCACATTAGTAATCAAACCTTTCCAACATAATCATTGGCTTCTCCTACTAGCCGCACATTCATTCCCGGTGTAAGAAAACATGCAAATGATTGTCCCGCACTCCCTTCAAATCTGGAAAATTATAAAAACAATGTTAAAACATATTGTTGTTGTCTTATAATTTTATAATACTTTTAGTTAAAATAAGCGTCTAACATTATGTTTAGCTGGCCAGCAAAACCGGTATCTCCATACTTCTTTGCAACAACACCTGCTAACCGACCACAAACAGCACGGTCCACATTGTATATCTTGAATGTTTTATTTACCACTTTCTCATTTTCGATCGCTTCTGATATCTGTAAAAAATAGCTTTTGAGTTCAGATATGACATACAAAATTATATTATTTTAATAATGATCACAAGTTATAATAAAATGATTTATCAGATTTTATTCTCTAAATATACAGTTTATAGCGCTGACAGCACGTTTAACTTTTAGAGATATAACCATCCAGATCGACACATTCATAAGAGTTGGGTAAGGAATCAAATAGGTTGGATTGACTAGCAAACACTTATCCCTTTTTAATACCTTGCATATTTCAAATAACATATATGATCTAAAAACTACCCATTTGACATTTTGACCACTTAAGAGAGAAATATGACGCTTTAGCAAGTAATATTATCTATAATTTGCCAAGTAATATTATCTACCCAAATTGGCCTATTTTTTGAACAAACTCATAATTTGGCAAAAATTGACCCATCTGACCCGCTTTAACAAGTAATATTATCTAGAATCCTTTTTTAATTTTCAAAATAATTGAAGTAAAAGTAAGAAAATTTTATAACTGAGTTAAATAAATACAGAAGAGGTAAGAGAACTAGCATCAGCCCAACCCGAGTTGGTCCAGGCCATTTGAATCAAATTCAAATGACCTGTTTTTACCTTACGAATGCGACCCAACCTGGTTTCTAAAACTTAGCATGATCCATTTAAAAGTGATATGTATTGACCCTGACCGGTTGCCTGCCCATCCATCTTAGCCACTTCTAAGAATTACCTCTGGGTCAGAGAGCAAAATGTCATCCAAGACCGGACCGTTACTATGAACCTCCTGTTTCCTAATAGTTGTGCTGCTCCATTTCGGGAACCCAACATTCTGAAAAATAAAAATAGAAATAAAAATATTATATTTTGACACAATTGCACATATAAAAAGCATAACAGATCCATAGATTACATACCGAAAGAACATAGCTGAGATCAAGATGCTGAGTTTTTACTAATGAAATGTCTCGGGGTCTTAATAACTCTGTATGTCCAATAATATCATCAAGCTTTTCATATCCCAGTTGAGCCAACGTGCTTCTAACCTGTTTATAAAATAACTATTTATTTAACTTCTTTTCTATATATAATAATGATAATTCTCATGTATCACGAGCATTATATTGTTTGAAAGGAAAAATTACCTCCTCAGCAACATACAAAAAGTAGTTCACAAGATCACCAGGTACACCAGGGAAACGAGCTCGTAGTTCCTCTCGCTGAGAAATATAATTAAATACAGCATATTAAAATACAACTTAGTGAAATATAAAACACATAATTTTTTTTAGTATGGGGAAATTTAAACTAGGCCTGTAAATGAACAGAACAAACATGGCAGAGCATGTTTGTTCGTTCAACTTTAACCATCCGAACGATCGAGCATGAACAATTAGTTGAATGAGGTCTTAGTTGAATGAGGTCTTCTTGTTCATATTCATTCGTTAATTATAGCCAATATAGCCAAACGTTTCATTGAATGTTTGGTTTGTTTATGAGCCTAAATTTTCATCAAGTTTATTAATAAACACAAAAATCCTATTAGATTTAGACCCGTTGCCCAACACAACTGGCCCGTCCATTTTTGTGGCCCGTACCTGACTCGCGACACCAACGGGACAATTATTTGTGTGACAAATACGAGCCATAACACATCCGGTAGCAATCATAGCAATTGAACCAAAACCATATTCATCAGCACCCATTGCAGCAGCCATAAGAACATCAAATCCACTTTTGAAGCCACCATCAACTCTTAGAATAACCCGTTCCCTAAGCCCGTTTGTAATTAGAGTCTGCAAAAGATCATTTAGATCAATCAAATGACTAAATTTGTAAAATAAAATAATATAAACTAATATACCTGGTGCGTTTCGGTTAGACCAAGTTCCCAAGGACCACCAGCATGCTTAATTGAACTTATGGGACTAGCCCCGGTCCCACCATCATGCCCTGATATCTGCAAACAGGGTGAGACTGTAAATATAGCCCATATAGGCATAATTTGAAATTATTTTTTATATACTTTAATTACCTGTATGATATCAGCATTACCCTTTGCAACTCCAGAAGCCACAGTGCCAATTCCAGCTTCCGCCACAAGCTTGACCGATACTTTAGCCTTGGGATTTATCTGCTCACATAATACTCATTACAGTCAAATTTTATATAGTTTATATATTCTAAACTTTTTATAAACTTATATTATTAATGCATTATGAATTATCTTGTTAACCTGATGAAGGTCATATATTAATTGAGCAAGATCTTCAATGGAGTAAATGTCATGATGTGGTGGTGGAGAAATAAGAGGGACTCCGGGTTTTGAATTCCTTAATCTTGCAATATATGCGCTGACTTTTTTCCCAGGCAGTTGACCACCTTCACCCGGTTTTGCACCTTGAGCAATTTTAATTTCTATTTGGTCAGCATTGACCAAAAACGTTGGAGTCACACCAAACCGCCCTGATGCAACCTTGAAACAAACAATATTTAAATAGTCATTTTATTGTTTCTAGGCTTTTAATAGGCCTTCCGGGAACCATTCATGAAACATTCGATGGGAAGTTATTTTATGTTCGTCAATTTAATAAGCGAACATGAACACGTCTCGTTTGTTCATTTATGTTTGATTGCTTATGCTCGTTAGTTTACGTTTGTTTAAGTTCGTAGGAAATATACTTATTGAAATTCTTTTGACACGTTACACTATGCTCTAGTTTTGATAACTTTTAAAGCCCTTTTAACTTTTTAAGCCCAACACATTGTTGTTCACACTTTCTTTTAATTGGTTTAGCTTCATTTATGCTCGTTCATCTATGTTCAGTTGTGTTCGTGAGCCATTCGTTTACACGGTTAACGAACATATATACACGAATACAAACGAGTTCATTTTCCAAATGGATGAACACAAACAAGAAAAAATCACTCGTTTATTGTTTGTGTTTGACCGTCTGTTCGGTTCAAGTTAAACGAACGAACAAGAACAAATTTGTTTCATAATACAAGAGGAAAAAATTATTATCATTTTCGTATCAAATATCAATAATATTAAATTTTGCCCTTTTCCTTTCATATGTAGTCAAATTAGAACAATATGTCACACTAAAGAGAACTGTTAGAAGGGTAAAAACGTTACAAAAAGAATATTCTTTTTCTTTTTACCTGCTTGATGGCACTTGTAGCAAGATCTCCATTTTGAAGACCTTTAAGATGTGGAAGTGTAGGAGAGTATCCATCCACAACATCAGAAAGTGGGGTCCACCGAATGGGGTCCTGTAATAAGAAACAAGGTGGCGATTTTTAGTTTTTTGTTTCTTTTTAAATGGGCAATGGGTCATGAGTCATATATAATATTTAAAAAGATAATGATAATTACCTCACCACCTTCTCCAGAATTAGATTTCCCGCCAATTCTATTCATCGCAATGGCAATTGCTTCATGGGTTTCCCGGGAAATAGCCCCCAGAGACATGCCACCTGTACAAAACCGCTCAACAATTGACGCAGCAGATTCCACCTTTCCAACTGGAATTGGGGCCCGCTCGCTCTTAAATTCAAAAAGATCGCGAATAACCTGTGGTTAAGAATTCGCATGATAACATTAGAAGAATATGATGATCACAATTAATAAAAGTATAAAAATTTGAAAAAGGAATATAATAATATTATTACTTACATTGATAGGTCTGTTAGCTAGATGTTGCTGGTAAATTGAATACGCGCTTTCACGTTTTTCACGAACGGCTTTATGAAGCAGTTTTGACATCTCAGGGTTGTTTCCATGATATTCACCTTTAAATTATGTCGCATTTGTTAAAGTATGCGTTTATGAAAATGAACCATAAGAAATATATTAATGTGTAATTAAATACCTCCTGGTCTCATTTGTATAAATCCAAAATTTTCAAGTCTTCTAGCGGTTTCCTCAGAAAACGCCTTAACCCAAAATGATAAACTCTCCCTTGCAAGCTGCAATATAAAAAGCCAATTACATATCAATTAGCCGATTTGGGTATGTGTTATCTTATACGGTCAAATCGATTGACCAAAAAAATGAGCCAAAATGATATTAACTTGCTTTGGGTATCAGTAAGGGTGTAAAACAAGCTGAGCCGCTGGTGATCTACTCAAGCTCGGCTTATTAAAAGCTCAAATAGAACCATGCTTAAATGGGCTCGAGCCTAAAAATAAGCTTGTTTAATAAACGAGCCCAGACAACACTTATCAAGCTCAGCCTTGCTCACGAGCCTGTTATTTATATAATTTTTTATTTAATATTAAATATATAGTTACATAGTGATTGTTATTATATATATACTTATAAAAAAATAACTAAATAATATATATTACGTTATACATAAAGAAAATAGCTAATAAAGTATATAAAATTAAATAAAAAACAATAAACGAGCCAGTCCCGAGTCTAGCACAAGCTCGAGCTTGAAAAATTACTTAGGAGCTGAGTACGAGCTATCATAAGTTAAACGAGCCGAGCCCGAGCCTAGTCGAGCTCCGGCTCGGCTCAGCTCATGTTAGGCATCATGCAATAATATATACCTCATCAAGAGTCAATCCACCAATATTTGACACACTCCCAGTAAATGCAATATCAACAACTTCTTGTCCCAAACCATAAATCTCAAATATTTGTGCACCACAATAACTATATACAAAATTTCAATACTAGTAAATTAAACGCATAAACAAGCAAAACAAGTAAAATAGTTTAGGGAGTGAGTATTTATACCTTGACAGCAATGATATTCCCATTTTGGATAAAATTTTCATCAAACCAGCATTAACTGCCTGAACATCATAAGGACAGAATAAAGTGAAATTTCCTATACATAATTGACTAGTATATTTGGTAAAAATATTACTAAATACAAACCTTTTTAAAGTTGTTTTGAGCCTTTTCAATTGTGACCATTTGCATTTTCCCATTTCGCATGAGGTTTAAAGTTTTCTTGCTCAAACGCCATTGTCGACACGTCTCAAATGCCAAGTAAGGACATACAGCACTATAAACAGTAAACAAAAAAATGCATAAATATTAATGTATCAAAATACAGCTATTTATTGATTTAATATTCGATTGTTCAAGAAAGCAACTTAGGAGGTTGTAAACATTTTAAGCACACTTTGGGTGACTTTTAAACTTTATAAATGAATGAAAATTTTAACTTTAAAGTATACCTTGCACCATATCCAATCAAACAAGCAAAGTGATGTGTGCTAAAACATTGAGCAGTGTCAGCAACAATTGAGGCAGACATTCGCAACCCATTTAGTATTAAATGCTGGTGGACCGCACCTACAGCAAGTAGTATCGGGACAGCCGGACGTGTGGCTTCCTGCCAATCACACACACATATAAACAATGCACATATGTATATAAATGTGTGTGTATATGTATATACACATGATGCTTACTAGTTCATCAGCTCTGTCAGAGAGAACAAGCAGCTGGCAACCATTTCTAACAGCTTCATCAGCAGCTTCACAGATCTTATTCAGTGTTTTCTCCAATGAACCATCAAGCCCCTTTCTTATGTCGAAAAATGTTGGTATAGTTTGAGCTTTCAAAATAGGATCCTTAAATAATGATTCAAGCTCACTCTCATTAAGTACCGGGCTGGACAAAGTCACCTGCCCAAAAATTTATACCATACGCATAAACTTTTAGGAAAATGATAATAAAGAAAATAACTTTAAGAAAATAATTTTGCAGATTTACCTGAGAGGCATTCTCAGGTCCAACTTCTAATATGTTTCCACGTTTACCAAGATTGACTTCAAGTGACATCACTAATCCTTCTCTAAGTGGATCAATTGCAGGATTTGTGACCTGTAGATGACTTATAATACTTAATATTATAAATTGTTAGAAAAAGTGCGGAATAAGATAGATGAAATAAAGATATTGTTAGAAACCTGAGCAAACCGTTGTTTAAAATAATCATAAAGCACATGTGATCTTTGAGATAAGACAGCTAATGGGATATCATCTCCCATGCAAAATGTAGGTTCTTTCCCTTCTGAAGCCATACTTTCAATAACCATTTGGACATCCTCACTAGAGTAACCGAATGCCCTAATCATATCAAAGTCAATCGGTCAAAGAATTTTTTTAAAAAGACGTGGACAACTTTTTCCTTAAATGAAAAGTTGCATTTATGCAAAAAAAGAAGCTAAAAATTTTAATCCAGACAAGATCGATTTAATTAGGTCATAATCATGATTACAAAAAGCAATAATGTTACAGTAATAATATAAATTCTTACTGCTGATGACGTAATATTGTTTCACTCTCCATAGTTGGGGATGAGAGGAAATTTGCAGGCTCCAAATTTCTCGTGTTTTCTGCTATCCACTTTCCATAAGGACTTGATAAAGCAACTCTTTTCTTAACCTCAGTATTCTCATAAACCTGTTCAATTGTCAACAAATATTCACTTTTTATGACCAGTTTTGAGATAAAATTACACCCCAAATCAGCCCATTCAAACATAAACGGGTTAAAATTGCTTCAACTAAATGATATAATGCTAACAAATAGTTCCAATTGAGGCATGGGTTAAAGGTATAATGTTGATACAAACCTGGCCATTGATTAGATCAACAGTAATCATCATCCCTGGACCTAAACGCCCTTTCATTGTAACTTTTGAATCGTCAATTGGTAAAACTCCCACCTACGTTAATATAAGGGGTTAGTAGGTAACTAACATTCAGCCTTAAAAGGTTAAAAATTTACCTCTGATGCAACATAGACAACATTGTCAGAAGTCCTCCAATATCTAGCAGGGCGAAGTCCGTTTCGGTCAAGACACGCACCAACTGTCTTCCCGTCACTGTTTTGAAACACAAGTTTTTGTTTTGAGTTTTATAAATAAACAAAGCATATATAAAATTTATGTCTAAATTGTGATATTCACGCAGACAATTGAGAGAATCGTTAAAGAAGTTACAAATCCAGAAAAGCTTCTTATAACTAGAATCTTTTATCATGTCACAAACCCATAGTTATTAAAAGCCCTCGCTTCTTGTGCCTAGGCACATTTTTCAGGCGAGGCTCAATAAATGCGCCTCTAGTTCCTAGGCGAGCGCTTTGGCATAGACCATGAGAACATAAAAGCCAAGCAAAAGAAACGCAAGGGTTGCTATTGAAACTTAGATCTAGGAGAAGTCAAAAGGCATTATATTGATACATTTTGTTATTCAAGTTTTGGAATCACATTTGAATCTTGACTATTTTAGAACTTTTGGTACTCAACAGATGATATTAAATGCTATATAATAGCTTTTGTTTATTTTATTTGAAGAATAGTATAATTTTTCATATACATAATATGTTTTAAATGTTTTATTTAAGTGCGCTTATTTTTCCTCAGGCCCTCGCCTTTTTTTGCGCCTAGGCCCTAGGCGAGGCCTATGCGCCTTGACTGCGCCTAACGCATTTGATAACTATGCGGCATACCTGCAGTTACAATAAATAAGTAAACCATGCTTATCATGAAAAATGGACCAAATTTATAATCCTAGAGTCAAAATCATCTGTCGTATAATGCATTATATATGGCCAATATATTTCAAATTGATGGTGAACAGCAAACAAGTCTTTTTTTACCTAAATAAGAGTAAAGCAGGTCCATCCCAAGCCTCCATTTGACCCTTGTAATAGTTGTAGAAATCAACCACCTAAAAAAAAATTAAAGGTGTAAGTTTACAACTCAAAATTTTAATTAAAAAAATAATTAAAAAGCCCTGAAAAAAGCTAGCAATTTAGCATCAACCAAAACTTGGAGTTCCAATTTCAAATTTCCCAAAATTTCAAGATATTTAATTTTCTTAGGCCTACGTGTCGGGGATTTCCGTTAATCTGGTGATGACACTTAATAATGAATTTTAGTATTTCAGACAAGTTTCTTATTTTGAATTTTTTTACCAAACTTTCATATTTAGAAACAATTATTAAACATAATATTTTCCTAAGGAACCAACAGTGACTATTTTCTTTCTGTTTACAAAATAAAAGGAAAAAAAAACAAAGCATGAGTTTCAACATATATACCTCAGGATATTTAATTGACAAAGTTGGATGATTTTTATACGCCTCAGGGACAAGAATCATCATAGATTCCTCAGGAGTACGACCACTTCGTATAAACAACTAAAGAAAAAAAGACTTTATCAGTTAAAGAATATTAATAAAATAAAAATGAATAAAAGGCGTGTTGTGTCTTACTTCTGCTGCACTGTCAAGATTTGCTGAGTCAGATGCCTTGGGATTTCCAAAAGGTCGAATTTCATTTTCACGACCACGCCATACGGGTGACTTAATTGAATTTTCTCGAGATTGCATCCAGTTTAAGTTTCCCTGCATTAAGTTTTAAAATATATAAATTCTTTGAATCTTATGAAAATAATCAAGACCAACTGCAATATTAGAATAAAGCCGAGGTGGCAATTTTGACCCATTTACTAATGAAAGTGTAACTCCTTGAATGGGTTGGAAGTCACCCAAGGTGAATTTTAATACATAAAACCTCCTAATCAAATTAGATTATTAGAACATAACGTAATTTCTCTAATTGCATTTTACAAACTAATTATTTGTGAAAAGTGTTTCAGGTCAATCCAACCTGACCGAGCAGGTACCAAAAAGATTACAAGTTTTGACCCGAACCCATGTTTACTAATGATGTGTTTTAGGTCAATCAAATGGTTAACCCATAGTGCATCTTTAATACATAAAACCTAGTAATCATTTCATTCAAAAATGAAACTTTGATTCAAATAATTCAAAATTTAACCATATGTGACAATTATATTATAGACCATAAAAAAAGGGAAGCACAAGAAAGTCATTCGGGTCAATCAAATCGGACCAGTACTATAAATGACCGATTTTGACCCCAACCCATTTTGTCCCAACCTATTGACTAAAGAAAAGTCAAATGTATTCTAACCTGTATGGTATTAATCTCTCCATTATGACCCAAAAGCCTCATTGGTTGAGCAAGTGGCCACCTAGGACTCGTGTTTGTACTATACCTCCGGTGATAAATTGCAAAAGGTGATTTATAATCATCACTTTGCAGATCATAGTAAAACTTTCCAAGAACCTCCGATCGAAGCATGCCTTTATAAACTACGGTTCGGTTTGATAACGAACAGAAATAAAGTTCAGCTCCCCATGTTTCTGAACTCGCCTTTTTTTCAATCAATTTTCTACATATATATAATTCCCGTTCAATATCATCAACATCATCTTCTTTAGCGATTTTAACAAAAACTTGTTGTATATTTGGCATTGTTTGTCTTGCATAGTAACCAACGATAGGTTCGTTAACGGGTACAGATCTCCATGCAAGCACCTCAAGACCCTCTTGATTGAATATAGTTTCAATAACTATATAAACATCACCAAAAGAAATTTAAAATCAGTTACGCGTAGTGAATGATAAAGAAAGATTAGATTGGAGGAAAAAGTTAAAAAAAAACATATTTACATTTTTCACAAAAATAATATTATTCTCAGATTTCATATTTAAAAGATTATTAAATACAACATCAAATGTCATGTGGTATCTTCATATACACTATATTTAGGTTTGTAACTGAACTGAAAGTTCATTGAACTAAATGTGAACCGGTCAGCGAAAAGTTCGTATATTTAATGAATGAACGAACATGAACAAAAATTGTGTTCATTTAGTTAAGCGAACGAACATGAATACATGTCTTGTTAGTTCATTTATGTTCGTGAACATTCGTTTACGTTCGTTCATTTGTATTCATTTATGTTCGTTCATTTGTGTTCACTAATGTTCATTACTTTACATTTGTTTAAGCTCGTCCATTTACGTGCATTGATATACTCATTTAAACCTTTTAGGCCCATTATAATATAATCTAACTTTGATAACTTTTTAGGCCATGCACATTGCCGTTCACATTTACTTTAATTGGTTTTAGCTTATTATGTTCAGTTATGTTCGTTTGTTTACGTTCGGGAACTGTTCGTTTATATTGTTAACGAATGAACACAAACAAACGCAAACACATACATTTTCTTAATGAACAAACTTGAACAAGAAAACCCCGTTTGTTTATTTGTTATTGTTCGTTCGTTTTTTCGCGTTCGATAGTTTCTTCGGTTACAGTTAATCAACCAAACATGAACATGCTTCATAGTTGTTCGTTCAGTTCCTTTGCAAGCCTAAAATTGCTGATGTGGCGCTGCTTATGCCATGACAGCCGCCACATGAGCAAAGAAACTTACAAGAATACCATGAAAAGTAGAGAAAAAAAATTACAAGAATATCATAACTAGCAAATTATATTTAAAAGGATCATTAATAACTAGCAATTACAAGAATGCCATAACTAACCAGATTTGGCTTGTCGCAAAAGTTTTTCATCTTGTGGAAGAAATACCATTCCTACCCCTGTGTGCAACTGATCAAAGGGAGCAATCCCTTGTTTTCCAGCCCAGTTATTGAAAAATTCCCATGGAATTGAAGTCATCACACCTGACCCATCGCCCGAGTCATTATCGGCCCCACACCCGCCCCGATGTTCCATACACCCAAGTGCAGTGAGTGCATCTTGTACTATTTCGTGAGACCCCTTGTTGTCTAAATTAGCAATAAACCCGACCCCACATGCCCCTCGTTCGGCTAATATGTCTTTTAAATTTGCAACCTAAAAAAGTCAAAACACATTGGTCAACACAACATTAAAAGAGAAGCCAATCATAATGAAAATGTTAAAGAACTGAGTGACGTGTGTATATGTTTGGTAAAAGTAGCTATAGCTAAAAAGTATATGATGACATAAAAGGGCATACACCAATCATCATCATCATCGTACTCAGTATATCCCACCAATAGCAAAGCTATGGTAGGGTTTGAGGGTAAGATGTAGACAGCCTTACCTCTACCCCGAAGGAATAGAGAGGCTGCTTCCGGTGAGACCCCCGGCTCGATAGTAGTTTTGCATCAAGCCTTGGACATAAGGCACATAACACTCAACCATCTACACACCGGCCGATTGGTGCATGTACCCTTGTCTTTCAGCTATCAACGCCACTACATGATGCCTGATTAACCTTCTGCCACTTTTAATGTTATTTTCACGAGATTAGTAAAATAACGTCAAAATTAGTGCAATTTCACTTTTGCCCACCCGAGGGTTCACACATATATACATTATATGCGCGCACCGCAAGCAAGGCGAATAAAAGGGCATACACATGATTATATATTAGATACGTGATATTTGTTAAAGGGTATTTAGGTAATTTTATCTTCAAAAGCCCAAAGCTTTTTTAACTTTTATCATTCAAACAGTTTTTTTTCCCAGTAAAAACTTATTATTAAAAAAATTAAAGACTATGACATGTGCTACACTAACACATAAGATTATAATTTATAAACAATGCTAATTTTTAATATGGTCACAAACAAATAAACTGATATGTGTAAGAATACTTGGGCCCACAGGAGCTTATGGAGATTAAGTGATCTCATCAAGTTAAAGACCAGCTGATCATATGCATTGATAAGTTAGGTCTTATACTTTGATGCTAATTATCAATCATATGCATCGATAAGTTGGGCTTATACTTTGGTGCTAATTATCAATCATATGCATGGATAAGTTAGATCTTATACTTTGGTGCTAATTATCAATCATACGCATTCATAAGTTAGGTCTTACATTTTAGTGCTTATTATCATGCACATGAATATACAAGTTCAGTAGTTAGCATCATTCATTAAAAGGAAAAGGCTTATAACCAAGATTTAACATGATTGTGAACAGTAATTTGACTATCAAGTGTATATCATAAGTGATTTTAATAGTCCATCATCATAGTTAGTCAACTATAACAACTAATACAAACAACTTATAGTCAACGCAAACAAATCAATCCATCAGTGCATTGATAAGTTAGGTCTTACATTAATTTGGCCATCAAGTGTACATAATTAATTTTGGTTAGTCTAACAATAACTTACATACACAGCTTATATACTTATTCAATCTCAATTTAATCAACTCTCATTTTGAAAAAGCAAACAAATCAATCCATCAATACATAATATAATCAATAAAATAAATCACACAAAAAAATCATCAATCAAAACAACTAATATGTTTATTCATATTTTCAAAACCAGATAACCACATTTGAGTGTTTGGACGGAAAAAAAAAACCGTTTACAGTCAATTTAGTCAACTCATACGAATCAATCCAACAATACATAATATAATCAATAAAATCATTCATCAGTTACACAATATCATCATTCAAAACAATCAATAAATATCAATTACTGTACAAGAATAACATGAATATACAAGTACAGTAAATAGTTCACATCATCCTATTAAAAAAAAATTATAAACATGAATCACATGTTGTGACTTATAACAGTAACTTGACTATAAAGTGTAAACCATAAGTTATTTTAATAGCCCATCCCTGTTATAATAACTTATATGTTTATTAAGTTTTTAAAAAGCAGATGGCCACTTTTTTTAGCATCTGGATGCAGCATGCACATGCTCAATTTAGTCAACTCTCAATTAGTCAAAGCAAACAAATCAACCTATCAGTTGCACTGATAAGTTAGGTTTTAGTACTTACTCAATCTGAATTTAGTCAACTCTCAATTTTGACCAGCAGTTACACATGCTCAATTTAGTCAACTCATACGAATCAATCTATCAATCACACGAAAATTAATCAATCAAACCTTAGGTTTGGAATCAGCCGAGGCAACACGATCAAAATCAAGCACCGATTTGATCTCCGACGACCAAAACCTCTTGTTCCGAAACCCTAAGCCTTTAGAAACCCTAGCACCGGCACCAATTAGCCTCCGATGAGTCCTTTTGGCGCCCAAATTCACAAAATCAGCGAACAAAACGTCCGGTTTGGATGTAAACACGGACGTAGGGTTTAGGTAGCAGCCATTAACATGCGCTAGAGACTGAAGAGACATGCTAATTACAGATTATACGATCAATTGGATGAGCAAAAGCATAAGCATGTGATGGAGTTTAGAGAGAGAAGTGGTGTTTAGAGAGAGAAAAAAAGGGGGAAATGAAATAGTAATAATAATAATAATCGTGTGGAAGGAGCGAAGGATGTGAAGATAATAAAATGAGAAATTGGGAGCCACTCGAGGGTTTATCTAACCATCTTTCACACAAATGAATGAATGAAAGCTAGCATCTTGTAGTATTGCTATTGTACTGTATGATATCATATGATGATGATGATGATGGTTGCTTTCATGGAGTGACACATAATATTATTATATTATAATCTGGCCTTATGTGACACCAAAGGACGTCATCAATCATTGCTTTTTATTCCCTTTCAAATATAGAATATTATTAATAGTAATATACTTGGTAATATCCTACATGGTTATATTGCAATAGGGTCGATTATTGGATATGAGATTAACGTTAATCGGGTTGAGGTCAGATAAGACCTGCTTGCTCTGATATGGGTGAGCATAAACCTGGTAAGACCTGAACTAATTAGACTCGATTATATTACAGTAGGATCGGCTCTTGGTTTTGAGAGTATCTTTAGCCGAGTGGGTCTGGGTCGGACAACACCCGTTTTTTCTATACGGTTGAGCATAAACTCAGTAAAACCTGAACCGATCTGACCCGATTATTTATAATAGGTTCGGTTTTCCGCTCATAAGATTACCATTAACTGGGTCTGGATCGAACAGTTGGGCGGTAAATGAGGGTGTGACGGGGCCATAAGATGCTTTTCACCGTCTCTCTCTCTCACTCGTGTATGGAAAGGAGCTTTAAAGCCCCGTTTCCTACATGGTGATGACGTGTGTAGACGGTAAAGCCCCTCAACAACACACAATCAAATGTGTCTTTAACGCTTATTTATGAGAAATATGTAGTCTTTTGTGTGAACACTGAGATGAAGGAGAGAGAAGAAGAAGTGTGTAACAAAAGAGTCATTAATCCTCATAATTGCTTTATTCTATTTCGATATAGAAATTTGAGCAAACGATATAATATCATACCAGTATTTATTGATCTTGTTATTTAAAAAAGATTCTATGTTGTTTAGCTTTTTAGTCTCGACTATCACCTTAGCTGACCAACCTCGGTTATATAATACTAGGTTTTATCCCCATATATACGGGGGTTGTTTTATATTTTCTGTTTTTTAATATTTATTTTTTGGATTTTAAATTTATTTATTGTAAGAAAGTTAATAATATATTTATGGTTTGATGATCGAATGGTTTCACAAACAAATGATATGTTATAACCCGTTTAAAAGCTATCTAGGTTTGGCGACCCATGGCCCGCTTATTTTTTATTTCTTACTATAAAATTGTTTTCTAATTACAAATAATATCTTGTTTTAAAAAAATCGGATATTAACTTTTACTATATTCATTTGTTATAGGATTTTCACATCAAATATTTGATAAGATTGGTTTTTAATTTAATGAGATGTTATAACCCGTTTAAGAGCTATTTGGGTTTGGTGAGACCCAAACCCGTGAATTCAGGTCAAATGAATGAGAAACCTCCCTTTACAAATAAAGCAATATGATGGTAATGTAGAAAACAACCAGAGAGCCTTTAAAAGTTTAGTTTATATATATTATAGATTTCTTATTCTTATATACAACATGGAGGAGAGAGAAAAAAATACACGGCAAAGGAGGGAGTTTGTGAGAGGGAGTGGTGTGTTAATTGGTTTCACCCAAATATAGTATTTAATTCTATTAAACATAACAACAATTAGCATACCATTTTAGTCATGTGTGCTAAAAAAGTGTTAGTTTGTAGGTTAAAAGAGGAATAATTTAATAAAGTAGGTGATTCCAAAAATGGTATGGAAGTTTTTAGAATGAGGATCTGATTTGTGTTTTTTTAACGAATTTAATGCGTTGTAACTTGGAAGTCCATTGATTTAGTTAGACTCCTTTTCACACTATCATTTATTTCATAAAATTGAGATTCTACCAAATCTTTTTATGTTAAAGACTTAAATTATTAATAAAACCTTATTTATTTTTTTGAACAGCATTAGTGAAACCGGTTCACAGGGGCCTTCAAAAGACTTACCATCCACATACAACTCATCTTATTCGAGTTTGGATCATAAAGCAGTGGTTTTTTCCTCTATCAGTGGCATACACTTATTTGAATCGAATCGGGATCCCGAAAGATTTCCGCAAAATTCTTGCCACATAAGTGGTTCGAACTCTGATACATCCTCTTTGCCTCACACTTAACCTAACACATTTGGCAACTGAGTCAAAGAATCATTGACAACAACTATAACAAGAAATAAACAAAAAAACCGTTATGCTAGGATGAAATTTTTATATGGAGGTTGGATTTTTTTTTTTTACTACTTTTTAGAAGGAAACAAAAAGGTGTTTAAGAGCTTCGATATTTTAATTTACACTTCTCAGTTGTATCATTTTGTGTGGCATAAGTTATAAAAACAGCATAGCTTCAAAAGTAAGTAAACAAATAATATATGTGATACTTCAATTCAGGGCCGTCTCCGAGGATTTAAATACCTCGGTCGAGCCGGAAAAAAAAGGCCCATAGTCATAACGAGTAACGAAATATATAAGCTAATTTTTTAAACGAGGCTTAATGTTATAACAATAAACATAGAAAAATATATTATTAAAATCAAATACCATAATAATTAACGATTAACCAATGATTCGTGAAACTCTCCTAAGTCCTAGCATTGAAAAAAAATAGCTTGGTCCTTGGTGGCTAGCTTGGTAAACCGTGGAGGCGCCTCGGGTTAACAACGAACCAACACTGGTGGTGGCTTGGTTGGCCGTTGTTCAGCATTCACAAAGAAGGAAGGAAGCAAAGAGAAATTTCAATCGACCGCTATTTCTTTTATTTTGCATCGGGTTTTTATTTAATTTTTTTTAGGTTTTAGTTTTATTTTGAGCCCAATAATTTAAACTTAATTAAATGGATTATGGATAAAAAATAATTTCGGGCCTAATAATTATAAGATGGTAAAGAGCAATTCAAATTTTATAAGTTTTATATTTTTAAATGTATATATAAAAAATATAGATACAAAAAATTTTGGCCCTTAAAAATTGCATGCCCCCGCCAACGGTCCAACCGGCGCCACCCTTTAGCCGGCCTTGCTTCAATTCCCAATAATGATTTATTATCAATAGAAAATCATAGCCGGTTCATGCTTTCGGACTTACGTGGTCTAAACTAATTGTTTACGTTGTCGTTTTAGATGTTAGATAGGTTGTTTGGAACCTAGTAATATCGTCATTTATTTACATCAAGGATAATTTAACCTAATCATTTACAGTTATATTTTTCAAACGTTTAGTTTAAATTCACGTATTTTAAATACATATATCACCTTCAATACATAATCAGTATTAAGCAGAGACTACACGAATCGTATAAGCACTTATACGTAGTGCATAAACAACAATTCGTTAGCGGTGAGAGAGACAATGACAATTAAATAACCGTCATATTATCATATTTAAAGTTATAGGTAATAAGTAAATATTTACTTGTTCTCACATTTTTACAGTTAAAGTTGATTATCTATAAAACTCACATATATTACACCTTTTGATATTCATGCACATGGATATTTGACCTTAGCATTATTAATTGAATACAAAAATTGGTACATGGCCAAGTCCAACAATTTATTGTTCTTTCTATATTTGGAATTTTTCCACATAATTTAGTGATAGAAACAATACATTCTTCATCAAGTGTCCATTTTTGGGAAGTAAAAATAGAGTTTTTTTAAAAGAAGTTTTTGTAAGCAAATTTGTATAAGGTTGATAGTTTGGTTTTTCTTAGAAAAAATGGCAAAGAATTGGGCAATGGTGTAAGCTACCGATATTTTTGTTTTTGTCATCCGGGACCTCCTCGGTATTCATATAAACCTTCCACCCAATTCGGTCAAAAGAAAAGATGTTCATGCGGTCATTCTTACATTATGTTGGTGCATTTGAAGAACAAAAGAGATCATCCTAAATAACAAAAGATCATACGTCGACAAGCTTTTCAAAGACATCAAATACATAAGTTTCATGTGGGTCAAGCATATGGTAAAACCGAGCTCTATAGAACGGTTAGACTGGTGTAAATTTGGTATATGAATTATGTTTCAATGTAAAACGTTTGGTGTTGCGGTAGTTTCTCTAACTTCTTGCTAGTCTTATTCATTTAATGAACCCTTTCATCTAAAGAATTTTATTTCTTACAAAATAATTGGCTTAGCGAGGTGTGGCCTCGTCCACTACGAGATAACTAAATATATCCCCCCACCCCACCCCCACCCAACCAGCCACCCACGTAAATATTTTTGTACGCATGTAGGTGGGAAGAAAGTATGCTATCTAACATAGCATGCTGGTTCTTTAATTATTATTATTTGATTGTTGGATGATGTATTAGCATACTGGTTTTGTACAATTGTTTAATAGTTGAATTGTATAAAAATATTATTATATCTATAAACTTTTACTTTTGACTCGTGAGCCTGTAGGAAAAATTGACTCAAAATTGGTTTATAAAAAGAGTTACCTCTTAAATTTAATTTGGCTCGATCTCATTTAAACTCGACACACTTTAAGAACTTGAGAAAACGATATAGAATAGAATAGTTAACATGTAGCTTCATTTGTCATTTTATTTCTAGTATTCTAGTCTTTTAACTCTTCTTGGTTTCTCTTCTTGGTTTAGCATATGGGTGGTGGCCCGATGGCTATTATTTTAGTATTCCTTTTCTGGATTAAAGGGGTAAGTTGGACAAAAATAATATAAAAAATATAGATTAAAGGACAATGATAACAAATGTATTTAGTAAGCAAAGGGTAATCAAGATATTAGATTAGTACGGCTAATTTTAATATAGTTCTGGTCAAAGAATATGTCTAAAACTAATTAATGCTAACAGATTATGGGATTTTTTTTAACACATGGAATCTGCTGTCTTATTTGATTGCTTGTCTCAGTCACTATTAAATTACTCAAACTTGGTTTCTTAAAGCCATTCGAGCTTGAATGAGCTCGAGATTCCATTAGAGATTCTATTAGTAATAAAAGGGCTAAGAGGCAAGAGCCCACGTTTCATTATTCCACTCTGACTTGACTCACAAGGCTACAATGCTAATTTGGTCTCCGATTATTGAACAAACAAACATGGAATCCGATGTCTTGTTTGTCAGACCAATCACTGCTGAATTACTCAAACTTGTGTTGGAATTATAGACCGGTTCGGGTAAGTCAATACGGCCAACCGGGTTATGACCCGTGAGAGTTACACCGTGAGGTAACGAGCCATTGACCCGCTTAAGTTAGTTAACCGGGTTAGATACTTTAACGAGATGAAATTACATGTAGCGGGCTTTGGAGCAAGAAGTGGACTTGTTGGCCCATTGGGTTTATAACTAACTAAGTTAGTTAAACCTAATTATAGGTTATATAAATACATGATGTTATGGAAATAACCTTAACCCTAAACTAATCAACAAGTCCATCTTCTTTCTTCCTCCATCCCATTGCCAGCCAACCTGCACCACCGTCGCTGCCCGACCACCGCCGCTGTCCAGCCACCGCTGCCGCTGCTGTACGTCGCCGAGGTAAACTTAAATATATTGTTAGTTTATATTTAATGTTTTGACTCGTACTCGTATTGTTTGTAACCGGATCCTGTCGGGTTTTGTTTTCGGTGCTGATTAACATATATTTTCCGCTGCGTACATTAATTAATGTAATTAATTATTATTTGTCACGTTTATTGAACCGGATTTAATAAACGAAATTTTAACTGATCACCACTGAAACCCAACAGTGGTATCAGAGCCTTGGGTACAACATAGGAGTCGAATCAGGTATTTTCACCGGTTCTACATCATAAACTTCAATGGAGTTGACGTTTATGATCTAGATAAAATATTAGGGCAATTTTAGTTTGGTCAAAATTTTATTTATTTTATTTGACCAAAATATTGCCCGACTTATTTTTCGTTGAATATGTAAATCTGGCCCGACCTTGTTTGTTTGGTTGAATGATTTTATTTTGGCCATATGGATGGTTCAAAAGTTGTATTTAGTTTTCGGTTTTATTTTATGGTTTTTGGCCACCTTGATAGTTCAAAATTGTAATAGATAGGGTTTAGTTTTTCATTACTTATATTAGTGTAATTTTGTAATGAGGAAGACCCGAAGAAAACCGAGGACGAGGACGAGCTCATGGAGTTCTTGAAGTCAGTGGGAGTCACCAAAGATGACGGGATGCACCAAGAGTCCATCCTTGTGGTTGTTTTGTGTTGTAACCCTTTGACCCGATTGATCTTGCTAATAGGCTCTAGCAAGATCAATCACTAATCATGACCATTTAAGATTTACATATTCTGTTTGCTATTTTGGTTGCTTGCTTGGTTATAATAAGATTATAATACCACCAATCTAATACCAAATATATTAAAATAAATTAACCAATCAAGTTTTGCAAAATTAAACTAAATTTAATTTTCCATAACTAGTAACTTAATAGGTAAAACTATTAACTTAAAATTGATTGGTAGTATCGCAACAAACTTAGTTTTAATAGGTCATATAAAACTAAGTGTCCTGAGAGATGAAAGGGTTCATCAAGTTGTCTCGATCAATAAAGTAAAACTGGACTTTTACTCTATTCGGTAAATATTTAAAATTAATCCCAATTTAAATCAATAGTCTATGCCATCCTACTATAAGTCACACTTGAGGCATACTGCGAAACTTCAAGTGTTTGGAGCTACAACACCGCACTTGATTTCTAGCCCATCCCTTCAAGGTGAAAGGGTTTCGTTGACACATCCGGCTCTTTCACAAGTGACTATACTAGGGCGACTATTACTTTACTCTCTTGTTACGTGCTACAGCTGTCTGGAGACTAATGTGGGCATAGATGAGGCTAAACGTATCTACTTAGGCAAATGTTGTCTTAATAGGCCTCATAAACGAGAGTTGTGCTCTATCCACAATTGGCAATCGTTGTCTGTCTGCCTAACCACTTACTAATGTTGTGTGCTACAGCTGTCATTAGTAACTGGAAGCCAGATTCTCAAGTTCCTATTTACTAATGTCATTGGGTGATATGGTCTCAATTATACATATTATTATATAAATATCCTCTATACTTTTAAGTGCTTTTGAACCAAGTTTTTACTGAATATTATTATTATATGGTTCATGTGTGAGTTTAATGGTTTCAAGAGACAATGAGCTAAAATACGGTAATTTCACTACGAGACCGATGATTGAAAAGTTTAACATAATTTCTAATAATAGTAGTATTTTAAATATTAGTATTGAACAATAATAATAATAATAATAATAATAATAATAATAATAATGAGATGCTAGTTAGTAATTAGAAAAAAGAAAAAGTTAAAAAAAATAAAAAGAATCTACTGATTGGAAAACGTAAGAATCAAGATTAAGAATATATTATTATTTTTATTAATAGATACCATATATATGTAGGTAGCTAAGGTCAGGGAAGATTCGAAAAAGAAACCCACATTTAACATTATTATCTTTCTTGAAGGTCACGGATATAAAAGAAGCCGCCATACTATATTGTTATAAGAGGATCATCATTATTGTTTGAGAGGAGAAGCTTTCAGACGAAAAAAAGAGAAAAAATCCCCACGTACGAAAGAAGGCTGCTACTAGTGATTTAGAGAGAAGATAAAAAGCCTTTTGTTCAACCAGATAGTGTCCGGGTTCAACACCGACTCATCCAAGAATCATTATTATTTGGTTTGAATCCATTGTTTTCGTCATGAATTTATTGTTTAAACCTATTTACTTTCTTTTGTTCTTGAGTATGGTTGTTGGCTAAAACCTTAGACCGCCTAGGCTTATGATGAACCTACTTTGATGTTTTGATTTGACTTGGGATTTATTTATTGTTATGGTTTAGTAAAAGATTTATTTATAATTAATTGATGCATATAGATATTTAGGATCTTTTGATGAGTTTTATTCCATAGCTTTCCTTGATTATTGTTTGTCATATGATAGGGTGCTATTAGATCATTTACTTTGTGTTCTTGATTATTTTATGGTTGATTTCATGATAAGATCATAGGAATAATATTGTCAAATAAACCTAAGTGTGCTGCTAACCTAAAATTTGTAAAGTGCTAGGTTATTGATAGATCTTTATTATTTAATCTTGTTAGATTTAGTTTTTCGTAAGGAGTCCGTCTAGGGTTGATTATTTATTATTGTCTATTGAATCAATTAAATATTTTAAATTGCCTTTGACTTCCGCGCTGTAAGGTAGGATTTCGTATAAAGGAACTAGATCATAATTAATTAGGTGACCGTAAGGGAACTTGATTTTTAATACTGGTGTGCGTTAAAACTTTTTTAGAAACCCATAGGTGTCTCTTGAGAAGGGTCAGAGGTCCTGTTCGGGTTTTCTTTTAAGTGTCTATTTTACGATCCCAATCCATAACTAAATATTTTCCCGGGTTAAGTCATAACTGAAATTTAGGGGAATCTAGCCTATGTAGTTTTCTCATCATCATCTTATTTTCACAACAAACTTTGTTTTTGTTTAAATTACTTATTTTCTTAATTAGTTTTTAATTATAGTATTAAATTAGTTTTTTAAATAAAAACCCCCCAAATAAATATAATTAATTAGTCGTGTTTTGTAGTCGAGTCTAATTAGCTAATAAACATAATTTAGAGAGTCTCGTGGGTTTGATATCCGGACTTACTTAGCTTTACTAGAGTCGATCGATTCACTTGCCGGTTAGTAGTTTAGTCGAGTTTTAGAGAGTCTAGAGTATTACTTAGTGTTTATTTTTAGTTAATTTAGTTAATAAATATTAAACTATTTTTAGCACATCATTGGGTCATTAATAATAGGATTAAAAACATTGAAAATACTAATAAAATTTACTTTTACTTAATTGAACCGATGTCTACTGATAATAACTCCTCATTCACCCTCAAGGCTATCCTTGAGAAAAAAAAGTTGAATGGCACCAACTTTTTGAGTGGCACCGCAACTTGGGACTTGTTCTCAAGATGGCAAAGAAGCACTATGTTCTCGATAGACCTGTTCCAATCGAGCCTAAAAACAATACTGCTGATGTCAGGAGGGTTCTTGACAAACAGATGGACGACTCTACTGAAGTCGCCTGTATCATGCTAGCCACAATGTTTTACGAGCTTGCTAAAGGCTTGGAAGATTTTGGTGCCTATGAGATGTTTGAGCAACTCAAGGGCATGTTCCAGAAACAAGCCAGTCAAGAACGCTATGACACCATGAAGTAGCTCATCAGTTGCAGAATGGAACAGGGATCACCTGTTAGTGCGCGTATCGTCAAGATGAAAGGGTATATCGAACAACTAAGGAAACTTGATTATCCCCTGTCAAATGAAATGGCAGCGGATTTCATCCTGAACTCTCTTCCCAGCTCTTACGATCAGTTCGTAATGAATTTCAATATGAATGGCTGGGTGAAGACAGTGCCGGAGCTTCATGGAATGCTCAAGACGGCTGAGATGAATATTCCCGCTAAAACCAATCAAGTTCTTATGGTTCGATCTGCTGGTGTCGTCAAGCCTAAACCCAAGAACCGGGGTCATAACGGTAAAGGCAAGAAGAAGGTTACTGTTGCTGCCAGGTCTGCCACCAACACTAACAAAAGTGTTGCAAAGGTACCACCGCCACCTCTTGAGGAGCAACAGTGCTACAAGTGCAACAAAATGGGACGCTGGAAAAGTAACTGTCCCGACTACCTTACTGAGATGAAAAGGCAGAGGACCAGTGGTGAAAGCTCCTCTAAAGGTATTTCTATTTACGTTATTGAACTTTTCACTATCTCTAGCAACACATGGGTATTTGATACCGGATGTGGCTACCACATCGTTAATGTCTTGCAGGAGCCTGAAAACTGGAAGAAGCTGATAAGGCAGCATGGAACTCATCGTTGGAGATGGGAAGAGAGTCCCAGTTCTTGCAAGTGGCACATATCGTTTTGCTTGTCCGTCTGGCCTTGTAGTTACTTTGGATAACTGTTTGTTTGCACCTGGTTTGACCAGAAACATTATTTCAGTTTCTTTATTATTTGAACAAGGATTTAAGTACGTTTTTAATAGTAATGTTATTTCTGCATACTTGAATGATGTCTTTTATTTTGAGGCTAAACCTCGAAATAGTATTTATGAGGTTGATGTTCAAATAAACAATAGTGTATATAATCTTTCTAAACGTATCAGATCTGGAATCAATGATACATTTATATGGCATTGCCGACTTGGCCACATAAGCAAGGCACGAGTTAAGAGACTCCAATCCGAAGGGATTCTTGAATCCACAGGACCAGACTCTTTTGATGACTGCGAATCCTGCTTAGCTGGCAAACTCGCCAAAGGTTCCTTCACTCATAAGAATGAACGAGCAAAAGATCTGCTGGGAATCATACATACTGATGTATGAGGTCCCTTCAGAACCATGTCTAGGAATCATGAAAGATACTTCGTTTCTTTTATTGACGATTACAGTCGGTATGCCTATGTGTATCTCATGAAACACAAGCATGAAACCTTTGAAAAGTTCAAAGAGTTTCAAAACGAAGTGGAAAACCAACTCGGGAAAACTATTAAAATGCTTCGATCAGATCGAGGTGGAGAGTATCTCAGCTCAGAATTCATACATCATCTGAAAGAGCGTGGAATTGTTTCACAGCTCACTCCACCCGGCACACCCCAACATAATGGTGTGAGCGAGAGGAGAAATCGAACCTTGCTAAACATGGTCCGATCAATGATGTGTAGAACTAACTTGCCTCACTCCTTTTGGAGCTTTGCCCTTTTGACCGGCGCATTGTCAATCTGGCTCCAACTAAAAAGGTAAGCAAAACCCCATATGAGATATGGCATGGGTGAAAACCCAATTTGTCTTTCCTTAGAGTATGGGGATGTGATGCTTATGTCACTAGTGATTCTGACGATAAGCTCGATCCTCGCGGCGTAAAAGTTGTTTTCGTCGGATACTATAACCAAAGCGGATATTATTTCTTCCATCCTGATACAAATGTGATTTCTATCAAAAGGAAGGGCCACTTTCTCGAGAAAGAAATTCTCGATCGAGGAACTGGAGATAATATTGTCGATCTTGAAGAAATTCAAGAACTACAAACTACCGCTGAGGAAGTTGGAACGTCTGATCAACAAGTTGTTGTTGCTGATACATCGGACATGAACACAAGCGTTCGCAGAAGTAACTGGACTCACGTACCAAACTCTAGATACCTATGGCATCTAGATGGTCCCGAGGTCCTCTTAGTAGCCGAGTCAAGTGACGAACCTACTAATTACAAATCTGCTATCTTAGATCCGGAATCTGAGAAATGGCAAGATGCTATGAACGCCGAGATGCAATCTATGCGTGACAATCAAGTATGGAACTTGGTTGAGCTACCCCTCGAGTGTCGGGCAGTAGGGAGCAAGTGGATTTTCAAGAAGAAAACCGACATGCATGGAAATGTACAAACTAATAAAGCACGGCTAGTTGTGAAAGGTTTTACTCAAACTCAAGGTATTGACTATGATGAAACCTTCTTGCCCGTTGCTATGACTAAGTCGATAAGGATATTACTTGCCATAGTCGCGTACTATGACTACGAGATATGGAAAATGGATGTCAAAACTGCTTTTCTTAATGGACATTTTTCTGAAGATGTCTATATGGTTCAGCCTGAAGGTTTTGTCGATCATAAATATCCTAACAGGGTGTGCAAACTGAATAAGTCCATTTATGGACTTAAACATGCATCTCGCAGCTGGAATCTTCATTTTGATGAGAAAATCAAAGAGTTTGGTTTTATCAAAAATGAAGATGGGCCTTGTGTTTACAGAAAGGCTAGTGGGAGCACTATATCATTACTCATCCTATATGTGGATGATATACTGATAATTGGAAACAACATCCCTATGCTTAAGGAAGTTAAGAACTGGTTGGGATATTGTTTCGCAATGAAAGATCTTGGTGAAGCTACTTATATTCTAGGAATTAAGATCTACCGAGATAGGTCTAAGCGGCTTCTAGGGCTGAGTCAAAGTACATACATAGACAAAGTAATGGCACGCTTCTCTATGGACAACTCCAAGAAAGAAGCTCTCCCCATGGCTAAAGGAACAGTGTTGAACAAATCGCAATCTCCGGCAACGGACATTGAAACTAAGCACATGCAAGCGATTCCATATGATTCAACGATTGGTTCTATCATGTATGCTATGTTATGTACTAGACCTGACGTCTCGTATGCGCTGAGCATGACTAGTCATTTTCAGCAGAATCCTGGCATGGCCCACTGGACTGCTGTGAAGAACATTCTGAGGTACCTGAAAAGGACGAAAGACATGTTCTTGGTGTTTGGAGGAGTGGAAGAAGAACTCACTGTAAGGTGTTACACTGATGCTAGCTTCCAGAATGACCGAGATGTTTCTCGCTCACAATCTGCTTAGATGAAGAAATTCATAGCCCACCTCGATCTTGTTCCAAGTTTTTTGAAACCGATCAACGTAATCTGTGATAACACAGGAGCTATTGCTCAGCCAAAGAGCTCAGATCTCATCACAGGGCCAAGCACATTCTAAATAAGTTCCACTATATATAGGATATACTGGAACGAGGAGACATCATAATAAGCAAAGTAGACACAGATCAAAACCTAGCTGACCCGTTCACTAAACCGATGACTCAGGACAAGCATGATCATCACAGAGATGCTATCGGTCTTAGATTAGCTAGTAGTTTATTTTGATTTAGTATTTGGATGTGTGAACATTTCAAACAGTTATACTTTAAGTTCTCTTTTGATTTAATGGTTAAATGCAAATGTTGAATAATATAATTGTGTTCGATTTTAATACGTTTAATCCATGAATATTGTATTCTAAATTATCCGTAGTCGGTCAGACTCGTGGGAACGACTTTGAATTAAGACTATTCTGACTTTGGACTCAAGGAGTTGACTTCCAAACTCACAGACCTCATTATGAATGACGTTCGATGTAACTCACATCAAATTATCTTCATGGATCTTAGTCATAAGATGTTTTGATACTGGTATACTCATTTAGTATCCTCAGACCTGAGATACATATTAGAACTTTCGTTTACTAAAGGTTATTCTTTGATCAGTGTCAACCGTTGTCGCGTAACTGCCAGCTATAAATGCATTGGTTGGGAATGATCTGAAGTTCAGTGGGAGTTTTATGTAATCAAGATGGGATTCTGTACTCTTACATGATATGTAACAGTTAGACATCTTGGCGCCCTCGTTGATTCAAACTAGTAAAGTGTGAGGCCTCACCCAAACTAACTGTGTGTTGATTGGACCACTTTGATTCTTTATCGACAACTATAATGATTGAACGCCATATGAGATTGAACCTGATCCATGTCTCATTGTTCAATTGATGTCTTATACAGGAAGGATAGATGACAACGATTACCATAAATTTGTTATCCAAGATTATTTTGGTTAATGAATTTAAAATGTTATAACCTATTGGGGGCAGCTATGTGTAGCTAGAGCACCGCTGGCTGTCAGTATTGAGTAACTTAACCAGAAACCGTCCAAGTGGGAGACTGTTGGAATTATGGACCGGTTCGGGTAAGTCAATACGGCCAACCGGGTTATGACCCATGAGAGTTACACTGTGAGGTAACGAGCCATTGACCCGCTTAAGTTAGTTAACCGGGTTAGATACTTTAACGAGATGAAATTACATGGAGCGGGCTTTGGAGCAAGAAGTGGACTTGTTGGCCCATTGGGTTTATAACTAACTAAGTTAGTTAAACCTAATTGTAGGTTATATAAACACATGATGTTATGGAGATAACATTAACCCTAAGCTAATCAACAAGTCCATCTCCTTTCTTCCTCCATCCCATCGCCAGCCAACCTGCACCATCGCCGCTGCCCGAGCACCGACGTTGTCCAGCCACCGCCGCCGCTCGCCGCCTGCCGCTGCAGCAGCCGCCGCCGCTGTTGTCTGCGGGTTACTGTCCGCACACCACCACCGCTGCCGGGTTGCCGTCGTGCACCGCACCGTTGGTCGTTGGATCTCGTTATGTCACCTAGCTCGGTTCTTTAGCATTCGGTGTCTCAACCGGTTAATTATTAACCGAGGTAAAATTAAATATATTGTTAGTTTATATTTAATGTTTTGACTCGTACTCGTATTGTTTGTAACCGGATCCTGTCGGGTTTTGTTTTCGGTGCTGATTAACATATATTTTCCGATGCGTATATTAATTAATGTAATTAATTATTATTTGTCACGTTTATTGAACCGGATTTAATAAACGAAATTTTAATTGATCACCACTGAAACCAACAACTTGGTCTCTTAAAGTCTTAACCGAGCTGGAAATTCTATTAGAGCTCATTTAATTAAAAAAAATGGTAAGAGGCTAGAACCAAGGTTTTATGATTCGAGTTCGACTAGGCTCGCAAGGCTACAATGCTGATTTGGGCTCATACAATTGAACAAACATATGAATCACATTTTTAAATGACTAGGCGGGTGCCCGCGCGATGCAGCGGGAAACACATGCCTTGGTAATCATGTAACAAGTTTATGGGTGTTCGTTGTTTGATTTAAAACCGTAAAACCTTTCAAGCTGGTCAATGGCTTGATTTCACGGTTAATTTTTTCCATTAACTTCTGGCCTGTCGTTTTTGGTTTTCAACGAAAACCCGTTGCTAATGGTTATGCCCACGGTTTAAGTTTGGCCTTCATACTTTTTGTGAAGCAGTTACAAATTCGTACAAAATTAATTTGCGTTGATTTTATTGCTTTGTTTTTTAATGTGAGTTGTATAAATGGAGGACTAAATTTATAATTTCAGATTTTATAAACTAAAACATAACATGGGTTATACTTTAATGCATATTTATGTGTTTAAATATTTTATTGATTTATAGTTACATATTTGAATTGTACAATAATGCTTTAGTGACTTGTACATTATAAACCGTACCTCATTATAGAATAAATTTTATATGGAAATGTCGACAAAAATAAGTACGATGCATCGGTAAGCTCTGTTTTTTCCTTAAACGTAATATATTTAGAGATATAGAAGAAAAATAAGAAAATATATAAACCTGTCAAATATATGAGTAAAGATGAGGGGTAAAAGTTGTAACAATTTCTTAAATTTACAAAACGTTAGTAAAGTTTAAAGGCCAATTTCGTAACTATTTTCTAACAAATTGAATTTACGTAAAACATATTTTATAGTGGACAACTTTGCCCCTATGCTACATGCTTTATAGGGTGTACATAAAGCTTTGAATATTGTAAATTACATAAAAATCTAGTGTCTTAACTTGCCCATGAGTGCTACATTATAAATAGTATAGACGGATGATCGTGCGATGCGGTGGGGAACGAAAATTCTAATAATCATGTAAAAATTACGGATGTTCAAGGTTCGTTTGAAACCTTAAAAACGTTTAAACCGATCATCACTTTTGGTCAGCTGGTTTCATAATGTTAAAACCATAGCAAACGGTTTGGTTTATGCTTTATACTGAAAATTGGCCATATAAAACCGGGCCGGTCGGTAAACTTATTATTGAAGCTCAATGTGTGAAACCAAACCATTAGTAACGATTCCTTTTGAATTTTCAACGATTCAGTTTCGGTTTTCAATGAAAAATATGAACCGACGGTTTGACTTATTGCTTAACTTAGAAGCTGTTAAAACCGAATTGTGAACACCCATACGTAACATCCTAATTTTAATTGGAATAAACTATAGCAATAACATACCCAAATTAAAGACAATAAAATGCTCATTTTTATGGTGTAATTTTCTTAAAAGAATATTAACATATGAAAAGGTTACGGCCGCTGGAAAATCGTTGGTGGGAAGTTGGTTAACAATTAAATTTAAAATAAATACATTGGTAAATATGAAAGTCCAAAGTTGTAACTATATCTTAAATTTACAAAAGTTGAGTAAAGTTGAGGGGGTAATGTTGTAACTATTTATAGGCATTATCTTACATGCTATATAGGGTATGCATTATGCATTATAAGTTGTAAATTACTTAAAAAAGAGGTGCCTTAATTTGCCCATGACTTATGTATTATATATAGTATAGATAATAATTTTAGTACATATATTAGAAGGCTTCTTACAACTAAATTCACCTCACTCAACCAACGTCTCACATGTTATATATTAGAATCTTTTTACTTGTTTAAAATGTCTGTAGTTATGATTTTGATCTTCATAAAAACTTTTTGAATTTATCAAAACTTGACAACTGACATTTAGCATTTTGAAATATATATATATAAATGAAAACTTAGCCCTATATGCAGATTGGTCCATAGAGTATATACTAAATAGTAGATAGTTTTTGAAGTTTAAATTTCAAAACAATTCAGTCCAATTAGATAAACCTTTTAGCCTGATTAGTTGACCCATTTATAAAACTTAAAACATAACCCAAAGCAACCCGTTAGTAAGTTAACGGTTTGAAATCGACAACTTTAGAAACGAGTAAAAAAAGGCGAGTAAAACATCATAAATATCCCTACAGGTTACATAAAACAAAAACAGATACCGAAACAGTGATGCAAATATAACAAGCAACAAAACATGCAACCTCGGATTACCGCCTATGACTTTTGTCCTTCCTCAGCAGCAGCTTCAAAAGTCTCACCAGCAACAAGTTATGGGACTTCATAGTTCATCATCATCCTCTGGTGCTGCTGTGGCTGCAGCACCTTCACCCGCACCGACTGGAGCTTGCTTCTGCAACTGCTCTGCTAACCTTTTCAAGTTCGCCAAATTATCCGGGCCTGTATAACACAACCAATTTCACAAACAGTTAACCTTTACAATTCCAAAAAATGAACCAATGTGACCTGTTTAACTAATATGGCGTCGTTTGACCCTAACATGACCCGTTTGACCTTAACCATTTGGCTTATACGCCTGGTCTGACCTTACCACTTGACTAATGTGGCACATTTGACCCATTAGCCATTAGCGATTAAACTAGAGATGTAGACGAGCCAATCAGGCTCGTGAGCAACTCAATATCACCTCACTTACGAGCTCAAGCCTTAAAATAAGCTTGTTCAAAGAGCAGACCCAAGCCCAAGCTTCACTTATTGAGCTCAAGCTGGCTAGCGAGCTTAAACGATCCTATTATTTGTATAAACTTTATTTAATGTACTAACTAGATATTTATGTAATACCATTTACTATATATGAATTTATAACAAAAATAACTAATTAATGTATATTATGTCATATATAATGATCATAACTAATTTTTTATTAACAACTTTTATTGAATACATAAATTAATTAACAGATAATAAACGAGCCAAGGCAATGCCAAGATCAAGCTCTAAAAATAACTCACTAGCCTAGTCACACTCAGACTTGGCTCGTTTACACCCCTAAATGAAACATAACCTGAATTGACACTTCAAAAGTAGGCACGCCTAGATTGCTAGATCAAGAGAAAACATAATGATGTTTAAACATACCCAGCTGGTTGAGAATTGCGGGGAGAATCTCTCGTAAATCTGTCAAAAATATGAAACAATTTGTTCGACTAAGAGCATGTTTGGGATTGAGTTTAAAAACACTTATTGACTTGTTCGCTTTTTCAAAAAGCCAATAAGTTAAAAAGTTTTTGACAGTCACATAAAAAGTGTTTGAAACAATTTGTTTGACTAAAGCTGTTTTCAAAAAGCCACAAATTCTGGGTTTTCAAAAAAGCCAATAAGTCAATAAGCTGTTTTTAAGCTCAATCTCAATCATGCTCTAAATTCTAAAGAATTACACATACATTTAACCCAATAACTTTAAAGAAAATATGAAACGTGACATAATATAGCATAACATACTCTTTGTTTGAGGAGTACCACTAACTACCCATGTGTTAATAGAAGAAGCTTGTACTGTAAACAAACAAACCTGCAAACAATTAAACACAACCAAGCACACCATAAAGAAACTATAAAAGATGGTTGTACCTTGAGGGTTTAAAATCTGAAACATCCTTAAAAATATTAACTTCCTCAATGGATGGTATTGAGTTTGCTCCTATTCTCTTCAATGTGCTCTCAAGCCTTTTGTCATCTGTGGTGGTTGTTTCATGCACAGCCTTCTCATTTCTGCATATTATATCAAAATGATCATATTAATATTATGCATGAATCATAATATGCATCCAAAATGAGTGTTATCCCTAATAATAATATACAAAACAATAAAAAGATAAATATTGTTGTTTTAATTACATGAACTCCATGATCTTCTTGATCAACACAGAAACAACTGAGTAGTTTGTAAACTTAGGTTTTCTACTTTTGGTTTAAATAAATATATTTACTTCAGCCGTAATAGGTTTTTCTTTTTCAAATGGGCTCTTGGGCCCAAATAGACTGAAAGTTTTAAGCCTTTTTCAGCACTGAGTTTAGAAAAGGTTAGGTTTTAATATATTTAAACAGGGCTCTCTGGCCTTAATTACTGCAGTCAGGTTTGGGTCTAGATCGGCCGGAGTTAGATTTGTTGTTACTTAAAACAAGACTTTATAAAACAAACCAAAAAGAAACGAACAGAGCACAAACAACAAAATTATTATAAAATTTAAATGTTAGGTTCGATATTACAAAAAAAGTATTATAAAAATATAAAACAGACCTATAACTAACAAACATAAAAAAAAAATGAACGTAAACGAGCAAGGACGGCCCATAGGGGGGAGTTGAGGATGGCCACCAACCCAGATCTACTCTCTCGAGAGGCCCATAATTGTTAAATAGTTATATAATTTTGTTTTAAGATAAAATCGTACAAAATGCTTCCTTGGTGCAATGAAAGATGCTAGTGTATAGAATCATAGGTCATGGGTTCATCATTCATGCAGGTCAGATCTCACAGTTGGTTTTCTTTTATTTAGAAAAATAAAATTCCTTTGTATTTTATATGGTTCATTTTAATAAGTTGTTTATTATTATTTTTTCTTTGGTTCGTGTTATCTTTGGAATGCAACTCAATTGGTGAAATTGTCAAATTATTGTCACATAATTAAGTGATTTTATGGGCCTTTTTTTCACTTGTCTCGAGTCCTGAAATGTTGATGGATACTCGATGACAGCCTTGTAAACAAACATAAATGAACACATTACCGAGCATTCACGAAACAAATTTTGTTCATGTTCGTTCATTTATTAAACGAACGAACTTCTCGTTGAACGTTCGATTCGTTTACAACCCTATGTCAAACTATTAATTGTTCTTTCTATATTTGGAATTGTTTCACATGATTTAGTGATAGAATCATAGAAACAGAATACACTATATCATCAAGTGCCCTTTGTTGTCCACTTCGGGAACGTAAAAGTAGAGTTTTCTTAGAGTCTCTAAAAGCATAGACACATACTTTGGTTTCTCTTAGGAAAAATTGGCAAAAGGTTGGGCAATGGTGTTAGCTACTGAGTATTTATGCCTTTGTCATCCTCATTTGGGACCGCCTCAACATTCATATAAGCCTTCCATCAGGGCTGACTCCGATAAAACAAAAAAAATTTAAGACATTCATTTAAGTTTTTTTAAGACATCAAATACACAAGTTTCATGTGGATCAAACATATAGATTAAATTTGGTTTGTGAATTATGTTTCAATGTATCACTTTTGATGTTGTGGTAGTTTCTCTAACATCTTGCTAGTCCTGCTCGTTTAGTGAATCCTGTAGTCGTCCAAAAACAAGGTGTTTCTTAGAAAAAATTAGCTTAACAGCCTTGTCCCTTTTTATGAAGATGTGACTTCATTCCGAAGATAAACTAATTTTCTCTCACATGCGTACGCATACACACATATACATTCTTTTTTAAAATCAATATATGATATTTTCATGAAATTATTTTTATTCATACTTCATTTAATGAAAAATGTTTAATCATATCTGTAACATTTTATACAATAAATATTTTTCAAATAATAAGACAGTTAATCCATTTTTATGACATTATGATGCATAACTAAAACTTTCAGTTAGTTTCATCAACTTTTGTACGAAAAAAGTTAACATGACATATGACATGTATGTAGTAAATGTAGATACAACTATAGTATGTAGTGAAGAAGGTAAGCTATCTAATATAATATAGCATGCTAGGTTCTTTATTATTATTTTGATTGTTAGATGATGTTAATATACTGGCCTTGTACAAGTATTTAATAGTTTAATTGTTGGATGATGCTACTTTGTTAGCATGCTGTTTTCTTTTTATTTCCTAAAATTTATCCTCTAATTAAATATTTATTATATTTACTAAATACTAGTTAGTTTTTGAAGTTCAAATTTCAATATGATTCAGATCAACCTTGTAACCTGGATTACTTGACCCAATTATAAAAATAGAACATAACCCGAAGCAACCTGTTCGTAACATTTTTAACTGTTTGAAATCAACACCTTTAGAAACAAGTACAGTGCGTACAACATAATAAATATCCCTACAGTTACATAAAACAAAAACAGATACCGAAACATGTTATCGAATAAAAAGGGTGACAAAACAGTGATGCAAATACAACAAGCAACAAAACATGCAACCTTGGATTACCACCTATGATTTTTGTCCTTCCTCAGCAGCAGCTTCAAAAGTCTCACCAGGAACAAGCTCTGGGACTTCATCATCATCCTCTTGTGCTGATGTGGCAGCAGCACCTTCGCCCACTGGAGCCTGCTTCTGCAACTGCTCCGCTAATCTTTTCAAGTTCTCCAAATTATCCGGGCCTGTTAAACGCAACCCAAAACGATCAAGTTTTACAATTCCTCAGAAACTGAACCAGTAAGGCCCGTTTGACCTAAACGATTTATGACTAGTTTGACCTTACCAGTTTCACTTAGATGACGCATTTGACTAATATGGCCCGTTTAACCTTACCCATTTGACCCATTAGAGATGAAACTAGAGGCATAAACGAGCCAAGCCGGCCCATTAGCATCTTGATATCGCCCTGTTTAAAGCTCGAATCCCACCAAGCTTAAACAAGCTCAAGCGCAAAAATATGCTTGCTTAACCCCGAGCCCAATCTTCCCATATCAAGCTCGAGAGCCTAAACAAGCCCCTATTATTTATATAAATATATTTTATCGTATTAACTATAAATTTATTATATACAAGTCTATGATAAAAATAACTATACAATATATATTGTTATATATACAAATTGTAGCTAAAAAGTATGCAAAAATAACAATAATTGCATATGAATTAACTATTAAATAATAAACTAGCAGAGCTCGAGCTCCAGAAACTGAGCTCTAAACAAGCTCTAGTAAGTCAAAACAAGCTATAGCCTTAGATGAAACATAACATGAATTGTCGCTTCAAAAGTAAACATGTATAGATTGCTACATCAAGAGAAAGTACATGGACAATTAAACATACCTAGCTGGTTGAGGATTCCGGGGAGAATATCTTGTAAATCTGTCAAACAAAATCCCATAGTATGAAAACACGAAACAATTTGTTCGACTAAATTTCAAAGAACTATAAATACATTTAACAATAATTTCAATGAAAATATAGAATAGAAGGGTAACATATCATACTCTTTGTTTGAGGAGTACCGCTAACTACCCACGTGTTTGCACCGATAGAAGCTTGAACTAACAACAAAACAAACAAACAAACAAACAAACAAACAAACAAACAAACAAACAAAACTTGATTTAAACAAACAATTAAACACAACCAACCATAAAGAAACTATAAAAGATGGTACCTTTAGGGTTTAGAAACTGGATAACTGTTTCGTCCTTGAAAATGTTAACTTCCTCAATCGATGGTATTGAGTTTACTCCTATTCTTTTCAAAGTGCTCTGCAGTCTTTTGTCATCTGTGGTGGTTGTTTTATGCACTGCCTTCTTCTTTCTGCAAATCACAAAAGTATTTATATTTGATCATATATAATAAATGGTGTTTGGATCAAATACAAATGACTTTTATTGTGATAAGTGTACTAAAAACTAGAGTAATTATTATTACCAACTTTTGAACTAGTGTACTTATTATTACACCATTTTATTTTTTATAATATAATTACTCTAGTTCAAAACTATAATTACAGTAGTATGTTAATTTTATTTGTACAAGATCCCACCCCTTATAAATGAACCATAATTTGCATAAAAAGGAGATATGTATATTGTTGTTTTCCACGAACTCCATGATCGTCTTGATGAACACAAAAACGATTAAAACAAATGAATAGTTTGTGAATTTAGATTTACTTTAGCCGTATGTTATCCAGAAGCTCAAAATATTTAGGAAAAACTAGATTCAATTTTTTAAACTGGCTCTCTAGATCAATGCAGTCAGGTTTGGGACCGGACCAACCCTATACCAAATAACTAAAATTTTCAGGACAGAGTTTGGGAAAAATTAGGTTTCTGTTTTTAGCAGGGCTCTCAGTCCAATTGCTGCAGTCAGATGTGAGCCCAGACCAGCCCGAGACCGAAAAAATAAGAATTCTCTGGGAGCTTGGGTCCTAATTGCTCCCGGTCCAATTGCTGAGGCCAGATTTGGACCCAGCCCAGCCCGATACCAAAAAACTATGATTTTTCAAAATCGAGTTCAGACTTTAGAAGAAAAAAAAGGTTTAATTTTTAAACGGGGCGTTTGGGTCCTGATTGCTGCCTTCAGATTTGAGCCCGGACCGGCCCAAGACCAAAATATAACCATTCTAAGGACTGAGTTTAAAAAAAAAAACTAGTTCTAATATTTTTAAACAAAGCTCTCAGTCCTAGTAGCTGCCGTTAAGTTTGACCGGCCCGGACCAGGCCACATACTTGGATTATAAGTTATAACAGGTCGTTCCAATATTTTCTAACATGTTAAAACAGGCTGGAGTTTAATGCTTTCAAAACAATATTCAAATATCATTAACTTAGCTTCTATACTTCAAATAAGTATAATATTAAATATAAATATATACAAGTATTTACTAACTACTAAAAAAACGCATAATATTAAATATAAATATATACAAGTATGTACTAACTACTAAAAAAACGCAAACAAAAGTCAAAAACTATTAGTAGTATTAATGCTCATAGCTCAACATTTTAGCTTCCATAAACATAAATCTATCTTGAAATTAATGAAGCTAACCATCAATAAAGTCAGTAAACAAATTAAACTATCAAACATAACCACAAACTCTGATTATCCTATCAATCAAAACCCAACCCAGATAATATTTATTATTTCTAAGGAAGCATACCTTCTCATGCTACCTTTCCCACCGGTGCGAACAGCACCGGCCATCTTCATCAGCTTCTCCACATTCATCTGCAACATCAATAATAATAATAATAATAATAATAATAATAATAATAAACACCCAGAAGTTAAAAAAACAATCAAGCTCACAAATTGAGCTGATAATACTCAATCAGTGACTGAATTGATGAGATTTGTTGAATCAAGTTACCTTTGCGGTGGATAGATAGATAGATAGATAGATAGATAAGTGAGTGGGTGAAGAGATAAAGATAGATAAAACCCTAGCAGACAGTGGACTGGAGTCTTATATATATGCAGCCCTAGATCTGGAAGATATCCAGTTTCATGTTACTACCCTCTACTATGCTATAATCACACAAACTTCCCTAATTTTGCTAAAACTTTTATCGTCAAGCAAAATCCAAATAATTGTTCTAGGTGTAAACAAGATGAGCCCGGGCTCGGCTAGACTCGACCCTTGTTCGTTTCACTTATAGGTATCTCAGGCTCGGCTCGTGAATAGATATTCAAGTTTGAGTGTGACCTAGGCTTGACTCGGCTCGTTTATTAGTTTTGTATATATTTTTGGATTTAATTTTATATATAACATAATGTATAGTTTTTCTTTCACATTTTATCATAATTTTATGTATATTATTATATAAGAATTATAAACTGTGATTAATTTGTTATTCCCGAGTCCAAGTTAGTAGTGGCTAAGCTTGGACAGAAATGCAAAGGGGCCCGACTGAAATTTTCGAACAAAAACCACCTCGAGGGACGGGGGCTCAATTTTTTGGACAAAAATGGGTAAACTTACACTGTCTATAAAATTATCAAAAAAGAAAGGGTAACTTTACACTACTTCGCAAAAAAAAAAAAAAATGGGGGAGGGAGGGGCCTTGGGGCGAACTATGCTTCGCCCATGCAAGTAGAGGTGTACAAAAAACCGGTTTCACTCAAACCGCCAGTTTCAGGATCGGTTCCCCTTAAGATCTATCAAACCGGTTTTAAAACCGAACGGTTTGAGGAAAACTGGTTAAACGGTTTATAAACCGGACCGAACCAACGTGACCAGACCGGCCTATCTTGCTTCTAAACCGGTTTATAAACTGACCCGGTTTGAGTCAAACCGGTTTTGACCAGCCGTTGACCAAACCGGTTCGGTTTGGGTTTAAAACCGGTTTTGTACAACTCTACATGCAAGTCAGGCCGCCAAGGGGCGAGTTCAGCCCAACAAGTCTCATTAAAACAAGAACAATAATAATAAGGCCCTTAACATTGAACCCAAGCCTCATCCAGATTTCCCTAATTGAAACACAAGCTACATACCTTCGTTTTTAACTTTTTTCCTATTTGCTATGAAACATTTTTCCAGTTTGAAGCATATCAAAACGTAGAGGTTTAAAAATAATCCAATTAGGGCCTCTGCCAACCTGGTTTATAATCTGACCTACCTCACTAAAAGAAACGGGCTGGCTCAAACCGGTTTGGACTGGATCCAGTCCGCTAGTTGGTATAGCAGTTCATAGTCTCGTTCCTGAAGCCGGTTTTGGTCCTAAACCGCTTCCAAAAACATGCTAAAATGGTTTTTTATTGTCCCAAACCGGTTTCAACCCCATTCAAACTGGCCAGGATAATGTTAAGCATTTGCATTCTCCCATCCAAACCGGTTCCCAACCCGATTAGGTTTGGGCCAAACCGGTTTTAACCAAATTTTGATAAACCCAGGTCGGTTTATAACCTGAATTGGTCTGGGTTTGTACATGTCTATCGAAAGTTAGCATATATAAGTTTCCCTATTGTCTTAATGCTTACTTGATTCGGTTGCATTAGTTTATTTTTTAACCAGACTTTCTGGCATATTTGGCGCGTTTTGACTAGCTTATTCCCACCCCCACGACAAATAATCATGGATCCGCCAATGCATGAACATCACATGTTTTTGGTTATCTCTAACAATGAGTCAAATAAAGAGACTATTACTGGCAAATAATAAAATGAATATTACCATGAGAAAAGTAGCACACATTTGCATAGATATAATGGTAGCATTCCACAGAGAACTTTAGAAGTACATGTATTAAGGTACAGAAACCTTAGTACACATAGATTAGTTTGCCAACTTTTTCATATGTTTTTACATATGTACACACTTTAATATACCAAAACTATTTGTTTAACAATTTTCCTTCTGGATCAACCTTTTTATTTTTTTAATCTAAGTTATTTGAACACGTTTATAAATAAAACATAACCCAAAGCACGTAGTCGACCCATTAGTAAGTTAACAGTTAACACGGTTGAAAAGCGAGCAAAACATCATAAACATCCCAAAAAGTTACATAACAAACACGCCACGCCCCAAACCCGAACACAAAACAAAAGACACCAGAACAACTTGTAATGAAAGCCACACCTTCCAACCGATATAACACACACTAATCTCCACCACGCTCGATGCCATGACCGTCAATGTGCAAATGTGGTAAGATACCTTATTGCCTCCTGCATATCTTCGCCTAGGATCACTTGGGGTTGGCTCATGTGCTCGCGGTGAATTGACAGCAGGTCATTCACCAATGCATCATGTCTGTTTGAAGATGCTGCATATCGGCTGCCCGTGTTGTGTCGTTCATTGTTGTACCGCTTGGCAACTTCCGCAAGAGTCGAGAATCTAGACGTGGCAATCGTGTGAGCTTCAGCAGGGTGCATAATTCGATAATATTGTGGGAAGTCTGTTTCACCGATTCGCTCAAATGCTTCAAACAGGTTCTTAACCTCATGTTCCACCCGACTGTCGTTAAGAACCGGTGAACCAGTTGCCCAAATTGAATCATGCACAAGCTTAAGTAAACCCATTTCAGTCCAACTGATGATTACTGCCAGATGATTACAGACACTGTTCACCCAACCCAGACCAACCCGATTCGCCAGGATAATTGTGAGCAACGCAGAACGAATCTTGGAACTTCTGCGCACTATGTTATGAATGTTCTTTGCAGTTGTTACCGACAACAAGACGTCCCCCTTTCCCGGCACTAAGTCGCCATATACGCTTGCCACGGCCTTAAGTGCATCCGTCCTCCTTTGCATAACCCCAGCGTAGCACTGCTCGTCAATATTCTTGTAAATAATCAAAGCAAGCTGGCCGAAAATTGCGAGACCCCTGCAATTGTCAATCCAAGGTTGAAGTGTTATGGCGTATTCGGCCAATGTATTTCGGTGACCTCTCTAACGGAGTATCCTAATTCTTGGAACATTTCTTTGGCCAATGGAAGCAACCCGGGAAATAAACCTGCAAGTGCACTGAGGTAGAATGCCGCGCTCTGATATGAAGTGTTAGTAGAATTATCACATTCAACTACACTAGTGTGGATGATCTCCATTGTTGCATCATCTGGATTTCCCGGGACGAGCATTATCAACTCGTCTCCAGATTCCAACTGACTCGAAGCTTCACCACCGTCTGCCATCTTCTCAACAGCTGCTAACAAACAAAATGACCAAAAAAGTTGCAGAGTTAACAACTAGGGGTGCAAACGAGCTTGAACCACTTATAAGCTACTCAAGCTCGAAACGAGGCGAGCTTTTTAGAGCTTAGGCTCAAACAAAGCTCATTAATAATCGAGCCCGAGCTTTGGATGGGAAGCTCGTTTAGGCTCATGCTCGTCGAGCCTTGTGTGTTATTAAATTTTACCTTTTTTGGACTTCTATGTACTACTTTGGCAATTACATGGTCGAGCTTCGACTTGTTCAAGGTTTTTCTCAAAATATATAATAATAACTAAAAGACATATATATATATATATATAGGGGAGATTTCAAATGAGAACCCCTTTGAGTTTTAAGAACTCGAAAGAACTAAGTGTAATGATTTTTTTTTCGAATTTTTTTAACATATGCGTAATATATGTAAGTTACATACACGTAAAAAAATTACATAATTTTTTACGCACCGAGCCGACTTTTTACACATGTGTAACGGACGTAAAAGTTAGTGTAACCACTTACATCTTTATTCTCTCTCCTACTTTGACTTTTTTGCCAGATTTAATCTCAACCACATATTCTAATCCACCTAATTAAATGTGTGGCCTAGAATGGAGTTCTTAAGTCTTACAACTCAACATGGTTCTCAAAAGATCCCTCCCCTATATATATATATATATGCTAAGTATAAAATGAAAACCCACTTAAGTTGTGAAAACTCTAGAAACTCATTCTCAACCACATGTTTTTAATTAATGTTTAAATCTTGGGGTCCATAATTAAAGTGAATAAAAAATGTAAATATAAATATTACTTCTTCTCTATCCTGAAAACATATATAAAAATTAGTAAAAAAATGTTAAAAAATAGCAAAACATTTTTTTTTATGTTTCGATGTTTTGTATTAAATGTTACAACATATATTACATGTAACCCAAAAAAAAAAAAACAAACGATGTTACATTGGGTTTTTGCGGGTTTTCAAAACTCAAGTGGGTTTTCATTTTAACCTTACCTATATATATATATATATATATATATATTAATTAATTAATGAATAATAAACAAGCCGAGCTTATAAAAACAACTCGTTCGCCGAGCTTTAGAAAAAAGAGCTCAAAACCCAGCCTAGTTGAGCTTGGGCTCGCTCGGCTCGTGTGCACCCAACAATCATCGGACAATAAAAAGGCCAAAAGAAAATTAACATAATAAAAAAAACAAAGAAACCTCCTGTTACGATTCAAAATGCGTTGTGTGAATCAACTTACCACCGCAATTTCAGTTCATAAAACTCGATTATCAAATAAATTGCATAAAGTTTGCTGAAAAATAAAGTGATTTGTAGAACGAGTTTACCTTTGGGTAGGATAAATGAGAAATGAACCGTCGAGCTGAGAGTGGTGAGTGAAGTGAAGAGATAAAAGCCACCCAAGAGACAGTAATAAAGATAAATAGTTTCATTCTCATCTCACACCCGTCCCTAAACCAAAAATTTGGCAAAACTAGGATGTAGATAAAACTAATTGGGTGCCTACACGGTGCGGCGGAGTGCGCGCGCAACCTGAGATCAACCGCATAATCAGTGCCGGTACGTGATTCACTTGATATTAGTGCACGCATAACCCGAATGCAGACGTTTACTTCGTGTAAAGGCGGCAAGCGTGTAATCGTGACGAAAATCAAGAAACAAAGCTAAAATATACAGTATTTCAAATAGATAGTATTTTTAAACAAACCTCTTTTGATTTGAAACCCTTTCCGACCCGACATCGTTTTAATCTGAAACATGTTCTGACCTGGCCCCTTTCGACCCAAAACCGTATCGACACGAACCGAACTAAATTAACCATTTTTCATCGACTCGTTTCGACCCTAATTTGGTCTTACACATGACCCGAGCTCGTCTGACTCGACTTGTTGCCAATCATAACCGATAAAGAAGAATATCAATATCATACTCAAATTAAAGAGAATAAAATGCTCTTTTTTATGATGTAATGTGTTTAAAAAAATATTAACGTGTGAAAAGGTTATGGACTTTTAAAGAGTCATGAGGGTAGTTAGTTTTGAATAAGGGTAAAATATGTAACTATTATATAAATTAACAAAAGTTGATTAAAGTTCAAGTACCAAAATTGTAAATTCAACTGTAAAAGCTTATAGCTTTTTCTCAAACGCTAGTAGTAGTAGCGTTTAGAAAAAGAGTTTTTCTCTAAATATAAAAGCTTCAAGCTCATTGAACCAAACAAGTCTTTTTGTTAGATAGGAGTTTTTTCTTAAAAGCTTGAAGCCCCTAAAAGCTTCTTGCCAAACATACCCTAAAACTCATTACATTTTCTCTCTCTCTATTTCAATTAAATAATACCTTTTATCATTACCTTTTCTCTTTCCTTCACTCACAACCGTTTTCAAAATATATTAAACAGTTATAGGGGGTGAACTGTAGCTTTTCAAATATACAGAAAAATCACTACTTTTTCTAAAATATAAAAACTTTTCACTCACAACACCCTGAACCACTCTCTAAATTATAAAAACACCCCTCACATTAAATGAGGGGTTGAATGAGAATGCTCTTACCCTTCACTATGGTAAAATCGCATAAACTTCTTTCTTTTTCTATTCTATAAAAGTATAAGATTATTGTTAAAAGGAATACTGGCCTCATATAATCCCAACTATGGCCCGTTGGCAAATATAAGGACCAACTATCGAAATGGCAAAATATAATCCCAACTACGCTTGTGGGTGGAAAATTAACGGGAAGTGTAAGGCCCCGAACCCGGTAGCCCTACTTTAGCGTCGGATTTACTCATAAACACAGTCCTTCAAATCAGAGTTTATTAAAACTTTTCGCGGAATATAAAACATCAATCATTTGTTACAAAACATTAAATCTTTTCTTTGATACCATAACACAAAACTTTATATTTAAAACATCTTTCTTCTTTCTTCAGATGCCAGCCGTTCAATCCATGCCGTGTGTCATCCTCATGCTAACTCTATAATCAGCTCACCTGCGTGCATACTAAAAGTCAGCTACGCTGAGTGAGTTCTAGTTAATCAAGCAACTTATCATACAACCACTTCATACAATATATATATACGTATCCGAAGACACATAGTCCACTGTCTAACATGCCACTGTTTAACCACTTAATTACCCCTAAAGCTTAGCCACTTAATTACAAAGGCACGTATAGGCTTTCCATATCACGCACTCACGCTATGCTACTTAATAACTAAGGCACGTATAGGCTTTCCCTATCACGCACTCACGCTATGCCACTTAACAACGAAGGCACGTATAGGCTTTCCCTACCACGCACTCACGCTATGCCACTTAATAACGAAGGCACGTATAGGCTTTCCCTATCACGCACTCACGCTATGCCACTAACACCCTTACTAGACTCCTGCTACTTCTAACACACTCTACATCAACCTGCCTTGGTCACACTCATATTAGTTTAGTATTTACGTAGTGAACAAGTCACATCACAACATTCATACACACTATCAACCACTTGGCAATCACTACCCTTGGCGATACGTGCAATATCCGAAGATCGTTCACGTACCGTCAAGCTTCCATTCATAATGTTTATACATCATCCTCACATTACATACAATATTAATATCTTTATTTACATCCTGACAGTACGTGCAATATCCGAAGATCGTTCACGTACCGTCAAGCTTCCATTCTTAATGTTTATACATCATCCTCACATTACATACAATATTAATATCTTTATTTACATCCTGACAGTACGTGCAATATCCGAAGATCGTTCACGTACCGTCATGCAATCAATCATATCTATCACATATATCATACACGGCATACACTTACCATTTAAGGTAAGTGTATTAACTATCACATTGAGTATGCACACAGCCCCGAAAACGTAACACATAAATGGGGCTAGAAACTCACCTGAACTCTGCTTCTTTCTTCTGATAGCTGTAAATCCCTTCTTTAACTGAGCTCGGCTGACTGTACAAGTTACACGTATCAATACTCGTCTGATCTAATCTGGTGGCCTAGTATTAGCTTACTTTAACTTATCGCTTTATAATTTATTTTCTAATCAAACTTGGCTTTAGGCGAAGTTAAACCTTAGGCGAACTTGGCTTCAGGCGAAGTTAAACCTTAGGCGAACTTGGCTTCAGGCGAAGTTACACCTTAGGCGAACTTGGCTTCAGGCGAAGTTAAACCTTAGGCGAACTTGGCTTCAGGCGAAGTTAAACCTTAGGCGAACTTGGCTTCAGGCGAAGTTATCCTTAGGCGAACTTGGCCGTAGGCGAAGTTAAACCTTAGGCGAACTTGGCTTCAGGCGAAGTTATCCTTAGGCGAACTTGGCCGTAGGCGAAGTTATCCTTAGGCGAAGTTACGCTTGAAGGCGAAGTTACGCTTGAAGGCGAAGTTCATCAGGCGAACTTAATCTTGCAGGCGAAGTTATCGCGCTGCAGATCTGTTTGCCCATAACTCCTTCGTTTCTTAGCCAAATAACTCGATTTTGGTACCCACGGAATCGTATGATCGGCGCCTACAAATCCCAACCATCAAATCGCCCTAAAATCGACGTTTTAGGGGTCCGATTTGGGCAGTTTGGGTTTCGGGTCCGGTTAACCCATCCAATCCTAACCATTTTCAGTAATATTAGCTTAGTTGGATTTGTTGTTACCTTACCAACTCAGATCTATCAACAAAATCTCGGGTCTCGGCTTCGAATCTTGATCGGTTAGAATGTGTGTGTTTTGAGTGTGTGAAGAAAGAAGGTGGAAAATGAAAGATTGGGTTTGGGATGGGATATTTATATCCCTCTAAGCCCACGGACCCGAGGCCCATTCTCATTTAACCCATCTTACGCAATCTAAGCCTAACTTCCTCCATACTCGACATTAAATAATTAACAACGTGAAATCACTAAACATAACTTTCTTTATTTATAATTAAAATTTTAGGATGTTACAAGTCTTCCCTCCTTAAAGAGGTTTCGTCCCCGAAACCTAACTTATTCCCTATAAAAGGAAAACTTCTTATATTTCCACGCTTTATTGAATCGCCTTCGCTTTCTGAGTTATCCCTCTTACTCCTGACTTGTAGTCATCTAGCGGTGATCATGTGTTTTAGCTATTACGGTAGCTTGTCCATGAAGCCCTCGATGTACCAAGTCTCGTATCGCCTTCCCGAGGAACCTTGTTTTATATAATAACGCTAACTCCTAAGGCGACGCTTTACCAACACACAACTATTTATTATAACCAACATGCATTCAAGTTAAATTCATAGATCGCTCATACAAAAGCACAAGAAGTCACAAGTACCTCATAACATAAAAGGAAATCATTCAAGCTTGCTAAACAAACATAGGTTCAAATGTAACATAAAACACTCTTTAACTACTAAACATAAAACAACTGTGACATGCCACTGCTACCTCCTTAGCAGTTAATAGACCATCCTTTCACGCGTTTCCTCTTCCTTCCCTCACTGCTACGGCTTCTCCACACTCCCTAGCTATGTGACCTGACTTACCACACCTGTAACACTTCTGGTCCTCGGTGCTTTCACGGGAGAGGTGCCCCTTCCTCCCACATCGGTAGCACTGGTTTGGACCAGCCTTGCATTCCCCCAAGTGCATCTTTCCACACACCTTACATGCTCCATTCCTTGCCATCTTCTGTGTCCTTCTCCCTGCATGCTCCACGATATCCCCAGCTCTTTTAGTTCCTTTCCCTTTTTCCTCATCTTCCACTCCCACATCATCCGCCGCCAGATCATCATAGACCATCTCCGCCAACTCGACCGCAGACTCAAAGGTGACAGGTTTGCTTGTCCTGACTAACATGCGGACTCTCTGTGGTAATCCCCTCACGTAACACTTGATTCTCTTGGCCTCAGTGTTCACCATGTCAGGTACCAACCTAGACATGCGGTTGAATTCAGTGGTATACTCACGATGTGTCAGAGTCCCAGCTTTCAAGTTTAGGAACTTCATCTCCGCCCTTTCAACCTCGGCGTCAGCACAGAACTTCTTCATCACCATGTCCTTTAGGTCAGTCCATCCCATTGCCTTGATCTCTTCACGGGTCTTCCTCTGCTCCACACTCTCCCACCAATACATAGCCTCATCTTCAAAAGATTGAGTGGCATAACCGACAGCTTGGTTAGGACGGCACTCGCTAATGCGGATAACCTTATCCATGGCGGTTATCCACTGAAGAGTAGCGATTGCGTCTCCTAAACCAGTCAACTTAGGCGGGTCACAACCTTTGAAGGACTTATAGTTGCAACCGCCTCGGCCCCTCTTTCTATCATCATCTTTCACAGACTTTACCTCACTCGAGTCATCCCTTTCCCTCTCGTCATCCTTTCTATTATTACCATCTGCCCCTTCAACAGTTCGTTCACGGCTTCCAGCAGATCCTTCGGGATTCAGGTTCTTCACAGCAGCAACTACAGCTTGAACAATGGCTGCTTGAACTGCAGGGCTAAGTTGAACTTCTTCGTTGTTGTTCTGGTCTCCTCCAGCGGCGCTCCCTTCATCTTCGGTATGGGAAGCTTCTTCTACCGAGGGTTGCCGGACAAGACGAGGCCTGCCACGACGTCCAGTGCGACCCCCAGTTCCCACAACTTCTCCAGCTCCAGCCATCAGTATTCTTAAAGGGACAACACAAACATCATCACTCAAGGAACTATCTAGTACAAGGATAGCAAGGCTAACAGGTAATAACAGTGGCCAGTTGTGACTAGCTGATCACGTTACTTTCCGTGTCCTATACACTTCCCTTTATGAGTCTATTTGTGCTGGTTCTACTTAAGCAGTTTGTCAAAGTAAACAATCAATTATTCCTATCCCTGCCGTTCACATATCTTTCCTTTCTCATTAACATATATCATTTAATCATACACCTTACCTTTACTGTTCTTGCTTGAGCGACACATGGCATTCTTGGACTGGCATCTTCTTTCCTTTCTTACTTATATCCCATACTCTGTTCGAGTCTAAGCATGTAGGATGCTTAAATCTCTCGAACTTTGCTCTGATACCAACTTGTAAGGTCCCGAACCCGGTAGCCCTACTTTAGCGTCGGATTTACTCATAAACACAGTCCTTCAAATCAGAGTTTATTAAAACTTTTCGCGGAATATAAAACATCAATCATTTGTTACAAAACATTAAATCTTTTCTTTGATACCATAACACAAAACTTTATATTTAAAACATCTTTACTTCTTTCTTCAGATGCCAGCCGTTCAATCCATGCCGTGTGTCATCCTCATGCTAACTCTATAATCAGCTCACCTGCGTGCATACTAAAAGTCAGCTACGCTGAGTGAGTTCTAGTTAATCAAGCAACTTATCATACAACCACTTCATACAATATATATATACGTATCCGAAGACACATAGTCCACTGTCTAACATGCCACTGTTTAACCACTTAATTACCCCCTAAAGCTTAGCCACTTAATTACAAAGGCACGTATAGGCTTTCCCTATCACGCACTCACGCTATGCTACTTAATAACGAAGGCACGTATAGGCTTTCCCTATCACGCACTCACGCTATGCCACTTAACAACGAAGGCACGTATAGGCTTTCCCTACCACGCACTCACGCTATGCCACTTAATAACGAAGGCACGTATAGGCTTTCCCTATCACGCACTCACGCTATGCCACTAACACCCTTATTAGACTCCTGCTACTTCTAACACACTCTACCTCAACCTGCCTTGGTCACACTCATATTAGTTTAGTATTTACGTAGTGAACAAGTCACATCACAACATTCATACACACTATCAACCACTTGGCAATCACTACCCTTGGTGATACGTGCAATATCCGAAGATCGTTCACGTACCGTCAAGCTTCCATTCATAATGTTTATACATCATCCTCACATTACATACAATATTAATATCTTTATTTACATCCTGACAGTACGTGCAATATCCGAAGATCGTTCACGTACCGTCAAGCTTCCATTCTTAATGTTTATACATCATCCTCACATTACATACAATATTAATATCTTTATTTACATCCTGACAGTACGTGCAATATCCGAAGATCGTTCACGTACCGTCATGCAATCAATTATATCTATCACATATATCATACACGGCATACACTTACCATTTAAGGTAAGTGTATTAACTATCATATTGAGTATGCACACAGCCCCGAAAACGTAACACATAAATGGGGCTAGAAACTCACCTGAACTCTGCTTCTTTCTTCTGATAGCTGTAAATCCCTTCTTTAACTGAGCTCGGCTGACTGTACAAGTTACACGTATCAATACTCGTCTGATCTAATCTGGTGGCCTAGTATTAGCTTACTTTAACTTATCGCTTTATAATTTATTTTCTAATCGAACTTGGCTTCAGGCGAAGTTAAACCTTAGGCGAACTTGGCTTCAGGCGAAGTTAAACCTTAGGCGAACTTGGCTTCAGGCGAAGTTAAACCTTAGGCGAACTTGGCTTCAGGCGAAGTTAAACCTTAGGCGAACTTGGCTTCAGGCGAAGTTATCCTTAGGCGAACTTGGCCGTAGGCGAAGTTAAACCTTAGGCGAACTTGGCTTCAGGCGAAGTTATCCTTAAGCGAACTTGGCCGTAGGCGAAGTTATCCTTAGGCGAAGTTACGCTTGAAGGCGAAGTTACGCTTGAAGGCGAAGTTCATCAGGCGAACTTAATCTTGCAGGCGAAGTTATCGCGCTGCAGATCTGTTTGCCCATAACTCCTTCGTTTCTTAGCCAAATAACTCGATTTTGGTACCCACGGAATCGTATGATCGGCGCCTACAAATCCCAACCATCAAATCGCCCTAAAATCGACGTTTTAGGGGTCCGATTTGGGCAGTTTGGGTTTCGGGTCCGGTTAACCCATCCAATCCTAACCATTTTCAGTAATATTAGCTTAGTTGGATTTGTTCTTACCTTACCAACTCAGATCTATCAACAAAATCTCGGGTCTCGGCTTCGAATCTTGATCGGTTAGAATGTGTGTGTTTTGAGTGTGTGAAGAAAGAAGGTGGAAAATGAAAGATTGGGTTTGGGATGGGATATTCATATCCCTCTAAGCCCACGGACCCGAGGCCCATTCTCATTTAACCCATCTTACGCAATCTAAGCCTAACTTCCTCCATACTCGACATTAAATAATTAACAACGTGAAATCACTAAACATAACTTTCTTTATTTATAATTAAAATTTTAGGATGTTACGGGAAGTTAACCTTACATTAGTTTTTGGTGATGTGGCCGCTGAGTTGTCATTTATTATAACACGTGGCCACCGAGTTGTCGCTTAACCCACTTACGAGGATGATGACGGGGCAATATAAACCTGTATGATATGTCCACCGTCGACCACCACTGATGCATTCCGCCTCCGGCAACCTCCACCACTACGCGTCCTCTAATCTGCCACCACCACCAAACCCGCCCACCCCTACCAAACTCGAATCTGCCACCATCGCCGCCTAACAACCTACATATCGTTGGCCACCAGCAACAACCGACATCAAAGGGATAAAAAGCTCCGGTGGGAGGGTTCCGGTGAGATTATTGTAGCTCAGGTCTAATACTTGGAGATAAACGAAATTGTTTACTAGATTCGCCGGAATATTCTCAGTGGGACGGGTGTTTGTAGCGGTGGCGGCCAACGGTGGTTGAGGAGGAGGTGGTGAGGGTGTACGAAGATAGTGGTGATGGGTGGACAGGGCTTATGACGGTTGTTAGAGCGGATGATGATGGTGGTCGGAGATGGTGAAGTGGTGGCCGGAGAGAGAGTGACGAGAGAGTGATGGCCGGAGAGAGGTGTTGTTGATTTTATATATATATTTTTTAATTAATATCCCAGTCAGCATCCCCGTCAGCATCTCTGTCAGCAGCCCCGTCAGCAGGTTATGAGACACCTAAGCCGCCACGTCACAAAAAATAACGGAAGGTTAACTTCCCGTTAATTTTCCACCCACAAGCGTAGTTGGGATTATATTTTGCCATTTCGATAGTTGGTCCTTATATTTGCCAACGGGCCATAGTTGGGATTATATGAGGCCAGTATTCCTTGTTAAAATGAAAATAATAGCATTCGTATTCGGATTGTTGCTAGGGCTGTCAATAAGCTGAGTTGGTTATTAACAATAACCGGTTTTAACTATTTGATCAATAACCATTTACGGTTAGTAATTGAAGAGGAACGAGTCGGATCACGATAGACAAGAATAACCCAAATAGTATTTAATGATATAAATCTCATGTGGCCCCTTAAGGGGACAAAGGGAAAACCTATGATCGACTAATGGAATGAAAGACGTCGCTGTCACTGTGATGTTGTTCCAACCGATAATCGATTGGCCAAAGAAAACTAGATGGAAGCTAGATAGAAAATAGAGAGAAACTTAGATCAATTTAACATTTTTCATTCATAATCATTTAACAAAACAATAATGCCTTTATATTGGCTTAAAAACATGTAGAAGTAAGCGTGTGGATGCCTAACTAATGAAAGCATGGACCCATTACTCTTCCTAATTTAATGCTAGAAATAAGGAAATGTTGAGATGATGGAAACTTCGGCACGTAACACACAGCACGTTAGCTAGTGAAGGGACAGTGGCGTCATTAATCATATCAGTTCTGTTCCATAACTTTATAAAATGTGATAGGTAAAAGGAGATATATGTATGTCATCTCACTCACTCACTCGTACTTAATAATATTACACTCAGATTCTTAGAGAAAAACCAATACTGATTATCACGCTTGATGATGGTTATATCAAGAGCCCCTCTCATGTAACGAGGCTTACGGTGTTTTCGTTTTGCAGGACTTGCTAATTAACCCTTTGGAAAGGTGGACTCGATACATGGATCCAGAAGGGGAGGCTGTAGAGATAGATATCATCGATGACAGTGCCTTTGAGGAGTTTGACCATAAAAAAACAAACAAAATGGCCAATGGTAGGAACAATAATGCATGCAAAATGTTATTTGACCAAAAAACAGCATTCCCAAAAGTTGCAAGTAACATCAAAACTGAGAATTTAAAATATTTTTATGCAAAAAGAGCATTTTCAATAATAAAGAGCAAAACAATGCACACTTAAATTTAAATATTCAATTTCTTAAGATTTTTGCCCTTCCTCTGCAGCAGCTTCGAAAGTCTCACCAGCCACAAGCTCCGGGACATCATCGTCGTCCTCTTGTGCTGACGTGGCAGCAGCACCAGCAACTTCACCGCCACCTGATGTTTCCTTCTGCAATTGCTCGGCTACTAGCTTTCTCAAGCTGTCCAAGTTATCAGGTCCTGTCAAAGTCAACCCAAATAAGTCAACTCATTACAAGTGACATTAAAAGCACTTCATCTGCCGGGTCACATGACTGCATTGCCCATATTACGGATGATTAAACGACTATCATTAAAATAATATCATTTCTTCTGGATAAAATGATTTAGAGCATGAGCATTTGAATACACGTTAGGCAAAGTTTGACCTGGTCGATACTATTCAGTTTTCATCCGTTATCATGCATATTCAACATGATATGACCCGGCCCGTTTCTTAAAATGGGTTCAAATAATAATTGTCAATAACAAAACCTGATTTTTTTAACGTCGCAAATGTGTTTAGGTTATAATCGGTTATGTGGATCAGGTCAAGTTTGATCACCCTTTTAACACTTTTTATATAAATTAGTTGAATTTGAACTTTATAAACGACAACTATATTATTGCAATAACAAGCTAAATTGTTTTAAAAAATTAAGCAACTTTTAACAAACTAATGACGTATAATACGGCTTCTTTACAGTTAACCATTGCAAACTAAACCGCTTGACCAACTTCTTTTTTATTTAAAACCTTTTTGCCTAACCCAAATCCGCCCGTTTGAATACAAATGGTTAAATGATGCCACAATTACCGAAAAAATAGTTATAAACATACCAATATGGTTGATAAGGTCTGGAAGAATATCCTGCAATTCTGGAAATAAAAAAGGAAAAACAAAAAACTAGGTCAGAAAAATAAAAATAAACTTTTAAAAAACAATCAAATAAGTGAACTCTGAACATACTCTTTGTTTGTGGCGAACCGCTAACGACCCACGTGTTGGCAGCAATAGAGGCTTGAACTGTAAAAAAAGTGTTAGCATGTTATAAAAAAATACTTGAACAAAGGATTAGAAAAGGCGAAAACTTGAGCACCTTTGGGATTCGAAAACTGGATGACTATATCATCCTTAACAATGTTAACTTCCTCAATTGACGGAATTGCGTTTACTCCTATTCTTTTTAGAGTGCTCTGCAGCCTTTTGTCATCAGTGGTAGTTGTTTTATGAACCGCCTTCTTCTTTCTGCATAAAAAAAATTAAATCACACTTCTGTCATAGGTATTCATATCTTGTATTGCAAGAAACATCAAGTATACAGCATGATAATAGCCATGATAACATATTCATCTAAAAAAACAATACCTTTTTAAGTCTTGCAAAAAAACTCATCCTTATTATTAATTTACATAAAATCTTATCAACCCCTCATATATTATGTAATAGACCTCTTAATCATAAGGCACATTTCAAAAAACAACATTCTTGAGTGTACATGCATAATCTAAGGCTCTAAGCAATATAATTTTCATCAAAAAAGTTACAAAAGCATTAAATTTTCCCGTCTTTAAACATCATGAACAAGTAAGAATGTAATACATTTTAAGGTTTACGAAAAAAAACTTATCTTTACTAGTAATTTTCATATAATCAAAACAGCAATTCATATAATCACATTCTTACGTGTACATGCCTAATCTAAGGCTCTAACTTTAACATCAAGAACATATATCAGAAAGCACAAAACAGCGAAACACATGCACACAAACAGAGATCTAAAACACTCAAATCATAAAAGAAACAAACCTTCTCACACTACCCTTCCCACCGGTGCGAACAGCACCAGCCATTTTCATGAGCTTCTCCACATTCATCTGCCATAAACACATACATAACATCAACACAACATATTATTTACCAATATCAAACACAAACACAATGACGTAAACGCAGGAAACACAGCTGTTGTTAAGCAAATTACACTGTATAAACTAGTGGAGTGCATGAGACCAACAAACCCAATCCGAAAACCGAAACAAAATAACCGAGGATTTGGTTTACTTACAGTTCAGTTTTGGTTTTGCATGTAATTAGAATCAAAAGAACCTGAACATATAGATTTTCATTTTTTATTTAAGTAACTTTTTTTAATTAACGAAATGATTTAAGCCCAAATTCATTATTTTTGGCCAAAGCCCAAAATTTTCAAGATCAAACGTCAAAACCGAACTCAGATAAAAAAAAATGAAACCGAACAGTTTTCAGAAAATCAAAAACAGAAGTTTCAGTTTTAGCCCAAAACTGAACCCAAATCGCAAAACCGAAGAAACCAAAGTTTCGGTTTTATCCCGAAACCGAATCAAACCCAAAAACCAAAACCTAACAGTTTCAAAAACCAAAGTTTCGGTCTTTAGTACCAAAAAACCGACCCAAACCAAACCGTACACATCTATAAACACATAATCTTCAAAATCAAAACTAATATATGTTAATTAACTTATCAAACTACAAAACCCATTTCCTTAATTCTCTAAAACTGTTATTCATATAACAGACACAGAAACCAAGAAATGATTATAAACATCTTAAATCGAATGAATATTAATTCAAGAACAAATCAATTTACACAGCAACAACACAAACCCAATGACTGTAAATATTAGTTGAAGAAGTAATCGATTTACCGTTGCGTCGATTGGAGGAACGTAAGCCGAGAGTGATTAGATAACAGAACAGATAAACTAAACCCTAGCTTGTTTAGTGGTGTTTAGCTTTTATATATATATATATACACACACATAATAATATATAAAGTTTTATATTGCTACCTTGTACAAGTGTTGGAATTGCATTTATCTCCCCTTCTTTTTTGGTTTGTTTAATCAGTGGCGGCTACAGTGAAATGTTCGTGGACCGTTCGGTGTGCAAAGTTTGTTTATTTAATTAACGGACGGACATGAAGTGTTAGAACCCTGTCTTGGGTAGTTGGTTAACAGGCAAACAAACAAGAGCACGTTCATTTTCTTTGTTCACTTACGACCAATTATGTTTGTTTATTTAAGTCTGCTTATGCTCACTCATTTACGTTTGGTCATTTTGTTCACTTAGAATATGAACAAATAGAAAACGTTTTTCTCTTCTTAACGGAAGTGTATGAACAAGAAAACTTGTTTGTAAAATGCACGTATTCATTCGTTTGTTCGGTTAAAGTTAGATGATTAAACTTGAACAAACTTAGTTCGTGTTCACTTGGTTGATTTACATAAATTGTGGCATGCGTATTACAGATAAAAGTATAGTTATGGCCCAAATATTAAAAGTTTAAAGCTCAAGTTTGTTTGGACTCGGCTCATTTATTAGATATTAATTAATTTATATACACTTTTAATTATTTTTACATATTTTGAGAAAAAATCTTAAACAGGCCTAAGCTCAGCTCGAGCTCGTGTAGTACCTTCAACGAGCCAAAGCTCGGCTGCGCAATAATACATAAAAGTTCAAATGAGGTAAAACTTAAATATACACAAGGCTTGTTAAGGCTCAACAAGCCTAAACGAGCTTCCCATACAAGTCTCGGCATAGGTTCGAGCTTGAAAAACCTCGGCTTGTTTCGAGTTTTATCGATTTGAAGTCAAGTAACTTGCGAGCAACTCATCTCGTTTGCACCATTAATCATATCAAGTATATATGTAACACCCTAATCCGGAACAGGTTGACGTGTCACTATTACAGATATCAAATCAAAGCCACAATTCATAACACAATAAATCAAATCAACCTAAGTCATATTATTAAACCAAAATGAATTAACCTTTTAAATTCTTGAACTTCATTAGTCTCTCTCATCAGTAACTTCCCCGAGTCCTGGATTACTTGTAAACAAATAGGAAAAACAACAACAAAGAAAATACGGTAGAGCCAAAAAAATTGCCCACTAACGGAAAGAACAATAGTATAGGTAAGGACGGATGAAGGAAAAACAAGTCTAAGAACTTTGATTCAAACTCGAAACCAACTTTTACTGACAAAAATACTAAACATAAACTGACGCATAATCCGACACTTGGTCAGAACAAAATCAAACGCATACAGAAACATATAAGAAAAGTATTCAAACACATACACACTTCAAATCACGTGACCACACATATTAAGAAAATAATATCACGTGAGAGGGAAACACCCACGAGCCTGAACATAACAGACTGGTACACAGCTAGCTAGTCCATGCACCTATGAGACGGTGAGCGTGACGTACACCCATTATTCCATCTCCACACAACAAACGCAAACTCAGAGCTAAGATCGATCTATACGCCTCTAGGGGCCAAACTAGAGACGCCATGAACTTTTATTACGCACTGCCACGATAAGTGCATGCCGTTGACGTCCATACGACATTTCAGACATGCTCGGGTGACAGAATACAAAAGCTAATTTCATATAAATATGCAACAAAAATGCTACTAACGGAACATGCAATAATGAGTACAAAATATACAATCTATTGCATGTTACAGAAATAAATATAAAACATAACAAATAAACCGAACTCAAACTATAATAAAAGCTAACGAAAAGTCCGCACTACGAAGTGACGGACACCGAATATAAAATGGAATATAATTTATACTACGAGTAAACGAAAACAGAAACCATACTTCGAAGTAACGGAATATAAATAATACTAAGAGGAAACAAAAACAGAATCCGTACCTTAGTTTTTAAGCAATAGTAACAAATTGGCTCGTCTTCAAAAATATTTAAGAACTTACGATTTGTTTACATTTTGATTTAGATATACGTATTTAAATTTTACGTGGGTTGATTCGTTGACATACTAATATTCCGGCGACTAAAACGTTTAAAAATAACAATGATATACATATATATTTTCTTATTACATCAATAAAGAATCTTTTATCAACTCAATCGTACATTTACACTTACGTTTTGTAAGAGTGTTATGGAATAGTGCACTTATTGGACTTGTGAGCTGAGAATATTTAAAAAAACATGTTTTTAAAGCAACACATAATATCTCAATTTCAGTTAATTATTTGCTATATAAAATATTGATTCTGTGTTCATGTTATTATTCACTTAATGTGCATGAAAGTTTAATCATGTGCATTTGTAAAATCAATATAATGCCTTCATGTACTTGTCTCTGTTCATCTACTTGTGATTAAATTCATGATTTAAAAACATTTTAGTCGCCGGAAACACAAAAGTAAAATATGTTACAAAAGCAAATCACTCATAATGATACCGATTAACGGAGGCTCAATGAATACCTCAAGAATCAGAAGTGAAGTTGTAGCGGTTAGGACCGACTTTCTAACAAGTGAATGGTTACCAAGACTACCTACATCACGGAACCGTGACCCGATCACCAAGACAACCGTAGTTAGACTTTGATCAAAGGGATGATAAACAAATCCGTAGTAAGAGAATCAGATACCTAAATGCGAGCGTTAGGATTTTCAGGATGGTGCCGGCCCGTGGTGTAAGATTGCAATGCGGTTGTGGCCGTAATGGTGGACGATCTTAAAGAGCTAATTTAAGGTAGTGGCGGTGGTGTCGCTAACTGGAACTGATAGGGTTCCGGTGAAAGAGATTAAGAGGGTTTTTAAATTGATGGAGGACATGCAAATTGACTCCCGATTTATTTTAGAGTTTGTTGAGGAATTGTTAATTTATTCTTATTAATCTGTCATGATTTTCATGGAATTTTCCCACATGTTCATCCATTTAGATATAATAATATATTAATAGTTTACTTATCAAATTGAATTTCTATATTCAAATACAAATTTGATTGACTATAAAAGAAAGATTATTATATAACAACATATAAGTTAAATAACTGAAGAGGTAGGTCCCAGCAGAGCCCAGTTGGACCCGCAAGACTCACCTTGAAGAGGGACGTCTGCGCAGAAACCAACTGGATCCGCAGGACCCACCATGCTCAGAGACGTGACGTCCTTACGCGCAGTACGCAAGCTGTTCCCGCAGGAAATGCCTCCCAATGGTGAAGGACTCCGCCTGTTCCCGCAGCTTCGGATACAAGCCATCAGGGAAGGCCACCCGCGCAGCAAGGCTACACGCACAAGGCACTTAGCTCTCAATCACTCAGTGTCACCTGAAGGAATGAGCAAAGCCGGGAACAATCCCGCACAAGGGCGGGAGGGGGAATACTCCCGCTCAAATAAGCCAGTCCGTACGATACGGGAAGATCTTCTGTACTGTACCTGACGAGGTATGGGCAAAAGATCTGACTAAAGATACGACAGCTTATTGACAACAGTATGGCGAGCAGCATGCTCCTGTACTGTATGTCACTATTAGCCGCTGCCTACTCACCAACTACTGCCATACCACGTGCATAGCCGGCAGTTGGTGGAAAAGGAATAGTACACAGTAGGCCAGGTCACTATCAGCCGCTGCCTACCCACCAACTACCAGCAGGGCACGTGCGTAGGCCACTGTTGGTGGAATAGGAATACTATTGCAGCCGGCCACACCTCCTTGGAAACCTACCTTCAGCTATAAATACCACAAATGGTATGACCATCTCATCTTATCATATCTCAACATATCTTATCATATTATACCTGATATCTGCTCTAGCAATCTCTTAATATACATTTATATTTAAAGAGCAATCTAGTCTGATTCTCACGCCGGAGGGTGGTCACAAGGAGGAACCCCCCCTTCTCAGTGACAAGCTCACGGTGTCTGTTTTGCAGGTTATCAGAAGAACCATCTTCTCTGGGTCTAAACCCTCGTGGGAAACATCTATCTAACCCCCAGGTTACTCGTAATCTGCCCGGGGTCCGGTTAGTGTTTCTTCATTGGCGCCATCCGTGCATAAAAGCTAGAACTTCATTTTTCTCCAGTTTTTTCAAACTTCTGGAAAGATGGTTAACGAAACTCCGGTAACCACAACCCCAGCTACTGGGGGGAATACCGGCTACAAAGTTTTTACAAACACTACCCCGGTTACCCAAGCCGGGGCAAGTGAAGTAAATTTTACGAACACTACCCCAGTTACCCAAGCTGGGGCAAGTGCAGTAAATAATCGCTCACTGGGAATCACCGATACCCAGTTAGAGAAACGAACAAGACTCCCCCGCCAAACACTCGATGAAGTTAAGGCATGGGCGGAGGCACGTCAAAAGGAATTCCAAGCTGAGTTGGACGAACGCTTGCGTTCCGTCCAACAGGCTGACGAATTCGAAGAATACTTGGACGATTACTCGGAGGAATCCGACTCCGACGCGAACCCTCGCCATAGGGCAAAAGGGAAGCGTAAGAAAACGGACTCCCAACCGAGAAGGCATTTTGGAGAAGCCTTCAAACCAAAAAACACAGAGGGAAGTCCACGTGACTTCTCCAGAACATTCAGACCAAACGTTGCAAATGCGGGAACGTCCAAATTTGCAAGGGACATTGCGGAAGCAATTGCCCCAAAAAGTGCCAAACAAATGTCCAGCATAGGCACATATGATGGTATATCTGACCCAGATGATCATTTGAACAGATTCATAGCGGGGGCAACCGTCAGTAGTTGGACGGAACCTACGTGGTGTTACATGTTCCAAATGACACTTGTTGGGGCTGCTAGAGCGTGGTTCGATCGTCTACCGGTCAACCACATCTACGACTGGGCAGACTTCCAACAGAAGTTTAGCCAACACTTCAGCCAGCAAAGAAAGTATACCGAGGAGCAATGGACAATCCTCAAATGTATTCGAGAGGAAGATGAATCTTTGCTAGACTTCATCACTCGCTTCAACTCGAAGAAGCTAAGTCTGGGTAACATTAGCGAAGATCTTGTTCGCGCTGCCTTTATTCAGGGCGCGAACGACCCAGAGCTCATCCGCACCTTAACGGGTAAAGATGGCATGCCATCCACATGGGATGCCATCATGACAGCAGCTAAACGCTTTGCGGAAACGGAGAAGCAACTGGGTAGAGATCTCCCACAGAGCACAAACCTCTACACCCAGAAAACAAGAGAAGACAACGTCCTTACCGCCCGATTAAACAAAAAGCGAAAGCTAGGCATTTGGCAGTCAAGGGTAAACTTTGACACCTCATCCGGCTTGCAGCATCGGTTAGGCGGAAGGGATAACGTACAGTCAAACAAAAACTCCAGATGGACGCCGCTCACCAAAAGCGTCACCGAGATATTCGCTACTGAGGAGCTCCCATGGCCAAAGCCTCAAATAATCCGACATCGTCACAATGCTGATCGGAATAAATACTGTGACTTTCACAGGACAAAAGGCCACAACACCGAAGAATGCATAGACGTAAAGGACATGGTCGAAGCATTCGTCAGAGATGGGACGCTCGCGCACCTCGTGGCGCAATGAACGCTGAGCAGGCTGATGCGTGTAGAACCCCAGCTGGGGAAAACACGAATAAAAATTACAGCTTCAATGTGGAGACTACATGCTGCGTAAAGAACGAGATCCCGAACCAGGTGCGTATCGGCTCGATGGCACTCCCATCCCAACAACATGGAAGGGAGCTCAATTACACAGTTTGCATGTAAATCAATTCCAAATTTGTAAAGAAAAGGCCAAGAGCCACTTCTAATGGAAATGATTCTCCTTAGAACATCGACGCTGATGATTTTACATTTATACTTTTAATTAACACTAATGCCGGTTTTCACCGCATACATAAGTGTGAAAGTCGTTGCATGGGGAAGGCGGCAAAACCCGCATAAACCCAAAAAACGGCAGACCTTCACGCAGGTCAGTTAAAGGGGAAAAGTTCAGTCATCCTACTAAATGAAAGTGCCGGTCTATCCGCATGAATCATGAGAGGAAACTGAACACTAACCTATTAACAACCGCGCGTCGAACGGTTAATTTATTCAACACAGGATATGCCGGTTTTCACCGCATAAATACGTGGAAAGTCGTTGCGTGGGGAAGGCGGTAAAACCCGCATAAACCCAAAAAACGGCAAACCTTCACGCAGGTCAGTTGAAGGGGAAAAGTTCAGTCCCACTAAATATGAAAGTGCCGGTCTATCCGCATGAATCATGAGAGGAAACTGAACACTAACCTATTAACAACCGCGCGTCGAACGGTTATTCAAAACAGAATTTCTAATAGAAGGATGAGGAAAACCTACACGCAGGTCAGATATGGGTAAAGTTTAGCCATCCTACTAAGTGCAAGTGACGGTCCTACCCGCACAATCACGAAAGAGGAAGCAAAACTTCAACCTATTATCTACCACGTTCAAAGGTTAACTTATCCTAAACACTTAGAAATTTCAAAGGATGAGGAAAACCTACACGCAGGTCAGATATGGGTAAAGTTTAGCCATCCTACTAAGTGCAAGTGACGGTCCTACCCGCACAATCACGAAAGAGGAAGCAAAACTTCACACCTATTATCTACCACGTTCAAAGGTTAACTTATTCTACACTTGGAAAATTGCTAATTTAAACTAAAGTATGCAAGTCATATAACGTTTATAAAGAAAGGAATCCAGAGAAAGTAGCGGTCTTACCCGCACAAAGATTTATATTTCATAAATATTCATTACAAGAATGGCCGAGTAACTACCCGCCTACAAGAAAATAAATCTATACAAGCTAAATCTATCCTAGCAGTGGGAAGGGATCTTCAGGATCAGGCTTCAGGGCCACTTCCACTTGGACCAGCACCATCAGTAGATCGTGGCAGTTCAAGGAAAGCTTTAAGGATAGCTAACCCATCATCAGCAGCAGCAACTTGGTTCACCTTCTCCACCACCGGATGCGGGAAGGCGGCGTACTGATTCACTGCTTGGTCGTAAACAGCTTCAGTATCAACATTGTACAAAGGGAAGTTGGAAGGCGGGATGCCTTTCTCAACGAACCCTAGACCAAGCAGGAAGCCGGCCTTTTCCCCATCCTCGTGAGAAGCGTTGAGGGCTGCGCTCATAGCATCATCATAAGAGGTCTCTGAGAAGACCCGATGCACAACCTACAAGAAAATATACAAGTATCAGAACCTTTTCTATTAAAAAAGAAAAGCGTAAAGACATGAAAAGCATACCTGAGACAACGCTTCTCGAATAAGCCATTCCTTGGCAACCAGAGCTTCTTGGAGGGCAGCTTGAGCTTCGTTACGGGCGCGTTCGGCTTCACTCTTGATGAGGTTGGCAAGCAACACTTCTTTAGCCGCAGCCTCTTCGACGCCCTTTAGCTTCCGCTCAGTATGGTCAAGCACCCCCCTCTGGTCCAAGATCTCCTGGAGCTTTTTGGCGTCTTCCATCGCCAAGGCATCATGAGCCTGCTGGAGAGCCTCTAATTTAGCTTTAAGCTCTTCATTCTCCACGCGTAGAGGCTCAGCAACAGCTTCAGCCTTGGTGGCCCTCTCGGTTGCGTTCCTTGCAGTTTCCTTAGCCAGCCGAAGCTGTTCATTAACAGCTTGGGCAGCCTTGGAACGGGCCTCGAGTCGAGCCTGAACTTCAACCTCGAGGGCCTTGAAGGCCTTCTCCTTTTCCGCAGCCACTGCGGAAAGCCTTTGGTTCTCCTCCCGGACAGCCCGCGCCTGAGCCACTTCTTTAAGGCGAGCTGCTTTTAACTTGTCGTTTTCACGACAAAGCAGCTCGACGCGCGGCTGCATCCGGGCCAGGAGAACCCGAAGCTCATTGGTTAGCCTACCCTCCTGGTAGCTAGCCATGGCTTCCCCCAACGCACCACTGGGAGCAGCGTGACGAGCCCATTCCACGCACTCCACAGGGGTGCGAAGGGTTGTTCCTCGGCGAATGTTCCATCGTGGAACATACACTTCATTGGAATCCGACACTGCAAAAAACATAAAGCAGTTAGGAAAAGATGATAAAGAAAAAATATATATATAATGGGCCAAAAGAACCCTACGCACCTGTAGGGTCAATAACAGGCCGATAGCCGCCAAACCCATCACCTGAACCCAAGGGAAATCCATCCAAAAGGTCAGGCAGATGGGAAGGAGGCAGAGATTGGCGGGAAGCCCCATGCATACCTGAAGGTTCGGCCGTCGTTGCCGATGACGGAGGCATGGTAGAAGCCGCCGCGGAATCCGCAGCAAAAGAAACCGCCGGCTCGGTGAAAGATGCGGTAAAAATAGCACTCACAGCCGGCGGTGACGTCATCACAGCTGGAACAGTCGGCTCAAAGGAGTGAGCAACTGAACCAGCGGAAGCAGGCGCAGGCGCCTGGGTCGTCGCCTCAGGTAGGCTGACCGGGCCTACCGTCATTGGCGGGGAGGTACTCCCCTGCGCTCCACCCTGGAATGCGTCAACATCCACGCCTGCACAAAGAAGATAAGTGTTAAAATGATATTAAGCTATGAAGATAAAAGCTAAAGGAAGTTGTACTTACGGGTTTTCTTGAGCCTGAAAGTGCGGACGGGCGGTGATGAACCCGATGGAGCCGGCCTCTTCACGCCGGTCACCGTTGTCATCCTGGGCTCTTCGGTGACAGTTGTCACCGCCTCCGGAATGGTGATCTTATCACCACCGGGATTCCCCGCCACCTCTTCGCTCTCGGTCTCCGAATCAGACCGAGGCGCCGGATCAGCAGTGGAGGCCACCTTCTCCTTCCCCTTCCCGCCGGCAGCCTTCTTCTTCCGCACCAACGGAGGACCATCTGCGGATTCCTCATCAGAACATACGATTAGAGGAATTCCAGCAGAGGTTTCAACATTGAGGGGTCGAGGGTCGAATAGCGCCTTACCTGGCCGCCTGGCGCTAAGGATCTCGTGTAACACCCCGACCGATGGCGGATTATACATCGGGGCGCCACGTATTGTTTCATTACTCGTGACACTATTTGGGTGTCAATATTTATTAAATACATTTACCGCGCACGCGCAACACAATTTCACGAAGTAACATAAAATTAATCATATCATAACTCAAAATATTCAAATAACATAAACTTGTCTTGTTACATTTTAAACTAGGTCCAAAAGAAAAGAAAACATCCTATGTGTCCTCAAGCTTCCAGAAACAGCTACAGCAAACCTGAACATGTGTTAAAATAAAACGTCAACACTTGCGTGTCGGTGAGAAATCAAGTTTAATACATATAAATAGATAACAATAACTGCGCGCATCATGTGTATAACTGGTGTTCAACAAGGGTGTAATCAGATTGTGATCAAGCCTAATAGATCATAGCTCATAGTTCAACCCGTGCTCCCAATTGAGCACAAAACAAGAAAACTGTGCAAGTGTAAACAAAAGAGAAATCATAAACGATAGTTCTCCCGTGTTCATCTAATGGATCCATGAAAACTGCGGAATAGGCCGACAAGACGGTTAATGATCCACACATACAAATAAACAGCCAAGTCTACGTCCATAACACATGGGGTTTTGCGCGACAAAAGTTTATAAACAAGTTTAAGACTCAAGTTTGTACGAACACATGAACATCCCAAAACATTAAAAATAGAAAGGGATTACGTACGAGATTACTCACATGTAAACGGTGCGTTGAAAGGTAACGCAAGAACCAAACTTTCAACAAGCGAAGTTAACCTATAAATAGAGATTATTGGCTTAAAGATTTGTTTTATGCCTTGAATATATGTTAGCATAGTAATATGTATCTTTAACAAATTATTATATATTATATATTACCGGAAATCTGGGCAGGACAAGGGAAAAGACGAAGGCAGAGAGAGGAGGCGGCTGAGGAACAACGGCAGAGGGCAAGGAGAAGAGAGCAGAGGAGAGTTCAAGTGTTTGTGTGTGTAGTGTTAAATAACAAGAAAATAGTATTATATATAGGGAAACTCTAGGGAACACAATCCCTAGAAAAGGGGAAAAGATCTTATCAAATCAGGCAAAAGATATCAAAAAGCACAAGAAAACAAAAGCAAAAGATATAAAAAGATATGCCGGCAGCTGCAGGGGATGGGGGAAAAGCTGGCAGGTTACAGGTCAAAGCATGGGTGATGTCAGAGAAAACACTGTTCAAGACATGCAAAAGAAGATTTCAAAAGATAATGTCAGTCACTTTTTCTGTCAACCAATAGGATTGGTGCGCATGCTGCGCCGAAAGTGGCTTTTCGGACAGATGTCGGAACTGACCTAAAGTGCTCAAACAAAAGATAAGATATTTCAAAAGCATACAGGCTGACCTAAACAGAAGAAAAACCAAGGTCTAGCGCGAGAAGATTCGAGCGCATGCGCGAGGTCGAAGGCAGACAGAAGACAATCCTTAGCGCGCCGCGGGAAGAAACACAAATCCTTAGCGCGTCGCGGGAAGAAATACCATTCTTAGCGCGCTGCGAGAAGAACTACAATTCTTAGCGCGTCGCGGGAAGAACTACCGTTCTTAGCGTGTCGCAAGAACAGTTTGCCTCGCGTATTGCAGGAACAACTGGTCTTCACGCAGGCTTCCTTGTAAGGAGTCTGGCGCGTGGAGCTGCGCAGACATCCTTAGGCGGGAAGAACCAAAGGACAAGCAAAGAGTTAAGAGAAAAAGGGAGTTCAAGGCTAAAGGGTTAAGCAGAGGGGCGGGACGGCGACAAGAGAGAGAAAGAGGCGGGACGGCGGGAAGGAATTATTATTATTAGTACGTAATATAAAAAAAAATATATATAATTTATTTAATGTTAAATTTACAAAGATTAATAAACAAATTTTAAATCATAAAAAGAATCGGATTCGAAAACGGGTACCTGGGTCGGGTCGGATCTGGGCAGATGTCACAGTCTCCCCTACTTTAAGAAATTTCGTCCCGAAATTTATCTCGAAGTAGGTTGCGCAGAGAAAAGGTGCGGGTACTTGATCTTCATCTGATCTTCCCTTTCCCAAGTGAACTCGGCTCCGCCCTTGGACTGCCAACGAACTTTAACAATAGGGATGCGACTGCGCTTGGTTTGCTTTACCTCGCGATCCATAATCTCAACAGGCTTCTCAACGAAATGCATAGATTCATCAACCTGAACTTCATCAAGTGGTATGTGGAGGTTCTCGTCAGCTAAACATTTCTTGAGATTGGATACATGGAAAGTTGGATGCACATTGCTGAGCGCGGGCGGTAGGTCTAATTTGTAGGCAACTTTTCCCACCCTCGCAAGAATCTTGAACGGTCCAACATAACGAGGCGCAAGCTTACCTTTCTTCCCAAAGCGGACAACACCCTTCCAGGGCGACACTTTGAGGAGAACAAGATCACCAACTAGAAATTCGAGAGGCTTCCGCCTGCGATCTGCGTAACTCTTCTGTCGGCTTCTGGCAGTCAGCAGATGATCACGGATCTTGGCGATTTTATCGGTTGTCTCTTGAACTAGTTCAGGTCCTGTGATTTGAACTTCACCCACTTCGTTCCAACAAATTGGTGAACGGCACTTTCGACCGTAAAGTGCTTCAAATGGGGCCATACCGATGCTGGAATGATAGCTGTTATTATAAGAGAACTCAATCAGAGGTAAGTGTGAATCCCAATTACCTCCAAAATCTAGAACACAAGATCGAAGCATATCCTCAAGGGTTTGGATGGTTCGCTCAGACTGTCCGTCAGTCTGAGGATGATATGCAGTACTCATGTCCAAACGAGTTCCTAACGCAGATTGGAGAGATTTCCAAAAGCGAGATATAAACGGCCATCGCGATCGGATATGATGCTCAAAGGAGTACCATGACGGCAGACAATTTCCTTGACATAAAAATTGGCAAGTTGTTCAACACGGTAGGTTTCACGAATGGGCAGAAAGTGGGCAGACTTGGTCAATCGATCCACTATTACCCAAATGCTATCATGTCTGCTTGCGGTCAAGGGTAACTTGGTGATAAAGTCCATTGCTATACTTTCCCATTTCCACGTAGGAATTTCAGGTTGTTCGAGCAAACCAGATGGGCGTTGATGTTCAGCTTTTACCTTAGAACAAGTTAGGCATTTAGCTACGAACACAGCAATATCCTTTTTCATACTAGGCCACCAATAAGAAAGGCGCAAATCTTTGTACATTTTGTCAGCACCAGGATGAACGGAATACCGGGTTTTGTGCGCTTCACTCAGTATGACAGAGCGAAGATTCTCATCATTGGGGATCCAGATGCGATTGAGATAACAGAGAATTCCATTCAGGTTAGGGACTAGATGTACTTCTGCACCACACGCTAACTCGGCGCGTAGGTTTCCTTCGCTGATCGATGCGCGCTTGTGACATCTGCCCGATCCGACCCGACCCAGGTACCCGTTTCTCTGACCCGATCTCTTTCTTTTATGATTTAGTATTTATTTATACTTATATTTTACTTTTAAAAATAATATATATATTTTCCTTCCCGCCTCTCTCTCTCTTTCTTTCCGCCGTCCCGTCCCTCTCCTTCTCTCTTTCCGCCTTCTTTTCCCTCTCGTCGCCGTCCCGCCCTTACGCCTTGTTTCCCTCTTTTTCTTCTAACTCTTTGCTTGTCCTTTGTTCCTTCCCGCCTAAGGTTGTCTGCGCAGCTCCACGCGCCAGACTCCCTTACAAGGAATCCTGCGTGAAGACCACCTGTACAGCGATTCGCGAGACGAACTCTTCTCGCAGCGCGCTAAGAATTGTAATTCTTCTCGCAGCGCGCTAAGAACGGTAGTTCTTCCCGCGACGCGCTAAGGATTTGTAGTTCTTCTCGCAGCGCGCTAAGAATCGTAGTTCATCCCGCGACGCGTTAAGGTTGGTTCTGTCTGCCTTCGCGCTCGCGCACTTTTGCCTTCGCGCTCGAGCCTTCTCGCGCTAAACCCCTTTTGAGTTTTCTTCTGTTTAATCTAGCCGTTGCTTTTGAGTTGTCTTATCTTTTGAGCTGTTGACCTAATCTGCTTTATGTCTGAAAAGTTACTTTCGGCGCAGCATGCGCACCAACCCCATTGGTTGACAGATAAAGTGACTGACATAATCTTTTGAGGATCTGCTTTTTCCATGCTTGACCAGTAACTTTATCTGTCCTCTCCCATGCCTTTTTCTGAATCCTGTCAGCCTTTTTCTCTTTTTCCCTGCTACCATATCTTTTGATATCTTTACTTTTCAGAACTTTTTACTGTTGATATCTTTTCTTTTACTTTTTGAGATCTTTTCCCCTTTTTTTCTAGGGATTGTGTTCCCTAGGGTTTCTCTATAAATAATAATGCTATTTTCTTAACACTACACACACAAATACTTATTATCTTTCTCTTCCTTTGCTCTCTGCCGTTGTCCTCTGCCGTCTCCTCTCTCTGCCTCCGTCTTCCTCCCTGTTCTGCCCTGTTTTCCGGTTAACCTTGCTTGTTTGGTTCTTGCTTTACCTATCTTCACATCGTTTATCAAGTGAGTTATCTCGTACCTAATCCCTTTTTATTTTAAATGCTTTGGGATGTTCATGTGTTCATACAAAACTTAGTCTTAAACTTGTTTATGAACTTTAGTCGCGCAGTATCCCATGTGTTGAGGATGTAGACTTGGCTGTTTATTTGTATGTGTGGATCATTAACCGTCTTGTCGGTCTATTCCGCAGTTCGCATGGTACCATTAGATGAACACGGGAGAACTATCGTTTATGATTTTCTCTTTTGTTACACTTGCACAGTTAGTCTTGTTTGTGAGCTCAATTGTGAGCACTGGCAGTCTTGTCTCTTAGAGTTGGTCCCGATCAGATTACACCCTTGTTGAAAACCAGACATACACATGTTGCGCGCAGATTTATTGTTATCTATGTATTGTATTAAACTTGATTTCTCACCAACACGCAAGTGTTTGACGTTTATTTTAACACATGTTCAGGTTTGCAGTAGCTGTTTTGGAGCTTGTGGACACATAGGAAGTTTTCTTTATTTTGGACCTAGATTAAAATGTATCAAGACAAGTTATTGTTGTTCGAATATTATGATTTATAATATATTGATTTATGACGATTTATGTTATCTTATTTTTGCTTTGCGCGTGCGCGAATGAATGTATTTATTAAATATTGACACCCAATAGTGTCACGAGTAATGAAACAATATGTGGCGCCCCGATGTATAATCCGCCTTTGGTCGGGGTGTTACAGATTGGTATCAGAGCTCGTTGACTTTAGGATAGGTGGTTAGACGTAACGGCCTAGAATACCTAAGAGTCCCTTCTCGCGCATGAGAGAAATCTCATGTTTGCGCGCTTATTGTTAATTACTCGTTATTTATGAATATGCTCGCGCTTGCGCAGTATATGATTTTATGTTTTATTTCGCGATATTTCGATTTTTGCTGAATTTCGATTTTTATTGATTTTTCTTGCCTATTCGTTTGTTGGGATTTGAAGATCCGAAAAGTCATGGTGATACATGAATAGTTGATTTTCAATTTCCATTTACGATTATGTTCTGAGGTTGGAGACTTGAAAAGTCATGGTGATACATGAATTGTCAACCTCCAATACTCATTTTCTTGTATATTTTATATTGAAGATTGGAAAGTCATGGTGATACATGAATCGTCAATCTCCAATACTCGTTTACTCGTATATTTTAAATTGGGAATTCGGAAAGTCATGGTGATACATGAATTGTCGATTTCTGATTCGAATTTGTTACCTTTATTAAGTCCGCATTTAAAGTCATTTATTTTACTTTAACTTTTGACTGTAACTGACTCCGTGAAACCAAGCTTTATAAGATTAAAACTTTGCGCTAAAACCAAGATATTAACTAAAATTAAAACTTTTATAGAATGCCTCCGCTATCTCGCCGATTTCAGAGAAGAGAAGCCTCGCGCATGCGTAGACAGCAACGTTCCCAGGAAATGGCCGCCGCGATAGCCCAAGCCTTGAGCCAAAACAACACCTCGAGTTATAACATTAAGTCCTTTAACGCGGGTAACCCTCCAAAGTTCACAGGTCTTGAAGGAGCCACCGTGATGCTCCAATGGCTTGAGAAAATAGAAAACACTTTCCTTCACACCCAATGCCCCTCAGACAGACGAACCCTGTATGCTTCCAGTGTCCTGGAATCCAGAGCGCTTACATGGTGGAATGGAGTAGCTCATGCGCGTGGCGCAGAGGCTGCTTCTAGCATGACATGGGAGGAATTCAAGGAAATTCTTACGCGAGAATTCTGCCCTCCCAACGAAGTTAAGCGCCTGGAGGAGGAATTTTGGAATCTTAAGCAGTACAGCGGTGAAGCGCGCGAGTACGCGACGCGCTTCCACGAGCTAAGCTTACTGGTCCCTCACCTTGTTACCCCTTCCCGCCGAGCCATAGAGAAATTCCTTGGGGGTCTCCCCATGGAAATTCAAGATTCTGTATGGGCCAGAAACCCAGTTACCCTCTCCGACGCCATCGAGTTGGCCGCTGTGCTCAGCGACAACCATGTCAGAGCAGGAACCCTGTTCCTGCGGGGAACAGAAAAGACCAAACTCACCAAGACTGTCCCTGAACCAACAGAAACCAAACCTGAACCCTCAAACCGTAACAACCTCAAGCGCAGGCGCAAGGCCTATGCGCTTACCAACCCGCCCATTGTCCAGCAACCCGCATACCAACCCCCAGTTTACGCGCCTAACCCTCTGTCAGCCTACCCAACTCCCCCTATAGTCCACAACTATGCCTTAACCAATCCAGCACTCCCTGCCCCGCCAACTAAGAAACCTTACACAGGAAACCACCCCTTTTGCCCAACCTGTAGATTTCACCACCCAACCCAAACCCCGTGTCGACTTTGTAACCGATGTGGCCGTACTGGTCACACTGCTGAGAACTATAGAGTCCCTCCCGCCAACCCAATTGCGCCAACACCACCAGTCTACCCGCAGAACCCACAACCAACCTACCAAAACCCACGACCCAGATCGTGCTTTAACTGCGGTGATCCCAGTCATTTCCGGAACGCGTGCCCGAGACTACAAGTTCAGATTACGCAAGCGAATCCGGTGAACCAGATTTCAAACCAAGTAACGCGTGGACGAGCTTTTAACATAACCGCGCACCAAGCGCAAGCGAATAATGACGTAGTTAATGGTACATTTTTGCTTAACGGATTTTATGCTTCTGTACTTTTTGATACTGGCGCCGATCGAAGTTTTATCTCTCGCGCCTTCGAGCAGAAGCTTGCGCGACCGCGCAACGATTTAAAAGAAGATTTTTCAGTTGAATTGGCTAACGGTGAAACTGTTTTAATTAACTCAGTGATTAAAGATTGTACGCTTAACCTTAACGAAAACGATTTTCTGATCGACCTCATCCCCATGCCTCTTGGAAGCTTTGATGTTATTATTGGTATGGACTGGCTCTCGCATAATCGCGCCGAAGTTATTTGCGCCAAGAAGATGATTCGCATTCCTCGAGAAAATGGTGATCTTCACATTTACGGCGAAAAACCCTCCCGCGGTCTTAAGCTTATGTCTTGCGCCGAAGCCCAAAGACTCATGCGGAAGAAGTGTGTTGCATTCTTAGCCCATGTGGTTAAACCTGCTGAAGAGAAGAAGCTTCGCGATATCCCTGTTGTGCGTGACTTCCCTGAAGTTTTTCCTGATGATCTTCCTGGTATCCCTCCCGCTCGTGAAGTCGAGTTCCGTATTGATCTTGTCCCTGGTGCTTCCCCCGTAGCTAAATCTCCTTACCGTCTTGCGCCCGCTGAGATGCAAGAATTGGCAAGCCAACTTCAAGAGTTGACTGCTAAAGGATTCATCCGCCCTAGCTCTTCGCCCTGGGGTGCTCCGGTGTTGTTCGTTAAAAAGAAAGATGGATCGTTTCGCATGTGTATTGATTACCGCGAGTTGAACAAACTCACCATTAAAAACCGGTATCCTTTACCGCGTATTGACGACCTCTTTGATCAACTCCAAGGTGCCTCTTGTTTCTCGAAGATTGATCTCCGCTCTGGTTACCACCAGTTGCGCATCCGCGATGAAGATGTTCCGAAGACTGCTTTTCGAACTCGTTATGGCCATTTTGAATTCTTGGTCATGTCCTTCGGTTTAACCAACGCACCCGCCGTTTTCATGGATCTAATGAATCGGGTGTGTAGGCCCTTCCTGGATAAATTCGTGATTGTGTTTATCGATGATGTTCTGGTGTATTCTAAGACCAAGGCCGAGCACGAGCAACATCTTCGGTTGGTTTTGCAAAAGCTTAGAGCTGAACAACTCTATGCTAAGCTTTCCAAGTGTGAATTCTGGTCTGATGAAGTACAGTTTCTTGGTCATGTTGTAAACAAGATGGGTATTCATGTCGACCCATCCAAGATTGAAGCAATCAAGAACTGGATTACGCCATCCTCTCCTTCTGAGATCCGTTCCTTTCTGGGCTTAGCTGGTTATTACCGGCGCTTCATTTCGAACTTCTCGAAGATCGCTTTGCCTTTAACAGCTCTAACGCACAAAGGTAAACCGTATATTTGGGGCTCGAAGCAAGAAGAAGCCTTTCTAACGCTCAAGCGTTTGTTGTGTGAAGCTCCTGTTCTTGCGCTACCTGAGGGTAATGATGATTTTGTCGTGTATTGCGATGCATCCAACCAAGGTCTCGGTTGTGTTCTTATGCAACGAGGCAAGGTTATCGCTTACGCATCAAGGCAACTCAAGGTTCATGAAAAGAATTATACAACTCACGACCTCGAACTTGGTGCAGTTGTTTTTGCCTTGAAGATCTGGAGACACTACCTTTATGGTACTAAGTGTATCCTCTACACTGACCATAAAAGCCTTCAGCATATCTTTGATCAGAAGGAACTTAACATGAGGCAACGCCGATGGAACGAACTCATCAGCGATTACGATTGTGAGATCCGGTATCATCCTGGTAAGGCTAATGTGGTAGCCGATGCGCTCAGCCGAAAACCCTGCCAACTTAACTGTATCTTGCCGCGCACCCAGCTTCACTTCGCGCCGATTCAAAGCAACCTTGAATCGCGTATTCGTGACGCGCAGCGCGCATCCATCAGTAATGGTAACCTTCGCGCCGAGTTAGCGTGTGGCGCGGAAGCACTCTTTGTCCCTAATCTGAGTGGAATTCTCTGCTATCTCAATCGCATCTGGATTCCCTTTGATGAGAATCTTCGCGCTGATATCCTGAGTGAAGCGCACAAATCTCGGTATTCTATTCATCCTGGCGCTGATAAGATGTACAAGGATTTGCGCATTACTTATTGGTGGCCCGGTATGAAAAAGGATATTGCTGTGTTCGTAGCTAAATGCCTGACTTGTTCTAAAGTAAAAGCTGAACACCAACGCCCATCTGGTTTGCTCGAACAACCAGAAATTCCTACGTGGAAATGGGAATGTATAGCGATGGACTTTATTACCAAGTTACCTTTGACAGCAAGCAAACATGATAGCATTTGGGTAATAGTGGATCGATTGACTAAGTCTGCTCACTTCCTGCCCATTCGTGAAAACTACCGTGTTGAGCAACTCGCGCAGCTTTATGTCAAGGAAATTGTCTGCCGCCATGGTACTCCTTTGAGCATCATATCCGATCGCGATGGCCGTTTTATATCTCGCTTTTGGAAATCTCTCCAATTTGCGCTAGGAACTCGCTTGGACATGAGTACGGCATATCATCCTCAGACTGACGGTCAGTCTGAGCGAACTATTCAAACTCTTGAGGATATGCTCCGATCTTGTGTTCTTGATTTTGGAGGTAATTGGGATTCGCACCTGCCTTTGATCGAGTTCTCTTATAATAACAGCTATCATTCCAGTATTGGTATGGCCCCATTTGAAGCACTTTACGGTCGTAAGTGCCGCTCCCCGATTTGTTGGAGCGAAGTGGGTGAAACTCAAATCACAGGACCCGAACTTGTTCAAGAGACAACCGATAAAATCGCCAAGATCCGTGATCATCTGCTGACTGCCAGGAGCCGACAGAAGAGTTACGCAGATCGTAGGCGAAAGCCTCTCGAATTTCAAGTTGGTGATCTTGTTCTCCTCAAAGTGTCGCCTTGGAAAGGTGTTGTCCGCTTTGGGAAGAAAGGTAAGCTTGCTCCTCGTTATGTTGGTCCATTCAAGATTCTCGCGCGTGTGGGAAAAGTTGCCTACAGACTTGACCTGCCGCCCGCGCTCAGTAATGTGCATCCAACGTTCCATGTATCCAATCTCAAGAAGTGTTTAGCTGACGAGAACCTTCACATTCCACTTGATGAAGTTCAAGTTGATGAAACTATGCATTTCGTTGAGAGGCCTGTTGAGATTATGGATCGCGAGGTTAAGCAAACCAAGCGCAGTCGTATCCCTATCGTGAAAGTTCGCTGGGAGTCCAAGCGCGGAGCCGAGTTTACATGGGAAAGGGAAGATCAAATGAAGATCAAGTACCCGCACCTGTTCTCTGCGCAACCTACTTCGAGATAAATTTCGGGACGAAATTTCTTAAAGTAGGGGAGACTGTGACATCTGCCCGATCCGACCCGACCCAGGTACCCGTTTCTCTGACCCGATCTCTTTCTTTTATGATTTAGTATTTATTTATACTTATATTTTACTTTTAAAAATAATATATATATTTTCCTTCCCGCCTCTCTCTCTCTTTCTTTCCGCCGTCCCGTCCCTCTCCTTCTCTCTTTCCGCCTTCTTTTCCCTCTCGTCGCCGTCCCGCCCTTACGCCTTGTTTCCCTCTTTTTCTTCTAACTCTTTGCTTGTCCTTTGTTCCTTCCCGCCTAAGGTTGTCTGCGCAGCTCCACGCGCCAGACTCCCTTACAAGGAATCCTGCGTGAAGACCACCTGTACAGCGATTCGCGAGACGAACTCTTCTCGCAGCGCGCTAAGAATTGTAATTCTTCTCGCAGCGCGCTAAGAACGGTAGTTCTTCCCGCGACGCGCTAAGGATTTGTAGTTCTTCTCGCAGCGCGCTAAGAATCGTAGTTCATCCCGCGACGCGTTAAGGTTGGTTCTGTCTGCCTTCGCGCTCGCGCACTTTTGCCTTCGCGCTCGAGCCTTCTCGCGCTAAACCCCTTTTGAGTTTTCTTCTGTTTAATTTAGCCGTTGCTTTTGAGTTGTCTTATCTTTTGAGCTGTTGACCTAATCTGCTTTATGTCTGAAAAGTTACTTTCGGCGCAGCATGCGCACCAACCCCATTGGTTGACAGATAAAGTGACTGACATAATCTTTTGAGGATCTGCTTTTTCCATGCTTGACCAGTAACTTTATCTGTCCTCTCCCATGCCTTTTTCTGAATCCTGTCAGCCTTTTTCTCTTTTTCCCTGCTACCATATCTTTTGATATCTTTACTTTTCAGAACTTTTTACTGTTGATATCTTTTCTTTTACTTTTTGAGATCTTTTCCCCTTTTTTTCTAGGGATTGTGTTCCCTAGGGTTTCTCTATAAATAATAATGCTATTTTCTTAACACTACACACACAAATACTTATTATCTTTCTCTTCCTTTGCTCTCTGCCGTTGTCCTCTGCCGTCTCCTCTCTCTGCCTCCGTCTTCCTCCCTGTTCTGCCCTGTTTTCCGGTTAACCTTGCTTGTTTGGTTCTTGCTTTACCTATCTTCACATCGTTTATCAAGTGAGTTATCTCGTACCTAATCCCTTTTTATTTTAAATGCTTTGGGATGTTCATGTGTTCATACAAAACTTAGTCTTAAACTTGTTTATGAACTTTAGTCGCGCAGTATCCCATGTGTTGAGGATGTAGACTTGGCTGTTTATTTGTATGTGTGGATCATTAACCGTCTTGTCGGTCTATTCCGCAGTTCGCATGGTACCATTAGATGAACACGGGAGAACTATCGTTTATGATTTTCTCTTTTGTTACACTTGCACAGTTAGTCTTGTTTGTGAGCTCAATTGTGAGCACTGGCAGTCTTGTCTCTTAGAGTTGGTCCCGATCAGATTACACCCTTGTTGAAAACCAGACATACACATGTTGCGCGCAGATTTATTGTTATCTATGTATTGTATTAAACTTGATTTCTCACCAACACGCAAGTGTTTGACGTTTATTTTAACACATGTTCAGGTTTGCAGTAGCTGTTTTGGAGCTTGTGGACACTTAGGAAGTTTTCTTTATTTTGGACCTAGATTAAAATGTATCAAGACAAGTTATTGTTGTTCGAATATTATGATTTATAATATATTGATTTATGACGATTTATGTTATCTTATTTTTGCTTTGCGCGTGCGCGAATGAATGTATTTATTAAATATTGACACCCAATAGTGTCACGAGTAATGAAACAATATGTGGCGCCCCGATGTATAATCCGCCTTTGGTCGGGGTGTTACAGCGCTGCGCGTCACGAATGCGCGATTCAAGATCGTTTTGGATCGGCGCGAAGTGAAGCTGCGTGCGCGGCAAGATGTAGTTAAGTTGGCTGGGTTTTCGGCTGAGCGCATCAGCTACCACATTAGCCTTTCCAGGGTGATATCGGATCTCACAATCGTAATCGCTGATGAGTTCGTTCCATCGACGTTGTCTCATGTTAAGTTCCTTTTGATCAAAAATATGCTGAAGGCTTTTATGGTCGGTGTAAAGGTACACTTAGTACCATAGAGGTAGTGTCTCCAGATTTTCAAGGCAAATACAACTGCACCAAGTTCGAGATCGTGAGTCGTATAATTCTTTTCGTGAATCTTGAGTTGCCTTGACGCGTAAGCGATAACCTTGCCTCGTTGCATAAGTACACAGCCGAGACCTTGGTTGGAGGCATCACAATACACGACAAAATCATCATTACCCTCTGGTAAAGTTAGAACAGGAGCTTCGCACAACAATCGCTTGAGCGTTTGAAAGGCTTCTTCTTGCTTATAGCCCCAAAGATACGGTTTGCCTTTGTGCGTTAATGCAGTTAAAGGCAAGGCGATTTTTGAGAAGTTCGAAATGAATCGCCGGTAGTAACCGGCTAAGCCCAAAAAGGAACGGATTTCGGTAGGAGTGGACGGTGTAATCCAGTTCTTGATTGCTTCAATTTTGGATGGGTCGACATGAATACCCATCTTGTTTACAACATGACCAAGAAACTGTACTTCATCCGACCAAAACTCACACTTGGAGAGTTTGGCAAAGAGTTGCTCGGTTTGAAGCTTTTGCAACACCAACCGAAGATGTTGCTCATGCTCGGCCTTGGTTTTAGAATACACCAGAACATCATCGATGAACACGATCACGGATTTATCCAAGAAAGGCCTACACACCCGATTCATTAGATCCATGAAAACGGCGGGTGCGTTGGTTAAACCGAAGGACATGACCAAGAATTCAAAATGGCCATAGCGGGTTCGAAAGGCAGTCTTGGGAACGTCCTCTTCGCGGATACGCAACTGGTGATAGCCAGAACGGAGATCGATCTTGGAGAAACAAGAGGCACCTTGGAGTTGATCAAAGAGGTCGTCAATACGCGGTAAGGGATACCGGTTTTTAATGGTGAGCTTGTTCAGCTCGCGGTAATCAATACACATGCGAAACGTACCATCTTTCTTTTTAACGAACAACACCGGAGCACCCCAGGGCGAAGAGCTAGGGCGAATGAATCCTTTAGCGGTCAACTCTTGGAGTTGACTTGCTAATTCTTGCATTTCAGCGGGTGCAAGACGATAAGGAGATTTGGCTACGGGGGATGCACCAGGGACAAGATCAACACGAAACTCGACTTCCCGAGCGGGAGGTAAACCAGAAAGATCATCGGGAAAGACTTCAGGAAAGTCACGCACGATGGGGATTTCAGAAAGTTTCTTCCTTCCTTCATCGGGTTTGACCACATGGGCTAAGAAAGCGACACATTTCTTCCGCAAAAGTCTCCGGGCTTTAGAGCATGACATAAGTTTAAGACCGTTAGATGGTTTTTCGCCGTAGATATGAAGATTTCCACCATTTTCCCGAGGAATGCGAATCAACTTCTTGGCGCAGATTACTTCGGCACGATTTTGCGAGAGCCAATCCATTCCAATAATCACATCAAAACTTCCAAGAGTCATGGGAATGAGGTCGATTAGAAAATCATGTTCATTAAGGTTAAGCGTGCAATCTTTGATTACGGAGTTTATTAAAATAATTTCACCATTAGCCAATTCAACTGAAAAGTTTTCGCTTAAGTTTATGCGCGGTCGCGCAAGTTTCTGCTCAAATGCGCGAGAAATAAAACTTCTATCGGCGCCAGTATCAAAAAGTATGGATGCATATTGTCCATTAAGTAAAAATGTACCATTAACCACGTCATTATTCGCTTGCGCTTGGTGCGCGGTTATATTAAAAGCTCGTCCGCGCGTCACTTGGTTCGAAATTTGGTTAACTGGGTTCGCTTGCGTAATCTGAACTTGTAGTCTCGGGCACGCGTTCCGGAAATGACTGGGATCACCGCAGTTATAGCACGACCTGGGTCGTGGATTAGGGTATGTTGGTTGTGGGTTCTGCAGGTAGGTTGGTGGTGTTTGCGCAATTGGGTTGGAGGGAAGGACTCTACAGTTTTCCGCATTGTGACCAGCGCGGCCACATCGGTGACAAAGTCGACACGGGACTTGAGGTGGGTGGTGAAGTCTACAGGTTGGGCAAAAGGGTTGGTTTCCTGTGTAGGGTTTCTTAGTTGACGGGGCAGGGAGTGCTGGATTGGTTAAGGCATAGTTGTGGACTACCGGAGGTGTTGGGAAGGTCGACAGTGGGTTAGGCGCGTAAACTGGAGGTTGGTAGGTGGGTTGCTGGACAATGGGCGGGTTGGTAAGCGCATAGGCTTTGCGCCTGCGCTTGAGGTTGTTACGGTTTGAGGGTTCTGGCTTGGTTTCTGTTGGTTCTGGGACAGTCTTGGTGAGTTTGGTCTTCTCAGCTCCCCGCAGGAACAGGGTTCCTGCCCTGACATGGTTGTCGCTGAGCACAGCGGCCAACTCGATGGCGTCAGAGAGGGTTAGTGGGTTCCTGGCCCATACAGAATCTTGGATTTCCATGGGGAGACCCCCAAGGAACTTCTCGATGGCTCGGCGGGAAGGGGTAACTAGGTGCGGGACAAGCAAGCTTAATTCATGGAAGCGCGTCGCGTACTCGCGCGCTTCGCCACTTTACTGTTTCAGGTTCCAAAACTCTTCCTCCAGGCGCTTTACTTCGTTGGGAGGGCAGAACTCTCGCGCCAAGATTTCCTTGAATTCCTCCCAGAGCATGCTAGAAGCAGCCTCTGCGCCACGCGCGTGAGCTACTCCATTCCACCAAGTAAGCGCCCTTGATTCTAGGACACTTGAGGCGTACAAGGTTCGTTTGTCTGGAGGGCATTGGGTATGGAGGAAAGTGTTTTCAATTTTCTCGAGCCACTGGAGCATCACGGTGGCTCCTTCAAGTCCGGTGAATTTCGGAGGGTTACCCGCATTGAAGGATTTAATATTGTATCCGGAGGGGTTGGTATTAGTTTGGTTTAAGGCTTGGGCTATTGCGGCGGCCATTTCCTGGGAACGTTGCTGCCTACGTCTGCGCGAGGCTTCTCTCCTCTGATAACGACGAGATAGCGGAGGCATTCTATAAAAGTTTTAATTTTTGTTAATATCTTGGTATAGGAAATCGTTTTAGCGCAAAGTATATCGTCGTAAAGCTTGTTTCGCGGAGTTAAATGCTATCAAACTTTGAAGTAAAATATGAATTTAAATGCAAACTTAATACAGGTAATGAATTCGAATTGAAAATCGACAATTCATGTATCACCATGACTTTCCGAATTCTCAATTTAAAATATCGAGTAAACGAGCATTGAAGGTTGACAATTCATGTATCACCATGACTTTTCAAGTCTTCAATTTGAAATATCGAGTAAATGAATATTGGAGATTGACAATTCATGTATCACCATGACTTTTCAAATCTTCAATTTAAAACATAAAGTTAATGGTAATTGAAAATCAACTATTCATGTACCACCATGACTTCTCGGATTTTCAATCCCTACAACAAACGAGTATGTAAGTAAAGAAATAGATTGAAATTTAACAATAAAAATCGAAAGATCGCGAATAAATCACGAAATCATGTGCTGCATATACGCAAGCATATTTTAATAATATCGAGTAAATAACAATTAGCGCGCAAACATGAGATATTTCTCATGCGCGAGAGGGGACTCTTAGGTAATCTAGGTCGTTACGTCTAACCACCTATCCTAAAGTCACGGAGCTCTGATACCAATCTGTAACACCCCGACCGATGGCGGATTATACATCGGGGCGCCACGTATTGTTTCATTACTCGTGACACTATTTGGGTGTCAATATTTATTAAATACATTTACCGCGCACGCGCAACACAATTTCACGAAGTAACATAAAATTAATCATATCATAACTCAAAATATTCAAATAACATAAACTTGTCTTGTTACATTTTAAACTAGGTCCAAAAGAAAAGAAAACATCCTATGTGTCCTCAAGCTTCCAGAAACAGCTACAGCAAACCTGAACATGTGTTAAAATAAAACGTCAACACTTGCGTGTCGGTGAGAAATCAAGTTTAATACATATAAATAGATAACAATAACTGCGCGCATCATGTGTATAACTGGTGTTCAACAAGGGTGTAATCAGATTGTGATCAAGCCTAATAGATCATAGCTCATAGTTCAACCCGTGCTCCCAATTGAGCACAAAACAAGAAAACTGTGCAAGTGTAAACAAAAGAGAAATCATAAACGATAGTTCTCCCGTGTTCATCTAATGGATCCATGAAAACTACGGAATAGGCCGACAAGACGGTTAATGATCCACACATACAAATAAACAGCCAAGTCTACGTCCATAACACATGGGGTTTTGCGCGACAAAAGTTTATAAACAAGTTTAAGACTCAAGTTTGTACGAACACATGAACATCCCAAAACATTAAAAATAGAAAGGGATTACGTACGAGATTACTCACATGTAAACGGTGCGTTGAAAGGTAACGCAAGAACCAAACTTTCAACAAGCGAAGTTAACCTATAAATAGAGATTATTGGCTTAAAGATTTGTTTTATGCCTTGAATATATGTTAGCATAGTAATATGTATCTTTAACAAATTATTATATATTATATATTACCGGAAATCTGGGCAGGACAAGGGAAAAGACGAAGGCAGAGAGAGGAGGCGGCTGAGGAACAACGGCAGAGGGCAAGGAGAAGAGAGCAGAGGAGACTTCAAGTGTTTGTGTGTGTAGTGTTAAATAACAAGAAAATAGTATTATATATAGGGAAACCCTAGAGAACACAATCCCTAGAAAAGGGGAAAAGATCTTATCAAATCAGGCAAAAGATATCAAAAAGCACAAGAAAACAAAAGCAAAAGATATAAAAAGATATGCCGGCAGCTGCAGGGGATGGGGGAAAAGCTGGCAGGTTACAGGTCAAAGCATGGGTGATGTCAGAGAAAACACTGTTCAAGACATGCAAAAGAAGATTTCAAAAGATAATGTCAGTCACTTTTTCTGTCAACCAATAGGATTGGTGCGCATGCTGCGCCGAAAGTGGCTTTTCGGACAGATGTCGGAACTGACCTAAAGTGCTCAAACAAAAGATAAGATATTTCAAAAGCATACAGGCTGACCTAAACAGAAGAAAAGCCAAGGTCTAGCGCGAGAAGATTCGAGCGCTATGCGCGAGGTCGAAGGCAGACAGAAGACAATCCTTAGCGCGCCGCGGGAAGAAACACAAATCCTTAGCGCGTCGCGGGAAGAAATACCATTCTTAGCGCGCTGCGAGAAGAACTACAATTCTTAGCGCGTCGTGGGAAGAACTACCGTTCTTAGCGTGTCGCAAGAACAGTTTGCCTCGCGTATTGCAGGAACAACTGGTCTTCACGCAGGCTTCCTTGTAAGGAGTCTGGCGCGTGGAGCTGCGCAGACATCCTTAGGCGGGAAGAACCAAAGGACAAGCAAAGAGTTAAGAGAAAAAGGGAGTTCAAGGCTAAAGGGTTAAGCAGAGGGGCGGGACGGCGACAAGAGAGAGAAAGAGGCGGGACGGCGGGAAGGAATTATTATTATTAGTACGTAATATAAAAAAATATATATATAATTTATTTAATGTTAAATTTACAAAGATTAATAAACAAATTTTAAGTCATAAAAAGAATCGGATTCGAAAACGGGTACCTGGGTCGGGTCGGATCTGGGCAGATGTCACATCTCGTGGCCTAGCGGATAGACCTCCACGAACCGATCCGCGGTTTGTTCTAGGATGGGCAACTCGTTCTCGTCTAGAGCGCGAGTACCCATCCGAGCGGGACCATCAGCCTCCCGCGGGTACAGGAGCGACGTCAAGTCGTTCCCCTCTGAAATAAACAGGAAAGAAGTTAGAAGAAATTCTAAATCAACAAAAGGAAACAAAGCATACCGTAAGGAACAGAGTTCGAACCGTATTCGAGGACGATTGGGATCTTTTGCGCATCCGCAGCCTTCCACACTCGGCTCATCCCCAGCATCACCATCCCGGACTCCTCAAACCGGTAAACCGGAGATTGGACTCGGGATATCTTCGCAAACCATTCCGCCTCCTGGTAGTTGGAGGCGTGAAGGCTGGGAAGTGCTTGCCCGTTCTTGAATTTCATGGCAAGGGGGATGGCGCGAGCGGAGATGTAGATGAACTCCCGCTTCCACGAGCGAAGACTGCGCTCGGTTGCGCAGATCTTCAAACCCTTAATCCGGGTTATCAACGTATACCACCCCTGGATGCACCTCCAAGTGTAGAAGGTCATCAGGCGGTCAACATAGGGCTCAATGCCCAGAATCCGGCACACCCACTCGAAGTGCCGAACCTTGGCAATCGCCATCGGATGCACCTCTGTCAGGTGCACACCGTGCCTCTCAAGGACACGGTAAACAAACTTTGTCAATGGGAACCTAAGATTCCCATAGACAAAGAATGCAGCATAAACCCCGATCTTGCCTCTGGGGCATCGTACACCGTCTGGTGGGGTTCAGGAAACTCAGGCTCGAGAGACTCGAGCATGAACTTCCTGACGATGTACTGATACAGATCGCCAGGCAGAGCACACTGGCACTCGCCAGCAGTACTCTTGTCATCGGCTGTAGACTCGAGATCACGTGAAGACATCTTGAAGATGAAAGAAAACGATTTCAAGAGAATGCTTGCCTGAAAAGGTGAGTATTCGCCGGAAATCGTTTAGAAGATGAAGAGAAGAGTGAAAGTGTGAATTACAAAGAACCCTCCCCCCCTTTATATACTAAACGCAATTAATGCGATGAATTTAATGCGGAAGAGAGAGAAATCGAAGGTGCAATGAAACTATGACACGTGGCAAAAAGCAAGCTGGCAACAGCTATTGAAAGGACGCGTACCATTAATTTCGCGGCCACGCGCCCGAATAATCGTGCCCACGCGCCTGAAAAAGCGTCTGGAATGACCATGTATTGTCACGTCACCATAACTTCCTGCACGTCCTGACACAGTCAGAAGAAACCGTCGCACGACGTTTCAGAGGTTTGGACTGTTCTTATCCTTTCACCAACTCTTCGAATTTCAAAAAAATTCAAAAAGATTCAAAAGTAAGCGGGAAAATACCCCTTACCTTGGCAACCAAGTAACCGTAAGACGGATGCGGGTACAGTGTTAAGGCAAAACCCTTCACATACCTAGCACCCGCAGGGAATTGAAGCCAAGAATAACTTGGCAACCAAGTAACCGTAAGACGGATGCGGGTACAGTGTTAAGGCAAAACCCTTCACATACCTAGCACCCGCAGGGAATTGAAGCCAAGAATAACTTGGCAACCAAGTAACCGTAAGACGGATGCGGGTACAGTGTTAAGGCAAAACCCTTCACATACCTAGCACCCGCAGGGAATTGACGCCAGGGGTACCTTGGAAGTAAAGTAACCGTAAGACGAGCGCGGGTACAGTGTTAAGGCAAAACCCTTCACATACCTAGCGCTCCGCAGGGAATTGAAACCAAGAAGGATCTTCTGGGCAATGCTTGCGGAAACGGAAATAACATCCCCGCATAGCGGGAACGTCGAGAACTACATTGTTTGAGGCTCCAGGATGGAATTGGTGGTTTTAACATAATTGATCACTATGTTCAAAACTACCAAAACCTCAGGGAGAATCTACACAAGTGGGACTCAACGCTCCTGAATTGCGAGGAGGTTACAGCCTACCCGCATCATACCCAAAGATCAAGTAGGAAACTCGGGCATTTCTGCAAGTGACAAGGACTTCCGCGGGAAGAATCCCCATGGAAAACCTTAAAAAACCCTTTTCAAAACCCTTTGCTTAAGTCCAAAAGTTCACCTCACTTTATTAAACACTCATGAGAAGAACATTGGACTGGGGGGACTTGAAGAGGTAGGTACCAGCAGAGCCCAGTTGGACCCGCAAGACTCACCTTGAAGAGGGACGTCTGCGCAGAAACCAACTGGATCCGCAGGACCCACCATGCTCAGAGACGTGACGTCCTTACGCGCAGTACGCAAGCTGTTCCCGCAGGAAATGCCTCCCAATGGTGAAGGACTCCGCCTGTTCCCGCAGCTTCGGATACAAGCCATCAGGGAAGGCCACCCGCGCAGCAAGGCTACACGCACAAGGCACTTAGCTCTCAATCACTCAGTGTCACCTGAAGGAATGAGCAAAGCCGGGAACAATCCCGCACAAGGGCGGGAGGGGGAATACTCCCGCCCAAATAAGCCAGTCCGTACGATACGGGAAGATCTTCTGTACTGTACCTGACGAGGTATGGGCAAAAGATCTGACTAAAGATACGACAGCTTATTGACAACAGTATGGCGAGCAGCATGCTCCTGTACTGTATGTCACTATTAGCCGCTGCCTACTCACCAACTACTGCCATACCACGTGCATAGCCGGCAGTTGGTGGAAAAGGAATAGTACACAGTAGGCCAGGTCACTATCAGCCGCTGCCTACCCACCAACTACCAGCAGGGCACGTGTGTAGGCCACTGTTGGTGGAACAGGAATACTATTGCAGCCGGCCACACCTCCTTGGAAACCTACCTTCGGCTATAAATACCACAAATGGTATGACCATCTCATCTTATCATATCTCAACATATCTTATCATATTATACCTGATATCTGCTCTAGCAATCTCTTAATATACATTTATATTTAAAGAGCAATCTAGTCTGATTCTCACGCCGGAGGGTGGTCACAAGGAGGAACCCCCCCCTCTCAGTGACAAGCTCACGGTGTCTGTTTTGCAGGTTATCAGAAGAACCATCTTCTCTGGGTCTAAACCCTCGTGGGAAACATCTATCTAACCCCCAGGTTACTCGTAATCTGCCCGGGGTCCGGTTAGTGTTTCTTCAATAACCTTTAATATATGTCGCATAGGTTAGTCAACATTGTTATCTGATCGGTTTTTTACTAGTTATCATTTCGTTAGTATCCGACATACCATTCAATATTTAATATATTAATGTTTCGAACTATCGTATATTACAATATATGTTAAAATAAATGTGTATTTTAAAAAAATATATAAATATCTTTTATAAATTAAAATTAAAATTCTCTCTCTAACTTTCTCATTCGTATTTATCATAATTCATAAACACTCATCTTTTAATACATTGGCCCAAGTGTTTAGATAGAGAAGCCCAGCCCACTAATAATAGTACAAATTGACAAATGACAAGTATGGGCGTATAGATTATAGAAGAAGTACTAGAGGTACACAAATCCGGTAGTTTCAAAAACAAAAATCGGGTAGACTGGTTCCAGTTGGGTTTTGACCGGGTCAAGCTTGGGTATGATTTTTTTGAAGAAATGATACTTGATTCGTATCCACAGATCAGGTAGGACCGAATCCGGTTCCATGTCTGGAACCGAGTTTTTACCACCTCTAAGAAGTATCATGAAACCATCTTCTATTTCAAAAGGTTAATTCTCTATATTTGGACATATTATGATTAAATTTCCACCCTAACTAGCCATATAGAATTTAAATACTTTGTAATATTAATTCTTCAATTTTAATGTAACATGAAATGTCAAACATCACGTTTTATATTAGACTATCCATATTGGTTAGGGACTTAGGGTTAAAAAAAACTAATAAACACGAATACTCAGCTCTCACATCATATTTCCGCTAAGTAGTACATAATTATAGCAAGAAACTTCTTACATAACAACTATGGTGGTGTTTGGGATTCATTATTTTACCACCTTATAACTTTTTAAAAAGTTAATAAGTCATCCAACATTGTAACTTATTAACTTATCTTCTCACATCATAAACAATTCTAAAAAACTTAACTTTTCAAAATAGTAAAAAGTTATGAGTTGTTGAAAATAAGCAATCACTCCTCCGCGGATATATCATACTGTCAAACCACCTAAATGTAAATGTTCATTGTATTTCCATACATCCTCATGAAATAGTTGCATTATGTACATAGAGAAATTGATGTCGTGAGCCGCTACAACTGAAGTTGTATGCTGCTTTTTTGTATTAAATTGTTGGTAATGAAATAGGATATTAACTTTTAGCCTGCTGTAACATTCTTTTTTTCTTCTTTTACTTTCTCTGTTCTCCATGTAATTTGTGTCTTCTAAAACTTTCTTTAACGAATTTTCCGTATGTTAACTAAGTCATGTTTCCGCTGCGACGCGCGTGAAAAAATTACTAGTTTATTTTTAACCACGGGTTTTGATGATACAAAAAGGACTAAAGTAAGCGAGAAATATTAAGTGTAATGAAAATTTAGTTAGTGTTGACAAAATACAATAGTAAAAAGGATTGCCATTTATATGATATTATCTAAAATCCTTGTTTATCACACGTTTATAAGTTTGTTACCTTTTTATTGTTCTTCGTTTACATGTTATGTTTTTTTCGAACGACAAATATGATTCTACTTCTAAACTATTACACATTTTCCTTCGACAACGACGATGAGACATGAACCCTTATCCATAGAAAGACAAAACTTCATTCAACAATTATTACCGCTGATTCAATCAATCAATCAATCAATCATGCCCAGTAAAATCCCACCGACAGCAAAGCTATAAGTAGGGTCTGGGGAGGGTGGGATGTAGGCACACCGTGCCTCTATCCAAAGGAATAAAGAGGTGGCTTCCAGAGAGACCCTCGGCTCTAAGTACATGTGTATGAAGCAAAATAAAGGAAATCAAAGTTTAACAGTTATATAAAAACTACTACTAATTATAATAATATTAATAATAAGATCACAGTTTAACAGCTATATACCGCTGATTATTAGTTAGAACTCTTTTAGAACCACCTATATATTTGTTTCTAATAACATTTACTCTTTAATAATAAAAAAGAATAATGATTGGATGCTGTGTACGGAATTCGAATTATGGATACCGTACAATTGTGTGGATATGAGTCACTCGAGTCTCAAGACCCCAAAACAGGCTTTACTTAGACTATTGTCATTCACAACCCAACCAAACACAATTTTTTATTATAAAATTAATTTCTCTTTCTTCCACCTATATAACCCAACCAAACTCAAATTTTCACTCCCACTCATAACCCAACCAAACTATTTATTTATTGAATAAATATATATTATGTTAGTTTTATTGTATTAAAAATAACTTCTTATTTTAAAGAAAACCTACCTCAGAAAAAAAGAATTTATCTACTCTATAAGCAGATAAATTTTATTTAATTTTTTAATAAATTTTGACATTTTTATTATATTTTCTTGAATAAAATAGGATTATATTTTTATTTGGTAAGCTTTATTAAAAAAAATATAGTCACCAAATTGATGCATATGCCAAAAGTAATTTACATTTGAGTGGATAAATTATTTTGTTGGTTTTGGGTGCCTAGGTGTCCAACGGACTTGCAGTCGGTCCACCAACTTGGTTGGACCTTTTAAAAAGGTTTTCATTTTCTTTAAATTACTTACTAACATACCAAACATAAGCATACCAATAGGGGTAGCCTTATAAAACTATGGTCTCCTCTCCCCACACCACATTAAATTTTGGAACAAATTCTCACATAGTTTATATAAATGATAAATTTTATATTATATTTTTTAAACAGCCAAATTGTATTACCGAACAAAAGTGCCTAACAAGCATGGAGTCCCAAAATAATACACAGTACACACGCTTACAACCACCAGTCCACGAAAATTACAAAAACAGACTCAAAATGAAAAGAAACACCATTATTCCCCATCTAATTCAACTATTTTCTATCTATTTTTCACCCACATATACGAAAGTTGTTTGATATCTTCCTTAATTCAATTAATCGTGTATTATTGAAAGTCTCATTTTGCCTTCCATAAACACCAGCATGCCATGAAAATGATTGACTGAACCGCACTTTGTTTGCTTTCATGTCCATTTAAACTAAAGGGAATCTTCAATAAATCCTTCACCTCGACTGCGTAAACCGGAGGTATACCACACCAACTACTAACGAACTGTCATATGACCGAGGCCACATAACATGATAAATTTTATAATATATATCATTTATGGTTTAATTCTTTAATTTAATAAGTCAACAATGAAATGTTTTTTACATTTTGAATATTAATAATCTCAATTTTGTTCTTCTTCTTATCAGGGTTTGGAACCATCCCAATACACGAGTGAGCCTTTCTAAGACGAGATATCAACCGCTGATAATGATTTTATCGCTCTAGTTCTGACTCACCCAGGAACGCTATCAAGGAGGAAACCCACTACTATGGGAAAACCCTCTTGAGTCAGGTTTCAAACATGAGATATTAAGATCCTAAGCTTTAACCATCACCATTGTGTCATTGGACCACAAGGTCAATGGCAATCTCAACTTTGTTCTAACCGATCAAATTACTCACTCACATTTTTTATTAAAAAAAGTTAAAAGAAAATAATGTTTTTACATAAACCATTACTCACTTTAAAGAAGAATTAGTAGGAGTCTCCATGTCTACGTGCCATTAACGTGCCAATCACTTTTTTTATTTTCTAGTTAAACACTTACACCACTACTCGTAATTTTAGCATCAAATCATGGTTTAATTTTTTATTTTTTTTATCTTCTCATGGATTATATCAAGTGTATCACACATTCATTACTGTAAGTTTTCCTATCAAAGTCTTTTCTTTTGATTTATTATGCAATTGCATATCAAACATTTCAACGGAAGTCAATGTTTCAATGGATTAATATCAACCTCTTTTATTTTCAAACTTTTAAAACTTTAACGCCACGATGGCATTAGCCGCGGGTGAGCTCTTTTATTTGTAACTTTTTACTAAATTGATAAAAAAATAATAAATGGTCATATGTTTTTTATTTTGTCTTATGGTTTGCAATAATGAGAAAAAAACGTGAAGGTTCTGGGCATGGCATTAAGGGTACTCCCACCAATGAAATTGAAGTGTAAGCATTTACATATTTGAAATATATAGACTTGCCACATCCTGTGAGTCAGCTTCTTGCATTCACGTATTTTTTTTTAATATTGAACTTTATGTTTGTGACATATTTACATCTTATATTATTAGCAATACACAACAAAAAAAATAAAAATATATGATTAACAATAAGCCCAGTGCCAAAGAAAATGCGTTGCTTAGCTGAGATCATTAGTTTTTTTGGTGGCATATTTTATTTAACGGAAGGTTTACTTTTGATAGAGACTAACTTCATCTATAGAAAATCCACTTTACGTTCATACTTATGACAATTTCCTTTAAAAAATTACCAAGTAATCATTTTTACCATTCTCAAATTTGTAAATTACCTTTCTCAAATATATTCGAATATATTTGTAATACATTTTTTGCATAATTATTTTCTTATGTTTAACATTAAGTTTTTTTTTTATTTTAAATAATTCATTGTACTAATTTGCACATTGTTCATGTAATACACTGAGTCTAATGCTAATATAATAATAAATAAAAAACAATGTTAATAGTATATTCTCCCTTTTCATATAATATTAATACATTTATAAATAGTTTTTCAAACAAAAAGATTTATTATAAATTTTATTGTTAAACGTGAGACTCATCTAAGAAGAAAACAACCAACTTGGGCTATTTTACTTGCACATGACTCTTAGATGGAATGTCCAATGTTCAAACATGGACAAATGAATAATTTGTATTTTTTATTTTATTATAAAGTAAAGTTGAGTAACATTAGTCGTTAAAAAGGAAATTCTAAAAAGAAAATAAAGGTTAGATAAAAGCTAAGTATCTTGAATCGAGAGCAAGTGAAATAGCGGAGGCCTAGATCTAACACTAAATAGCAACCATGTCTATCACACCATTAGCGGTAAATAGAGGTGTAAATAAGTCATGTCAATTTGGAGCTCGCTTAAGTTTGATTTTGATTCGTTTAACTTACTAGAATTTGAGAGTGAGCTGCCTCGTTTCAAGTTTTGTATATTTAAAACTCGAGTTCAGCTCGTTGTTAGCTTTTTAACCTTGAGCTTAGCTCAAACTCGATTTGTTACACACACATATAATATAATATATAGTTGTTTTTTTATATATTTATAATTCTAACTTATATATATAACATCGTATATATTATTTAGTTAGTTTTATCAAAATTTATAAATTATTATAATCGTGTGTGTGTATATATATTGTATGAAAAAGAATTATATAAATAATAAATTATTTTAGGCTCGTCAGCCTACTCAAACGATGTAAGTGAAGCTCGGACTCAAACCTTTTATTAAACGAGTTTATTTTTTCAACTTGGATTTGGGCTCAACCTTTTTTAGAGACTAATTTCGCAATCAATAAGTAATAGTGTGAACACCAATATTCAATTTACCAAGTTATTAAATAGTCACTTTTTCTTAAAGACTACAATCTCTTAAGACAACAATTTTAGTTTTTAAATTTTGTGTATGCATTTATTCACTTTTTCACATATTTGTATTTTTTTTCATTTCCCTGTTTATATTTGTATTCTATCTTTGTTGTTATTATATATTTACATCTGTTAAATCAGTTTGTTCACACTCATGCCAACACCTTAAAAAATGACTTTCCATCTCATCTCTCTCCCACTCCTTCCTCCTTTTATCTCTCTCACCACTTACATATGCAACAGTCTCTTTCTCTCTCACCGCCCATAGTTACATCATCTCCACTCTCTCTCTTACCTCTCAATCTCCATGTCACCAATAACCTTCCACGTGGAAGGGCTGGAGATACTCCACTAGTCATGTGATTGTCAATATCATCATTATTTTTATCATTATTTTCTTAAAAACAATATTTCAAACCATCCTTAACATCGACGTGTGTCTGGTTAAAACCGGATGTTAACCATTTATATTGATTTTATCGTTTTAAATCCAACTCACAAAAACACAAACGATGATGAAATTCAATAAATATATATATTGCATTGATTATTGGCTTGGTTTTAAATATATGAAATTAGATAGGACATCATCACTAAATTTTAACACATGTATTGTTAGATCTTAAAATGTCCGTTGAATTATACGTAGCCTTATATTATAACGCATTAAAATTTAAATCACTACAACTAGAATTTAGAAGCTAAAATAAACATTAGATTTTGTTATTTCACAACAAATGAGGTGTCAAAACCACAATGACAGAATCTATGTGCCCTCTCTGGTTTTCTTTATCGTTAAATGTATGCTGATAATACGCTGAAAGTTGTTTTATCGATTAACCGGTCAGGCCGGTTGAACTTTACAACACTCTTAAATTATGTATATATTTATATAGGGGTGGGTTATTGTATAATAATATCTTAGTACGCGATCTTCGAGAGCGTTGGATTAAAAAACACGCGATGGCAGTTTCGTAAATAACCCAAACTAGTTCATGATCAAAATCGTTGATTACAAATCTATTATGATCCAAATTCTGAACTTATCACTCTATCTCATCCAATTTCTAAACCTAATCAGAGCTTAAAGTATGAAATCTATAAAGTCAAAAACCAAAATCAAAATGAAACGTCGTTGAACATCAAGAATCTTTAAAATTGATCAAAAAAATGATGATTTAATCAATCAAATTGATATGTAGAAGGATTTAGATTCATCAATCGATTATGAAATTGCATAATACTATACTCAATTGAGTTCTGATTACGGTTCAAAATATCACGTTTAAACATTCTAAACAAAACTGAAGACACTAAAACGTTCTGATAAAAAACTAACTTATTTAAACGTTCAAGTTAAACGTTTTGACAAAAAGCGAACACCTTTAAACGTTCAAGTTAAATGTTCAGAACAAAAAAGTTTAGAACTTCTGTTTAGAAGTTCAGAACCCTAATATGAAATTAAACGTTCTAGACAAACCTTTAAACGTTCAAAAGCTTAGATATGAAATTAAACTATATGTAACATGAAATTGAAAGCTAAAATCACTTCATATAATCTCGTAATTATCAAGAAATCATCAATCGACCATTGATTTCATTATATGAACAAATCTGGAACGTATTTAAAGTTCTGCAAATGGGCGCCTGCAAATTGTGTATTTCAGTTCAATTCAATTGAAGTGGTGATGGTGAAGGAGGTGTGCTGATGTCGGCGAGTGGTGGTGGAGACGGATTGAGGGAGAGGAATGGACAGATGAGTGTTATTGTGATTTTGGGTTTCTGAAAATTAATGGTTCGAAGTGTCGCGTACGTAATGTACGATAAAGAATTATTGTATTGGATCCTTTATATACGTATGTATGTATAATACAAAACAAAAGTATATCAAAGCCATAGTAATAAATGACTCATAAAATGAAATTTTTATAGTAAAAATAATTTTCTTCCCGACAATTGACCACAGACATTTTAAAATGTTGACTATAGGGGGGCGGTAATAAATTTCCACAATAAAATAATTTTATTGTGGAAAGTCTTACGTACCACAAAACAATGTTTTAAATAACGACGGGCTTAATTAATTGAAAGTTTAAACACACAGACATTTTAAAATGTTGACTATAGGGGGGCGGTAATAAATTTCCACAATAAAATAATTTTTTTTGGAACTAGAATGATATATAATTGATTGTTATTTTCATTTCATCACCAATCAATCAATCTAATCATGATAAATCCAACTAACAAAAAGAAAAAAAAAACTTTTTGAAGAAATTATAATGCTTGTTATGCAATAAAACAATGAATGTTCTCATAAACTGTCGATTGTCGAACTAGTCATTTGCTGTCTTATCGATCTCCTTCCTAGACGGGTTTAAAAATCCAGATGACGTTATAAACAATTTAGCTATAAAATATATATTCATAATTATTAATTTGCGATGTTTAAAGTGAAGAATTTAGTTATAAAATATATTGATAGTTATTAATTTTCGAGGTCTTGTGAGTGATATCAAATCAACCTCATACTTAAGGTTAAACATAGAAGCAGAAGGTCACGTGACTTTCATATAGTTTGGTCATGTGTTTTGGGGCTTGCAGTATGTATTTTCTATATTTGTATGTTTGAGCTTCTTGCTACCTATAAGTCGTTCATTTTCATTTATATCTTTAATAGTATGGCATTTAAAAAAATAACTATTTAAAACAAAATTTCAAACTATTTTATCTTTTTGTATGGTTTTTTCAATTTACCAAGATACGAAGACTGGAATAAACAAAACATTGAGCCCAAAGTAGCCAAAGCGCCTTTAGTCCAATGGTATTCAGGTGCAAAGTCAGGAGTCTCCTTCCCTAGAGGTCGTGGGTTCTAGCTGTGAGTTTGTCGTTACAAAAGATTAAGCCCAAAGTGAAAACAGTAACCACCTGGTTGCTGGTGCGGTTTAGGTTCAAGATAACCAACCGAATGAAAATGATTCAAATCAATTTAGGCCGACCGGTTATGTAGCTGGTTCCGATCCAACCCATCGATTTTAACAAGGGTTAAACAACCGTTACAACTTACAATTACTTCAAATTAATTTCATTATATTTTATAAAAACAATAATTAATGTGATTAAAGAAATTAAAGATGACCGGTCATTGGTCTATTCACATTTAACTAGTGGATGAGATTAGAACACTTGCATTTTAAAACTTCTAAAACTAAACACATTTAAATTCATTTCAAATGAAACTGATGGCCAGACTAATTACTAAATTTAACATAATCCCATTAATTAATTAAAAAAAAGAAGAAGAAAAAAATCTCAAAATTTTCCATTAATAACACTACTTGTTACCACTTACCATCCAAATTCATTGCACCTATTCCAACATTATTATTAATAATAATATTATCATTCAACCGGAGTTAACACACCCCGGTGGTAATTCCGGGTGCACAAATGCTAGAGAAAAAAGTACCAACATAATAACCACCGGGATAAAAAGGAGCAACGACGGCGGTGGCGGCAGCGGCGGCAACACCAGCGAAAGGACCACCAATGACACCGTTAACAACACCATTGCCACCACTGCTTTAAACTCAAAACTCCACTTTGATATAGGCTTCTTGTCATTGTCGGGTTGGTCAAATGTAGCCGAAACCATAATTTCCCTACAGATCTATTGTTGCATGTAATGTCTGAAGATGTATTGTAGCTGTTCGTGAATTCCTATGGTTGTTATATATGTAACATATGTTTGAGACAGAGATATGTTAGTAAATGTTGTTGTGTTAATGTTGTAAGGTGTCGTGTGAAATCTTTTATTTTGTGTTCCATAAAAAGGTTCATGAAACTAGCATTCAACTTATGTTAAAACTATGCCTTAAGTGTCACACCCCGAAAACCTTAACTTAACACAGCGGAAGTCTTAACTTTAATTTGTCGGGTTATAACAGACGCCGATAGTCAACAATAATAAACAATAAATAATAAAAGCATCATCTTTTATTATAAGGAAATATTTTACAACATCAGAGTTTATTACACGTGCTGATGCACGGTTTACAACACATCACTTTTGTTCAAACACCCCACGCTCTCGTTTCCATACCACCTCGAAACCTTCACTTTCCTGCAAAGCATATTTAAATAATTTTTGGGTCAACACGAATGTTGGTGAGTTATTCATGAGAATAAAAACTTATTATATAAATATAAACAATTTATATATAAACAACACATGAATATAATGGTGTACGGCCATTATACTCCCAATTAAAGACCGATCAAACACGGTACACACAACAACGAAACCCGCATTTTACCTTTAAGCACAAAAAGCGTTAGTTGTAGACTAGCTACGAATACAACGCGTGTATGACTACCAATTTGATAACTCGAAACGTACCATACTCGAAATATTCCCACTTTTAACCCAACGCGAATGGAAGTGGGGGGCGTCACCCCGATAGATCTACCAACATTTCTGTGCCCTCACTCGGTTAACAGTTATTTAACCAAATTGATTCATCCCACAATAACGACAATTTGTAGTATAATGCGTTTTCAAAACATATATATAAATACGAACATAGATATACAATATGCTTTTCGGAGGAAGAACTCACCTTTGATTTCGGGGTTTCGAATAAACGCTTGTTCCTATATTAGTACACGTTCGTTAATTTTAGGTTTGACTAAAATATATATATTCTTATTCTAAAAATCCACACAAGCATATAACACATAAAGTTTACTACTTATAATCTTATAATTCTATACTTAAAAATATAAACAAGTAATAATCAACTAATAATTGTTTTATTTAATAATTTAATTTAATTATTAAAATTTAAAATTTATTACCTTTAGTTGCTGGAGTGTTTTGGAAAAGTTCAAGTTATTATTTTATTTAAAATTTTGACTCTATTATAATCGGTTTTGTCGGTTTTGCCGGTTTCGTCGGTTTTGAGCTTAAAAACGAACCAGTTGTCCTTTTTACAAAACTTTTAGTTTTAAATTATCTAAAACACTTTTTATATGGTTTTTAGTCAAGTTTTATTGGTTTTTTTCAATAAAAATGTTTTGGTTTTCCTTTTGTTGCCAATTTCTTAAAAATGCCAATTTTTAACGTTTTCGTGTCGGTTTTCACGACACGAACCGTGTTGGTATAAGTTTTGCTATTCTTGACTTTTCTTATATTTTAACTTATGTTAAATATAAGAATATTATGACTTTAGGAGCTGTTTTAATTCAGTTCCAAAAACTCATGTCGGTTTACCTTAAAAGTCGAACTTTCCGATCGTTAAAGTCACCGACAAGCTATTTAAGTCACAATGTCAAAACCAAACCATTTGGTACAGCAAATATACACATAATAACAAATAATATATCATCATATACATGTTTGATCATCTAGCACCAAGTATGCACACAAAACAAATTTTTAACTACACATGCTTAAGCCTTAGCTTAAGTTTTCAACTATACAATATACATGTTATTTCTACAATCTCTACAAGGTGTTTATGTACCAAAATTTCCAGATCTTACTAATCCATATTAACATCTTATTTCATCCTATTATTAACCTTTAACAAACACATTCTTGATTTCTTTAGCAACAAAGTTTCTATTACTAGTAAGTAGCAATTTTTAATAACCTTATTATCATACTAACAATCTTTACAATAGAGTTTACTAAAGTAATCCTAACCACAAGTCTTTAATCATCCACACAAGATTATGTTCACTTATCAAATCATTTTGCAAAACATCTTGTACAATTTACAAAGTTTCCTTTATTAGTAAGTTTAACACAAACTCTTGTTTATCTAAGTTATTATGTTTCATGCATCCTAGTACTTCTAGTAGATTTCATTCCTTTCCATATGTCTCATTCAATCACTTAGTTTGTCATTATCAATCCATATAAAATCAATACAAGTCAAGTATAAGCTTTATGATCAAAAGTCAAATTTTGTATTACTTGCATGTGTAAGTGACTTTCCAACAAAGTCAAATCCTTACACTTTTGTCAACCCTTTTCCAAGATTCTTTCAAAACCATTATTATCATTACTTACAACTTTTTCAAGTAATCAAGTATGTGGGTTTTCAAAATTTATCATTCTTTCTTTAACCATTTTACCATTTAACAAACTTACAACTTCAATCCAATACCAAAATCAAAACCCATGGTTCTAATGAGTTTTTTTACCCATAATCCATTTCCAATCTTTTGACCATCTTCACATTTACTTCCAATATTAAAACAATACTTAAACTCATTTGTTAAACAAACTCAAGTAACATCCATATGGACAATCTATACAAGCTAAAATGCAACCTTATCAAGTCCTATAATCAACAAAACCTATCTTATACATTCCTATGTAAACTCACGGCCACATACATACATGCATATATCCATATCATACTTGCATGTATACTACCAAACATACTAAAATCAAGCCTTAAACCTCAAATAACAACTAGTATACACAAATCTTTGAAGTGGGTTACCTGGGTTTCGGATTTGGTGCCTATGGTGGTGTTAATGTGACCTTGGGTTGGCTATAATCCTTCATTTGGCTTCCTACTTCTTGTATTTTGCTTAAACCTCCACCAAATACCTCCTAATCAATTGTTGTGTGTGTAAAAATTTGAAAATGTGAGATGGTAGGGAGGTGATGGGGTGGCCGGTTATATGAAGGGAGGAAGAGAGGGGTAGAGTGGTGAGTTGGATTCTAGGATAGGTGTGTTGGATGGCTTGTTAGGGTTACAAGTAACCTAAGTAATCATGAGACACATACATGTGAGCTTCTTATTGGTGGGTTTGGGAGGTGGGGTTGGGTTGTGTGTGTGGGGGCGGCCGAGAGAGATGGGAGAGGGAGAGGGAGAGGTGATTTGAATTATGGCATGTGCTAATAACTAGGTATTAACGTTTAACGTATCTCGTAATTTATCTAGCCAAACGACTTCCGTTTCTAATAATTTTTATCAGACTTTGAGCGAAATTAGATTACAGTCAATGTCTGCCTAAAAACATAATTTTCTGATAAACTTAATGTCGGGCTCTTACGATGTCCTCTACTGGCTTTCGGTTACTTATTTTCTAATTTTCGCGATTCGAACCTTCTAAAATTAAGTTTATACACTATCTCTAATATCCTAACATAAAATTTTATTTTTCGAGGTCATCTTGACACGTTTATGAATTTATCCGTTTTGAGATATTACCCGGTGTCAATTTACACAGTGTCAGCTACACGACAAAATTGAACTTTCTCGGGTTCCATATTTTAAAATTCAACTAAAGTCAAAAACTTTGACTAAAAATATTATTCCTATGTATTTATTTTACTAATTAATACGCGATTATGGTTAATATAATTATCAGATTAGTCTAATTTTTGGCGGTTGTCACATTAAGTATCCTTAATAAAACATGTAATGAGCAAATAACGATGACATGACCCGACCCGACCCGACCCCAGACACTCGTGCAAATAACATGTAATTAGCTAGAATTTTGTAGATGCTAAAATTGGAGTATGTGTGGGAATTTATGTTTAGTTTCTTTCATTTTTACTTTGTCTTTGAATAAATTAATTAATATAGAATAGAAAAATGAAAAGAAAAGCACACGGGGCTGAACCAGATTGTTGTCGAGTGTCGAATGTTGGAATCAACCACGCACATTATAGTTTGGTTTGGGTTTTTGGTTTTGATCGGGTCACCCGAATTAAGCTACAAGTGACAATATAGAAACTTTGTGAAAAAATTGATAGGGTCAAAATAAATGGGGTCAGTGTTGGTGTTTCAAAACGAACATGCAAATACAATTTATACTTATTTGATATAATGACAATGGAATAGTTTTCTTTAAGCAAATTTAAACAAACAAGAGTAAGGGAAAAAAAAACACTTACAAATCAATTTGTTAATCAAACACTAAAACACAATATTATACTTAATTTAACGAGTAATGATTTTTCATCGTTCCTAGATCGATTTCATCTTCTTCGATTCCGGGACGGTGGTCTCATTTTTTCTGATTTCAAAATCCGCGATTCCTTTTCTAGGTTGCTTGTTTTATTCTTTGCATTTTTCCTACACCGGTGAAAGTTCCTTGATTTTCAATCAATTTCCTGAATTACAGTGTGACATAATCACATTTTTTCCTTCGGCTTTGAGAATTGTAAGACACTCCGTCTGTCCTAAGTTAAATTGAATTATACAGGCTCAATTGTGAAAATTCATTATATCTTGAAATCAGCAAATCTCCCACCAACTTATCACACTTTTCTCTCTCTCTCTCTCTCTCTCTCTCAACCTACAAACAAAAGTTGGAAGCTCTGAATCCATCCCTAAATAAAACATACGTTTCTTGATGAAATTCGAACAAAATACATGAATTAACGTCACATGTATCAAAATATATTCATATATCTACTATTTTAGGCACAACATCTAAAAATTAGTTTCATGATGCATCTATGAAGAGCGAAATGCATCTTCTTTATAAGTATGTTTTCCCATATGCTAGTGATCGTAACTGCAATTTTGTGATTTGTCGTTATGTGATATTATCAACCTATCAAAAGAAGATCGCGACAATAAAATGTACAAATTCTGGTGGAATTCACCTCATAGATGAATAAGCGTTACACTTGTTCTGTGATATTAACGCTTCTAGCTATTGTTTAATGCACGGAGTCTGAAAATCAATTTCTTATTGATCTTTGCACATATTACATAGAGAACGAAATATATCTTCATTAGGGGCGTGCTTTTCTTTTTCTATCTATGACTGTGATCCAGAGTGTCATTTTGTGATATGTCGGTTACATGTGGCCATCAACTTATTAAAAGATAACGTCAATAAACATGCGTTTTCCAGTGAAATTCAATTCATACGCACATGCGAGACAGAATATTCACGTGCCTACTTACCATTAGATACATGGAGTCGGAAAGCCAATTTCATGATACATTTAAACACATCAGCCTTAGGGGGGGGGGGCTGGGTGGTCGACGGCCACAGGCCCGACACCCCACTAGGCCCGATTTTTTTAAAATTATATGTACTTTTATTAAAACAATATGTATATTTAGTGTTTAAACTCAATTAAATAACCACTAGCTTGGTCTAGAGGCAAAGGAGTATTATTCACAACGAAAATATTATGGGTTTTAATCTCATTTGAAACATGTTTAGTCAAATTTTTTTACAAAAGTTTTTTACGCAACCTAAATTATAACCAAGTATATATGTGTATATATGTGTGAACCCTTGGGTGGGCAAAAGTAAAATTGCACTAATTTTGACGTTATTTTACTAATCACGTGAAAATAACGTTAAAAGTGGCGGAAGGTTAATCAGGCATCATGTGGTGGCGTTGATAGCCGAAAGACAAGGGCACATGCACCAATCAGCCGGTGTCCGAAAGACACCGGCTGATAGCCCTGCTTGCGGTGATAGCCGAAAGACAAGGGCACGTACACATATATACATTATATGTACGCCCTGCTTGCGGTGCGCACATATAATGTATATATGTGTGAACCCTTGGGTGGGCAAAAGTAAAATTGCACTAATTTTGACGTTATTTTACTAATCACGTGAAAATAACGTTAAAAGTGGCGGAAGGTTAATCAGGCATCATGTGGTGGCGTTGATAGCCGAAAGACAATGGCACATGCACCAATCAGCCGGTGTCCCGATGATTGAGTGTTATGTGTCTTATGTCCAAGGCTTGATTCAAAACTACTATCGAGCCGGGGGTCTCACCGGAAGCAGCCTCTCTATCCCTATGGGATAGAGGTAAGGCTGTCTACATCTTACCCTCCTCAGACCCTACCATAGCATTGCTATTGGTGGGATATACTGAGTACGATGATGATGATGATGAAATTATAACCAAGTAAGTCCATATCAAAATTAAATTGTTTAAACCCAACAAAATACTAAGTTTACTTATACTTAAGGCCCAAAAATTTTTTCGCTTTCGGCCCAAAATATTTTTGCTTCTCGGAGCCCAGAGCCAGCCCTGAAACACATTATACATCGAGAGTGAGAGACGTCTTCATTATGATGGTGTTTCTTTTTCTTTATATACCACATCGATGCAAAAACTGCATGCTTGTGATTTGTTGTTAAGTGGCTTTATCAATCTATCAAAAGGAGAGAGCATGCCCATCATGATACATGAGATTATCATGAGAATGGTAGTATGCATAATAACTGGTTTAGTGTGCCATTTTTCATTCTCAATAACAATTTCCATGGTTCAATTCCATGAGTCTCTAATCACACATAATGCATCAAATTGGGTGTCCAGATTAAAACTAACAAACTTATCAAAAAGTTAGAGCACGACTATAGTCATTTTGTAGCTATACACATTCGATCATGGTTTTGCACCTTATTAATTAATTCAGTGACTAGTTTTAACAGTACGTATACTACAACAAAGGTAGCCTATAATGCTTATTTGCAGAGCCGGCTATGAGGCAGGGCCCGGTGGTCGACATACCCCGGCTCGACACCCCAATAGGCCCTAATTTTTATATTTTTAACACAATATATATATATATATACTAGGTTAGAACCCGTGTGATACACGGGTTGATAAAAAACAAAAGAAATAATTAGATATATATTGTACCTTTTCATCAAAAATAATAGTTAACATCTCAATCCAAATAGTCTAAAATTAATAAGCGATATCGATTGCTCAAGTTTTGTTCAATAATTTATATTGCATACAAATAAACAAACATCTTTAGATGTGTTAATTAGTCTCTAATGCTTGCAGCTAAACAATTCATATGCCACTGTATTTAAAACTAAAACTTGCAGCTTCTAATTTCTACAAAACCAAACTATACTTAATGAAAGAAACCAAGCTGAACTTCCTTTCATAACCTGAGAATTTATAAACACAAATGCATAAGATAGAGAATTTATTTTGTTCTTTTTATAAAAAGACAATAATATCTTCAGTGACAAAAAATCACCTAGAATATAAACACACCTAAGCCTAAATGTTATCAAATGCATAAACTTCAAATATGTCTCTTTTTACTGTTAGTGTAAAACATCATAAAATGCATAGATGGTTGAAATAAAAGAAAACATAGTCACTAACCAATTTAACAAATGACATCAAATATGATCACCATATGGTAAACAGACTTTATTTATAATACAAAAGGCTTTCTAAATAAATTTTGTATGCCAAAAATGACTTAACTAAAAATATTAACATTACAATTTTAAATATAACATATCCATACTTTTTTTAGTGGAAAAAAACATATGTTAATTTTGTAGCAGGCAACTGTTACTTGTGATGTTGAGCTTTGATCAAATTATATTGCTCTACTACAATAATTTTGAAAAAATTTATATAATATCCATCGAGTCTAGAATCATTTTTCCATATAAGCAAGTGTAGAAGCATGTATCTAAAGGGTATAATGGTTATAGATAAAACCAAAGCCACAAGTAGATCTTGACTACCTAAACACAAACACTGATGTCAAAGTTGGTGTGGGTGATATGAAACTGCATTATAATGTACAGACTGAAAAGTTATCTTTCTGGGGTTCTTCTTTTTGTTATCACGAATAATTTTTCTTATACGTCGGTTTTCCTTACATATATGTAAAGGTAAAAAAGTTTAATAAGTAAGCTTACAATTTGTGATCAGTTTTCGTTGTGTAGAGGTGAAATTCTCATTGGTGATACGTATATTAAAAAAACGAAATATGCTAATTGTATCAAATAAATAAACAATATGATGTAATCAATATCAATAATGAATAGTAAGAATAAGAGTTTAGAGAAATATACCATCACTACTATTAGATATAGGTATTCGCAACACATGCAGTATTGATAGATGTAGAAGACATCATAGTGTCACCATTGAAGGACATTATCTCCTTAAAAACAATAAAAGTCCGTAAATATTCATTAAAAATTCACTAAGAATAAAATTAATTCAAATCTGATTGACGTATTTGTTTGTTGTTAAGTCAGAGGGTGTTAAGTTCCGAATTTCATCATTGACGTTCCTTGTCCGAAGTCATTTATTGGATAATCTATAAAACATCCAATCCAATATATTATTAACCAAAGAAGTGATGATATAATTATTGTACGTAAGGCTATTTGGAACCGATATTACCCGGATGAAGAAGACGTAATATGATTGGTAATGGCGTTAAATTTGTTAATGAAAACTATAAAACAAAGATGAATAAAAATCTAAAAAAAAACTATTGAGCCTGTGATCATATCTCTATGGTATTTTGCTGTTTTAAGAGATAGTTTTCTTTATAAAATATGTGTGTATTGGATTCTTAAACATATATTTATTGTTCTAAGAAATGGTTATCTTTATTGTTCTTTGATATTTAGTAACTATCAATTTAGGTTTTTTAAATTGAATAAGGTTTCAATTGAAATTCAAAAGTTTACAAAGATTGATCGAATACATGTAATTTGAATCAGATTTATGTATCCGATTAAATAATTAAAAAAACCGAATCAGACTGAATCAGACTGAACCTGTTAATAGAATTACAAAGATTGATCGACTAAATCAGATTGCATAATCAGATTCGAAGATTGAGCAATTGAACCGATTAATACAATTAGAAAAATTGATCGATTGAACATGTTAATAGAATTATAAAGATTGATCAGTTGAACCTGATTTAACCTTGATGTGAAGATGAATCGATTGAATCCGATTGAAGCTGCAAATAAGATTGAATTTGTTTAGGTGAGAAGATTGAATATATGAATCCACAAAGGTTTGATAGTTACATGTTTAGTTGATTGCTAGGGTTAGAAGCTGTTGAGTGCTGATAAACATATCTCTAAATATGAAACTGTGATATTGATTTTGAAATAGTCAGATGTAAATGTGAATTATAATATTGAATTAAAATTAAATAAAAACTGTTAGGAATTGCCATGTGGCATTTTAAAGGATTCTGGTTAAATAGAAAAAGTTTGTTGATTTGAAATTCACTCATTTATTAGTAAGATAGATTGTACGGTTACTACGATATATAAAAGATAAAGTAATAAAATATTAGTTTTTAATCTTATAATATTTAATCCATCGTCTTCTTCATTATTCTCATTCTTTTATTCTTACATTATGTTGGCCCACCCTACTCAAGCTGTAAATCAGCCCCTGATTATGAGTCAAATGACTTTCTAAAGTCAAAGAATATCTAAGGTTTTGCAAGCAATTTTTAATCATCACTGCTGATTTAGTTGCTACACAACGCAAGCTGCTGAGATCAGAAGCTATTAAATTTTGAGGACTCAACAAATACACAACAAACATATGATCAAGTTAAAATCTTTTTTAATTAATACAATACTGACATGCATTACTACCTTTTAGCATGTCAACAAATCCTCTATGGCTTGATGAGTACAATAATAAAGCCTTTAACCATTAGAAATTTAGAATCATTCTGCAATTCATTATAAAAATACTATTGTATCTATAATACATAGCTTAGCAGATACATCATTCGAAATGCCGGTGTTCTTCAAGTGGAAAGCACGTGTTCAACAAACGTCACAATTAACCCTCCGAGTAGCAACTTCTTACACGCAATAAAAGTCGAGGCACCTCATTGATTCGATCTTATTGTTATTATTATACCTTTGGGATATATATAATCACAGTAATAATTCAAGTGTTCAAAGAAAGAGTTTGTTTAACAACCCTTGTTGAACCCAACCATTTCCACAACACCCCAAGCCACCCTGTCACACAAATTTTGTGACATCTGACCCGATCCGACCCGACCCAGGTACCCGTTTCTCTGATCCGATCTCTTCCTTTTATGATTTAATATTTATTTATACTTATACTTTATTTTTAATAATAATATATTTTCCTTCCCGCCTCTTCCTCTCTTTTCCTTTCCGCCGTCCCGTCCCTCTTCTTCTCTCTTTCCGCCTTCTTTTCTCTCTTGTCGCCGTCCCGCCCTTAAGCCTTGAACCCCTTCTCTTATTTTTGTCCTTTGTTTCTTCCCGCCTAAGGTTGTCTGCGCAGCTCCACGCGCCAGACTCCTTACGAGGAAGCCTGCGCGAAGACCAGTTGTTCCTGCGATACGCGAGGCGAACTGTTCTCGCAGCGCGCTAAGAATTGTAGTTCTTCTCGCAGCGCGCTAAGAACGGTAGTTCTTCCCGCGACGCGCTAAGAACTGTAGTTCTTCTCGCAGCGCGCTAAGAACGGTAGTTCTTCCCGCGACGCGCTAAGAATTGTAGTTCTTCTCGCAGCGCGCTAAGAACGGAAGTTCTTCCCGCGACGCGCTAAGAATGGTAGTTCTTCCCGCGACGCGCTAAGGATTTTAGTTCTTCCCGCGGCGCGCTGTGGACTGTTCTCTGTCTGCCTTCGCCCTCGCGCGTGCGCTCGATGCCTTCTAGCGCTAAACCCTTTGAGTTTTCTTCTGTTTAATCTAGCCGTTTGCTTTTGTGATGTCTTATCTTCTGTGCTGTTGACCTAACCTGCCTTATGTCTGAAAAGCCACTTTTGGCGCAGCATGCGCACCAACCCCATTGGTTGGCAGAAAAAGTGACTGACATTATCTTTTGAGATCTGCTTTTCCATGCTTGACCAGTACCTTTATCTGACCCGCCCATGCCTGTTCACTGTTACCTGTCAGCTCTTCCTTTGCCCCCTGCAGCTGCCATATCTTTTGATATCTTTTGCTTTTGGAATCTTTTACTTTTTGGAGATCTTTTCCCCTTTTCTAGGGATTGTGTTCCCTAGGGTTTCCCTATAAATAATAATGTTAATTTCCTAACACTACACACACAAAGCACTTAAACTCTCCTGTTCTCTCTTCCTTTGCTCCTTGCCGTTGTTCTTCCTCTGCCGTCTCCTCTCTCTTTGCCTTCGTCTTCTATCCTGTTCTGCCCTGCTTTTCCGGTAATACATATATATTATAATAAATTGTTTAAGTTACTTATTAATTATGCTAACTTATAATCTAGACTTAAAACCAATCATTAAAACAATAATCTTTAATTATAGGTTAACTTGTGCTTGTTTAAAGTTGGTTCTTGCTTTATCTTTCACCGCACCGTTTATCAAGTGAGTAATCTCGTACCTAATCCCTTTTTATTTTTAATGTTTTGGGATGTTCATGTGTTCATACAAACTTAGAGTCTTAAACTTGTTTATGAACTTTAGTCGCGCAGTATCCCATGTGTTGAGGACGTAGACTTGGCTGTTTATTTGTATGTGTGGATCATTAACCGTCTTGTCGGTCTATTCCGCAGTTCTCATGGTACCATTAGATGAACACGGGAGAACAATCGTTTATGATTTTCTCTTTTGTTTACACTTGCACAGTCTTTCTTGTTTGTGAGCTCAATTGTGAGCACTGGCAGTCTATGAATCTTAGAGTTGGTCCCGATCAGATTACACCCTTGTTGAAAACCAGACATACACATGTTGCGCGCAGATTTATTGTTATCTATGTATTGTATTAAACTTGATTTCTCACCAACACGCAAGTGTTTGACGTTTACTTTAACACATGTTCAGGTTTGCTGTAGCTACATTTGGAGCTTGTGGACACGTAGGACGTTTTTACTTTTGGACCTAGATTAAAATGTATCAAGACAAGTTATTATTGTTCGAATATTTTGTTTTATAATATATTGATTTATGTTGATTTATGTTATCTTGTGTTTACGTTGCGCGTGCGCGAATGAATATATTTATTAAATATTGACACTCAAATAGTGTCACGAGTAATGAAACAATATGTGGCGCCCCGATGTATAATCTGCCTTTGGTCGGGGTGTTACAAATTTCAGACCGAGTAATTCCACACAAAATCCAGGAGTTGATCATGAAGTGGTTTCTTGTGAGATCCTTCATGAGGTTCAGATCGTTTTCTAAGGAATGGAAGTCTCGCATCGACAGCCCTGAGCTTGTTACCCAATAAATCGGCTTGCACCAACATCTATTCCTCACATATGATCATCCAGCTGAATATCAAGCGAGATATGGCACCATACTTGATGATGATCATACCTTCCCCTTAAACAGTGTTTACCAATCTCCTCCCCCTTGTTTTTGGGTTGATCCACATGAGTATAATAGGCTGCTCTCACGGCATGTTATGTTTTAAGCTATTGTTGCACGTGACGGCAGTGCGGTTATTTGGAATCTAGCGGCTCAAAGAGCGTTTAATGTTGACGTGCATATGGTGGCAAAAACTGGGGCGACTACTCCACAACTTTAGGTTTCGGGTAATGACCCTAAGATTTTCAAGATCAACTTTCTTGATTGGTTCGATCAACTCCAAAGCCCAAGCGTCATCATTTATCAGGTTCAGGTGTTTACATTAAGCTCTAGGCGTTAGAGAACTCTTCGTACAGACGGCCTTCCCACATAGATTTCTATTCGTAGTCCGGACTATTACGACTATTCGGTAGAAATAGATGAGATTATCTATTGGTTTGCCACCGACCGGATGGCTGTGGGTGGTGGAAGCTCTAATTTGATTATTACATTTGACGTGACAACTGAAGAACTTGGGAAAGTAAACCTTCCAAATAGTTTAGCCTGGTCACAAGATGTTCTTTTCATGTAGAGGGGAGAGTCATAGGTTGTTCTTTTAGAAAATTTTAAAGAGCCCAATAACAAAGCGTACGGTGTATGGACGATGGAGGGTGGTGAATTTACAAACCTGTACACATTTGATGTTACCACACCCAATAAAGTGTTTGTAACGGGTTTTAGACAAGGTGGTGAGGCGTTACTTGAAATGACAAACAACCGCACGGGAAAACTTGTTTATAACCGGGATTCAGGACGAATCAGAAACATTCCTGGGTTTGAACTTGGTGGAATGGGGCATTCATTTTCTATGCAGCGTACAAGGAAACACTCCTCCTTTATGATCAGCTGAGTTTTAAAGGAGAATAAAAATACATCATCCTTAATTAATTATCTTGAACTATAAAACTCGACATATCATAAAGGAGGAGTGTTTCCCTGTACGACTGCATAGAAAACGATTTCCCCACTTCACCAAGTTCAAACCTAGGAATGTTTGTTTCTGGTTTGTCCTGAATCCCGGTTATAAACAACAAGATGTACCGTGCGGTAGTCCGTCATTTCAAGTAACGCCTCACCACCTTGTCTAAACCCTGTTACAAATACTTTATCGGGTGTGGCAACATCAAATGTGCCCTGGTGTATAAATTCACCATCGTATGGGCTCTTCAAAATTTTCTAAAAGAACAACCTGTGACTCCCCCCTCTTCAACATGAAAATAACATTTTGTGGCCAGGCTAAATTATATGGAAGGTTTACTTTCCCAAGTTTTTCAGTTGTCATGTCAAATGAAATCATCAAGTTTAGAGCTTCCACCACCCACAACCATCCGGTCGGTGGCAAGCCAATAGATAATCCCATCTATTTCTACCGTATAGTTGCAGTAGTTCGGATTGCGAAAGGAAATCGATGTGGGAAGGTCATCTATAGGGAGAGTTCTCCAACGCCTAGAGCTTAATGTAAACACCTGAACTTGATAAATGATGACGCTTGGGTTTTGCAGTTGATCTAACAAATCAAGAAAGTTGATCTTGACAATCTTAGGGTCATTACCCCAAAACCTAAAGTCGTGGAGTATGCGCCCCAGTTTGCCACCATAGGCACACCAACATTAAATGCTCTTTGAGCCGTTGGATTCCAAATAACCGCACTACTGCCACGTCTAGCAAAAGCATAAATACATAACAGGCCGTGAGAGCAGCCTATTATGTGATAATACTCTTGTGGATCAACCAGAAAGCAAAGGGGAGGAGATAGGTTAACACTTTTTTTAAGGGGAAGGTGTGATCATCATCAAGCAAAGCGACAAATCTTGCTTGATAGTTAGCCGGATGATCATATGCATGAGTAACAAACTCAGGGCTGCTGTCGGTGTGAGACTTTCATTCCTTGGAGACCGACCTGAACCTCATCAAGGATCTCACGGGAAACCATTTCATGATCAACTTTTGGATTTGTGTGGAATTACTCGGTCTGACATTTGTGTGATAGGGTGGTTTGCGGCGTTGTGGAAATGGCTTGGTTGTTAAACAAACTCTTGATTTCATCACTTCAATTAATACTGAGATTATATCTATCCCAAAGGTATAATAACAATAATTAATGAGGTGTCTCGACTTTTATTGTGTTTAAGAAGTTGCTTCTTGGAGGCTTAATTGTGACGGTTGTGGAATCTGTGCTTTCCACTTGAAGAACATTTGCATTTGAAGGATGTATCTGCTAAGCTATATTGTATTATAATAATAAGATACAGATAAGAATTTTTATAATGAATTACGGAATGACTCTAAATTTCTAATTGTTAATAAAGGCTTTATTATTGTACTCATCAGGCCATAAAAGATTTGTTAATGTGTTAAAAGCATATCAGTATTGTATTGATTAAAAAATATTTTAACTTGATCATATGTTTGTTGTTGTATACTTGTTGAGTCCTCAAATTTAATAGCTTCTGATCTCAGTATCTTGCTTTGTGTAGCAACCAAATCAGCAGTTCAAAATAATTAATTAAGGATGATGTGATTTGTATCCTCTGAATACTTTTGGAGTTGTTTGGTGGCTAGTGCTAGAAGGTGGTACGAGGCTGATTGTGGATGGTTGGATTACTGAAATTATAATACTACGGAATAGAGAGGATTATGGCTTAATTATTAGTACTATTATATGGAGTCAGTGTATTGCTATGTATGTAATTACTAATTAGCTATGCTGAGTATTGGCTGGTCAAAGTCACTCCTGGTTACAGGTTAGTGTTTGAAATCCTGACTAGTTATATTGTAGTCTGACAAGTATGCAAGAAAATCTGACAAGATTCGGGACTGGTTCCAAGGGCTTTTGGTGTTAAAATAAAAGGTGTTGATTTGAGTATGATGGATTGTAACGGATATGACACATTTAGGTTGCTGGATTGTGGGCTGTACACATCAGGTCATTTTGTCCTGAATTTCACGTTTTAATTAATTATAGTTTGCCATTTATGATTACAAAAATATATTATTTATTTATTTCAATAACTAGGTTAGGTACCCGTGTAGTACACGAGTTGAACAATTTAAAATATATAAATCAGAACTTTATACATAAAAACTCGATAAATAAAGTTGTATATTACATTATACAATAACATAGTTAAATTACCGTTATAATTAAAGATCTAAATGTTTTATTTTATTTTTGCATACAGATCTAAATATTTAGTTTTGCAAAACAAAAGGAAGGAAATAGTTAATGAATAAATATTGATACAAAAATTACTAAAGCACTTCCAAAAGACCCTAGATAATAGCTTGACCTAATGGGTATGTGGATTTACCTGTCAAAAAGAAACATAGACACATTAATAAATAATCTTTATTCATGAAGTTGAAGTTGAAGTCGAACACATGATTATAAGAAATCAAATCAAAACAACATTCCATTGTTTTGTTAAAGCATTACAAGAGGGAGTAAATTTCATCCCTATCTAATTTTTTAAACTCTACTCTATCCAAAACATGAGCAATAAAATATAACTCAAAATAATTTAATTTCACATAAATGATTGAAATTTTCACTGATAATGAAGGGACACTAATATATTTACATATATTTGTGCTATTGATAATTAGTATCCCCTTTGGTTAACATGGTCAAATCCAAAATTAGTATAATGTGAGCCAAGACTTTTTTACCTTTCTGAAGGTGGTGGGTAGTGGGTACCGGTATACGCCATTGTAAGGTCGATTAGAGTCCACAATGACATATTTTTCCATCTTGTGGTTCCATCTATCCCGTCCCTTACAATCCCCAATTAGTTGTGTTTTCCTGCTCATTTATAAAGCAAACCAATAATTTAGAATCTTGAACAAATAATTTGTAGCTACAAAGTTGTAGGTGAACATTTAACTTTCTCGTGATAAATGAGAATTAAATAACTATATACATATATACAAGTTAAAGAAAGAATATGCAAAATATATATAAAGAAGAACATAATAATCAAACATTGTCTATATGGTACATCTCAAACACATTATCAAAACAAATCTGATATATGAAGTTGTTTTCCACAATGGAGGTTCGGGTAGAACCCAAAAATCATAAACCAATATCTACACCAATACATGTCGATCAAAAACCAAAATATGCGCATCAAGATTTTCCATTATAACCCCATGAATCAAAAACCAAATCCAACTTGACATACCTCTAACTGCTCATTATACAGTTGCAGTTGTAGGTGTCAAAAACCAAATCCAACTTGACCAATCCATTAAAGATAATGTAACTATCAAAAAGACAATAAGATGGAAACCAAACACAAATCTTTATGATAAAAAAGGACATGTCTTAAGTAAAGCTAACTTTGTGTATGTTGTGTGACTGTGAAGGGAGTTGTTAATATTCAGGTACTTAAAGATAATGTAATTTACACAAACTTCAAACCTTATAGCTTAACCTAATAATGAATAATATAATCAAATCCCAATAACCATTAGAATTGAACAAAATTTGTAATTTGTCAAATCCCATAAATCTATTAAACAGAAGCATAGGTAAAAAAACAAAAAAACATGACTTGTATTCGTTCTGATGACTTGATCATGGGCTTGATCTTTAATAATCCAATCACATCTAGTCCCGATTCTTCCTTCACATTGACACCAACTCTCAGTTTCAACTACATCACTCATATAAAGCAATATAAAATAATAATTTAAAGTATAATTTTTTGTTGAATTAGTCCACAGTATATTACCAAGCAGAATATCTAAAAATTTCAATATGAATCAATGAAGTGACTATATGAGATGCAATTTTCTCATAGCAGAAAATATGCATTTCCTAATTAACCAAATAAACTTAAGTTACAACACGTCAAATCGCTAAAAAAGAGAGCAAAATAATGAAAACTTAACCCGTAACATATCAACAATTATTTAATCCCTAAGCCAAACAAAAAGCAAAATCTCTAACAGTTGGATTGAAATAGCATAAATCACCACACAAAATTGAAATAGTAAAACCAAAATCAAGTATGATCTATAATGAAATAAAATTAACTTTATTAAAGAATGTGAGTATCAAATCATATAAAGAGGGCTCAGACAACACCTTGGTCTGAGACAATTGCAAATAGATAAAAAAATACTCTATGATATAAAAAAAACTACATCAAGTTTTAATTCCACAATCCACATATCAATTAAACCGAGCTACGAAAACAAACAAACCTAAATGCAAGCGAATGTAAACATATATTTATTAGCAAGTAGTAAAACATACAACGAATGAAACCTAAATTTATTTATTTAATGCTTAGTTTTTAAATTAAGGTTGTATTTGTGGCAAAAAAAAAATTAAGGTCACATGACCACATCATAATCATACGAAATTAGTACTAATTACAATAATAGTACCTTGAAATTGATGTTTGATATAACTTACATTAGCTTTTGAAATGGCTAGGCTTTGTTCACAAAATTGATCCTTAATCTGCAACTGCAATTGAAGCTTCATAGAATCATAGCCTTCAATGTCAGCCTCAAATTTTGACAAATAAGTGATGATGAAAAATCACACTTGATCTAATGTCATGAATTGACTGGGGATAATGATCTAGGGTTTTGGAATAGCTATGCATCCTGATGAAAATTAAGATCCAAGAACACGGATTCTTTTACGAGATAATAGTTTGATAATTATTCTGTAGAAGTGTAGAAGAAAAGGAAATAATCATTTAGGGTTTGTGAATCTGTAACGATTAATAGTATATCTCAAGTTTAAAATGACAAACGGGTCGGAGCAAGGATCCGCGCACCATTGTAAAAGGTTGTAGGTTTAGGCGGGATTTTGTGACTGAGGATGGCTAATTTGAGGACATGTGGCAAATAAAACTTTTATTTATTAATTAGTATAGATATATATATATATATTGAAAAAAATATGTATTCTTAATGTTTAAACCCAATTACTCAATTAATTTAAGGCTCAATTTGTTTTCACCTTCTACCCAAAATTTTTTCATGATTCTCGAAGACGGCCCTGCTTATTTGGTATATATTATTCTAATAGAGAAATGTCTTGTGGAGAAAACAAAAAATAATAGCTTCAATGAGAATTTATATATCTTCAAAATATACGAATATAAAGACCTAGTAGAGTGATTAGTTATGGTCTTCTCAACACCTCGTTCCTTAATTCTGTAAAACATGCCATATATTCAAGCCATGTTGAGCTATTAAGTCCCGTAATTTTGTTAAAACTTATCACTTAATTAAAAAGTCCAAAACAAGTAAACACCTATATAAACACTATGAACCTAGCAGAAAGCAAGCATGTTTATACCAACTAGCTTATGATGGATATGATCTATAATGTATCTATTCATTTATCTCCTGAATTGTAAGGCACTTATGTATAAACCTTGTCATCCTGATTTTATACTCGGTAATTTCTTTTCATCATAAGCTAGCTTTGTTGTAGGTTTCTACTTGCCGTTCATTGCAACAAAGTATATTACAATAATAAACCCATATCATACAATTAATTATAAGCATTGTTAAGATAAATATGTTGATCGTGTCGAAGTTCCTCTACCTGCTCTCACCAACTTCACGCTTAATCATCTTAAGTAACCTGAAAAAGTACACGTCGGTTTTCGAAAGCAAGTGTCATAATTAAAGCTTAGATAAAGAGTAAAGGCCACAAAATAAATTTTTTTTTACTTGAATACATTTTTCAATTCATCAAATCGTTCGTTCCAAGTGATAGTAAGTTATGATTAAAGCAAACAACACAACAATTAATCACGTAAATTTGCGTATCACTTGGGTTTGGACATACTAGCTCTCTTATATGTCTATAGAGGTATGCCACACTCTAGAGAATGACTAGTTTCGTGATTTTCTTGAAAGCAGATAACCAAATAGATCAACCATGATTTTCTCAATCGGTATTAAACTTTGAGCGAATCTCTACAAATGGGTGAACTTTTTATTAAACAGGTTAACGGATAAGCGATCAAAACCAAAATAAACTGGTCCGAAAATTTACTTAGCTTTCTAGCGGTCTAGCATAAGGCAAAAGGACCAAAAATTTCTTTGTGTTCTTGCACTTCCCTTCCCCTTCCCCTTCTTTTATAACCAACCCCTTCAGTTATGTTCCCTTCCATCAGTGGCGGATCTAGAAACTTTTATCAGTGGGTGTCAAAAATGGTCAACATAGAACGGGCCTGGTCAAACTAAAACTGGTTAAACCAAAATGGCTCGGGTCAATAGAAATTACATTAAATAAACCACGTATAGATATGTAAGCAATAAATTTCATCAAAACATAATAAATAAAATACATATTACAATTGAAAAAAACCTTTTCATAGTTGTCATAGCTTAAAACTCTTATGTACAAATAAAAAATTACAAAGTTAAATAGTGTAGAATTATAAAAAAAGAACCGATACTCTAAATACTATCATATTTTCGTCTAATTTTTATAATGATCCAATTAAACTCAAGAATATATCATTATATTAATAACTAATAATTGATGAAGTGGCTAGACAATTAAACAATCTAAGCTTTAATTGTTATTTTGTGAAAGCAAAATTAAATTTGTGTTTGAAAAGTGGGGGCTCGAAAAGTTGGGTTTGGGGCACTTAAAAAAACATGAATGGGGTACTTGGGAGCTTTGAACCTAATACATTAAAAGTTTATTGAAGAAAATACAAATTTGAGTGGATGCCTATGCTCCTCCTGGCTTAACACTGAATCTGCCCTGCTTTCGTGAGGCAACTGGGGGTAAAACCAATTAGACATAAATTGTTTATATGTTAGATATTCTTTAAAAAATGAATTCTATTATTTATATACCAATACAAAGTAATATTTATGTTTTATACATTTAGAGAATTCCCAGTTCATTCTCTATCTATATCTATATAATTATATTAAAAACCACTATATTTTCTATCTTCTTTTCAATGAAATAATTTTTTATATATTTATCATTATATTTTCTCTTTCTGCAACTCACAATCACTTTCAGAAAATATTAATAAACTATACGATGTGAACAGCGTAAACCCAAATTTAACTTTCTTATATAATACTCTCTCATCTCTATTCATAACTACTAATAATTATACCATATAATTTACAAAATCCATTCATGTATTTGTAAGGAGCGAGTTGAGAATGCTCTTAGATTTACTTTATTTATTGCAATCTTTTTTGTATTCTTAGTTGATAAAACTTTACAAGTATATAAATCCAACTATACATTTATGAAGGATAAATTAATGAAGAGTAATTGCATATATGTTGTCCTAATTCCATAACATAACAATGATTTCGAGTCACACATGTAGCAATTTGTTTCAGATTAAGCAATGGTATTTTTCCAATTATGAGTTTTCTAATGAATGGGTGCAGCCGGGTTACCACATTTTGTTATTTGGACAGAAGGATTGATACGTTTACCAGTGATTCCAAATTTCCAAGTGTCCGAGTCTTTGCCATCAATATGTTGTTTACATATATATTAATTATGCTATCTACCGACATTTGCTATAAAGTTTTCATACTCATTAATAATTTATTTATTTTAAAAACTATTAGATATCAGCATAAAATAATAATTTTGTGATTTTCACTATGAATAGACCATTGTTATCAATAAAAATCCAAGATAAAACCATTCTTGCAATCCATTGAACATGCTATTTCACAAAATTTATGCGTCTTGTTTAAATCATTAAAGCTTCCCCAACAAGGATTTTAAATAGCCAGTCTAGATGACACTTGTCTCACTTGATAGAGAAAATTAAACAGCATTTAACTTTATTATTTGAATATTGTAAGTTAAAAAGTAATGACCATGTTAATTGCCAACAGGGCAAGCGTCAAATCAAGGAACTGAAACTGAACTTGTCTATCAAAATCGTCAAATTAGTGTGTTAAATTATGGTTTTCGGTTCTTAGCTTTTGCATCAAACGATTCCCAATTCGGTTTTAGGTAAAACCAAAGGTTCAAGATGTGAAACCGAAGAACCAAAATATTAAAAACAGAATAATTTTAATCCTTATTGTTTAATGGGCCTCGCATTTGTGATTCATGACCATAAAAACAAACTCCCTAATCTTCTCTTGCAACCTTATTAAAACCCTAATATTTTCTTGCAATTGTTAACAAACAACGGTGATCCCAACTGTTAACAAAGATCGATCGATTGCAACTCTTCCATTTTTGGCTTAGTTTGGATTGTTTGAAATTTGAAGTTTGAATTAATGTTGCTATCTTTTGTTGAGTCGATTAAATTTTAATTTTTGATTGTTGCAGTTTGCATAGTTATGTAGGGCCAATATTATATATTGTTTTTAGGATTGTATATGTCGTTTTAGTTTGCATTTAGTCGGTGTAGTACGTACTCGGTACGTTTAGTTTGTATGTATTGGAGAAATGGGGACCCTATAAAAGGGCCACTTACCCATTTCTCCACCTTTCTAACCCTTTCACAACTCATATCTTCAAGAAAACAAAGTTTCTCTCTTCACCTAATAATCTTTTTCTCTCTTTTGTAATAACAAACTAAGATCCGAGTGTTGTTGGTGATTTCCGCTAACCAACAACACGGATTGATCCGAGTTAAGTTTTGAGATCCATCTAGAGTACCTACAAGTGGTATCAGAGCTTTCGGCTCGACTTTTTGTGGCTTTCGGGTCAAACTGTTCGGATTTTATTCTTAGTTTTTGTTGGATTTGAGCTTGGACTTGGTTTAGGATATTGTTGGATCTTAAATCTGTTCGAAAACAGTGAGATCTAAAAAATAAAAAATTAAAAAAAATAGTTCTCATCGCATTAAAAAATAAAAAAAAAATCGCATACAATTCAAGTCTTCAATTCGAATCGTATCCACCCTTCAAA